>NC_091471.1:81487805-81792414 GCF_036971445.1 Narcine bancroftii
TAATTTAAAATGGTAAATTGAAGATAAAACTTGCAAGCTAACATCTTGACTCTCCTGTTTAAAATAAAAGTTTAAAATAAATCAAGCTTTTTCCCTCTGCATTTCTCTCTGCCCAGAATCAGAAAATGCAGCTTGAAACATCTTGTTAAATTCCTCTTGCCCCTTGGTTTCATTTGATTGGTAACAGGATGTTTTTTTTTTCCATATGATTATCGCAGGCTGCTTTCCTATTGCCAATAATAGAAATGCTGCTGAGGGGCAATGCAGTAGCTAGTCAATTCAAGGAAGTCCAAGAACCAGAAGTGATCATTGTAGCTCCAACACGTGAATTAATCAATCAGATATATCTGGAAGCTCGAAAATTTTCTTATGGGTAAGTATATATGCACCTACTTCAAATGAAGACAAACCTTCTGATGAAAGTGTGACAATTTAATCAATTCCTTTGGTAGAATGGAGTTGATTGTCTTGAATATGTTGTCAGCAACAAATATTTCTCATTTATTTACCCTTTCATTCCCTTACTTTTACAGAACGGTTGTGAGGCCAGTTGTAGTCTATGGAGGGACAAGTACAGCATATCAAATCCGTCAGATTTCACAAGGCTGTAATATATTATGTGGCACGCCAGGAAGACTTTTGGATGTTGTTTCTAAAGGAAGAGTAAGTAGTAGATCTGTTATTAGCACACCCAAAGCTATTAAAATTTTATTGAATTTGAGCGATTTTGATTCATTGCAACATCAAAGTAGAACATCTGAATGAACATCTAGAAATTGTGATAAACATTTACTTCAGCAAGAAACTAGAATCTCAGATGTTTTAGAGAAGCAGTGTCCCTTGTGTCATTCTGCACATCACACTAGAAAGACTGTTTCTTGACAGGCAAAAAAAAAATCTTCATGTGTATATGAAATTAAAAGGCAGGCCCATTTTGGCCTACTAGCTTAATGTGCCTTGTATCCAACAGCAAGTACACGTCCTGTGTCATGGATAAGGCCACCAGAATCCAAGGCTGTTGAAGTGTTTCTTACATTACCTCTTAACACAAGAGATTTCTGGGTTGGTTTATGACCACTTGCTGAAACAGTAATCTATCAAGTGAATGCCCATCCTTCATTGCACTTGTTCAGTATTCATTTGAAATCAAGAAAAATAGGGAGGTTTCTATTAAAAAGCAAATAGTTACGTTTTTGAGATACTAGACAGTGGTGGTCACGATTTCCCAAGTTGTTGCAGGTTGATATTGCCATTGCCATCTGTTATTTGAGATCAGAAAATCTACCATATTAAGGTACCATTATATTTTCAAGGTTGGCCTTGGTAAGGTCCAGTTCTTGATACTGGATGAAGCAGACCGCATGTTAGATATGGGATTTGAACCAGATATGCAGAAATTAGTCGGTTTTCTGAAGCAAAACCGCCAGACTTTGATGTTCAGTGCCACGTTTCCTGAAGAGATTCAGAGGTAAAATATGACTATGCTTAGCAAATTATTTTGCATTCTTAATTTTAAATGGCTCAGCAAGCATAATATGGAAGTTTCCTCTTGTCCTTTACATTTCTGATATTCTATACAGATGAAATCCACATACCTCAAAATTAACAAGCTTTTGTCCTTTGTCATTCAAAAGAGAAAAAGCCTAGCTCTGTTGACCTTCCTTCAGGTGATATGTTCTCCAATCTAGGTAACATCCTGCTAAATTTCCTCTGCATCCTTCTTGAAATGAGGTGATCAGAACTGAATGCAATGCTCCAAGTGTGGTCTAACTGGAATTTTATAGAGCCTTGCAGCTCTTGAATTCAGCCACACGACTAATGAAGACCAGCACACCACAGCCTTAACCACCTTGTCAACCCGTGATGATTTAGAACTCTGCAAATCCCTAGCTGTGGTCAAGTTGCATGGTAAACAGGGCCAACTTCACATCCTTGTCCTTCTATTGTGACTTGCAAAATCAAAGGGAAACGGCTTTGACTTTTTAAACCACTTTTTCAACTAGTCCTGCTATCTTTATAGATCTGGTCATGACCTTCAAAACTTTTTTTTTCTTTGCATCTATTTTCCATAATTTATACTCCCTTTCCTTGTTACACACTTCTCTAAATTCTGTCTATCACCTTTCTGCTCAAAAGACCAGACCACCTAAATTGTCCAGCATTCTGAAGCTATCAGTCACACAATTTTTTGACCCATTTGTATATTTTGTATTGCAGCTCTAAGAACACCAAATTTCATGACGATCATTCTGATTAATATTTTAGACCAATAGGCATAACTAATATACACTAAAAATAGATTGATTACTGACCCTTCTAAAGCCCAAACTGGTAAAAGTTGTTCAGACACAAAAATGCCTATCAGCCAATGATGCTTTGCTTCCTGACAATTTTGTTTGACATCAGTGCCACACATGAGGCTGATAAACAAGATGAGATTGCATGGTATTACAGGAAAGGTACCAACATGGATAGAAGATTAGCAACTGGCAGAAGACAGTAGTATTAAAGGGGGTCTCTTCTGGATGGCTGCTGGTAACTAGTGTTCTGCAGTGGTACTTTCCATGTTATTTATAAATGATTTTAAAGTTTATTTCTTTATGGCCAAGTTTGCAGATGATACGAAGATAGGTGAAGTGGCAGCTTGACCTCAGTTTCTCCAGCTTTGCTTTTAACTTCATCCATGGTGTTTGCAGATTTTCATGTTTTACTTCTGGCAGGTAGTGTTGAGGAAACAGAAAGTTTGTAATGGGAGTTAGACAAGTTGGAAAATGGGCAAGAATTATGCATATTAAATGCAGTTTTGGAAAGTGTATGATCATGGATTTTGGTAGAAGGAACACAGAAATTATAAAGAACTTTTATTAGTGCGGAAATTTGGAATGCTGAGGTTCAGTGGGACTTGGCAATGGGCACCTTCTGCTGGATTCCCCAAAAGATTAGCTTGCAGGTTGATTCAGTCGTAAGGAAGCCAAGTATCATGTGAGCATTCACTTCAGGAGAACTAGAATATAAAAGGATGTAATGCTAAAGACTTGAAAGATGTTGGTGAGACCATATTTGAAGTATTGTGAACAACTGAGGGCCACTTATTGAAGGAAGTGTTTGTATGAGTTGGAAAGGTTCTAGAGGAGGTTTACAAGAATAATCTCGAGGAATAATATGAGAATTTTTTGCTTTGGGCCTGTTTTTGCAAGAGGTTAGAATAAACTTTAGATGGATGAGGTGGAATCTCATTGAAACATATTGAATATTTTAAGGTTTGGCAAGAGTGGATGTTGAGAACTGTGGTCTCTGGATGTTTCCTGTGAAGAAAGTCTTAGACCTGGGTGGGGGGTGGGGGGGGACACAGCCTCAGAATAAAAGAACATCTTTCGAACTGAGATGAGAAATTTCTTCCATCAGGAATTTATTGCCACAGATGGCTGTGGAGGCAAAGTAATTGATCCATTTAAAATGGAGGTCAATGGGTTCTTAAATATGTCAAAAGTGATGGGGTAAAGTGGAAAAATACATGAACCATAATTTGAATGGCAGATGTAATTTGAAGGACTGAAGGCCTAATTCTGTTCCTAAGCCTTATGGTACTGCACAGTATTTTGTTCCTCCCAGAAATGTCAAAAATGTTCATTAATTCCATTAATGGTGTAAAGTATTAGCTTGAATCTCTTTCATTAATGTGTAAAATAGTGTGACCAGGTTTTGAAACTGGTCACTCAGCTTTGGTGTGTCTTAAGCCTGTTGGATTCAAATGTAGCTATCAACTCGCTAGCATTTTAAATTGATTAACATGTTCTCCAATGAACTTTTACTGCAAGATGTGATTAGAATTTGTCATTCTTTGAATGGAGACCACCAGTCATTCATGTATCAGAGAAAAAAGCCATCAAACTACATTATGCCCTTTCTTGATGTAATTTGTTATGTAATGTTTTCTTACTGAAATGCAAGACCTCTCAGTTTTTGCTTTTGGTAATAATTTCCTTGAACAATTTTTGGGTCTCACTTCATATAACTTCCAAATAGTTAAATCAAGGTAGATTAGAACTTTTGCTTGCTGTAGTTATGGGATGAGAATTATTCCTTTCAGTATCTGATGGCATAAATTGAGGCAAAGCTTATCAGTCCATTTAAGTAGCTTTGTTTGAACTGTGCTGTTTATTCTCAAATTTTGCAGGTTCTATATTTTGTGTGCCTCCATATGGTTCTTTTAAACATAATACATGATACATTTATTACATGCAATCATAGTCAATCTGGCTATCTTCTTTGAAGATGAGAGATTGTACACTCGGGTTCTGAACAATGTGGCGGTAGAGATTGTGGAGGCATTGGAAAAGATCTTTCAAGAATTGATAGATTCTGGCATGGTCCCAGAGAATTGGAAATGTCACCTACTATTTAAGAAGAGAGGGAAGGCAGCAGGAAGGAAATTGTAGACTGATTAGCCTGGTGTCAATGGTTGGGAAGATGGAGCTGATTGTCAAGGATGAGATTATGGGGTACTTGGAGACATGTGACAAGATAGGGCAAAAACCAGCATGGATTTCTTAAGGAGAAATCTTGCTTTACACACCTGTTGGGATTCTTTGAAGAAATCGCAAGCAGGCTTGATAGGGGAGATGCTGTATATGCTGTTCATTTGGATTTTCAGAAGGCCATAGGCAAGGTGCTGTACACAAGACTTACAAGATAAGAGCTTGTGGTGTAACAGAAAACATTCTAGCATGAGTAGAGCAGTAACTGATTGTCAAGAAGCAAAGAGTCAGAATACAGGGATCATATTCTAGTTGGCTGCCAATTACTAGTGGTTTCATGGGGGTCAGTGATGGGCCAGATTTTTAACCTTGTGTATCAGTGAATTAAATAATTGAATGAATGGCTTTGTCCAAGTTTGCAGATGATACATTGGTAGATGGAGGAGCAAGTTGTATTGGGGAGGCTGAGGAAGGACTCGGACTGATTGGAAGAATATTTTTCATTTGCCTTCCTCTCACCATACATCTATTTGCCTCTTTAACTTTTTTATTTTCCCCCCTCTTCCCCCAAAATTTGCCCTATTGAATTCAGTGATCATTTTCTCAAATGATAGCATGATATTTGGCAGCTTTTGGGGTGTTTTAATTGCTTTCCATGAAAGATGAGTGTAAGCTGTTGATATGTAACTGAACACTAATAATTCCAGAATATGATCTGAATTTTAAATTCTGGGGCTGAGATAGTGGGATTTGAATCTGGTCTGGATTTTTTTTTGTCCCTGACTTTAATCCAAAAATTTAATAACTAAGTCTCATTTTCATTTTTCTGGTTTTGTCCCTAGGTTGGCGGCAGTCTTCATGAAAAGTGATTATTTATTCCTTGCTGTTGGTGAAGTGGGAGGAGCCTGTGGTGACGTACAGCAGTCCATACTCCAAGTTGACCAGTATTCCAAAAGGAACAAACTTATTGAAATCCTCACCAACATAGGTGAGAGTCTTATTTGACCACAAGTTGTCTGTCTGTGATGCAGCTCAGTAAAAGGTCAAGTGGGAGAGGGGTAGATATTGAGGGTATTTTAAAATCATTTGATCACTTTTAGTTTGCTGAAAATAAAATTTTTCAGTCGTAGATCTTTGTGCAATTCTGGAAGAGGCTTAATGGAATATTTTCTGACAAGGCAGCTCAAAGGATGAAGATATAAATTCTATAGTTGCTGATGCTACCATTTGTATCATTCAGCTATTACCTACCAGTATTTGCTGACTTTAACTTGGCATCTGGTTAAGCAATGTGATGCTGCCATTGTAAAATTCTTATCCTTGTCAAGGTGAAAATTCTTCCTCAAATGGATATTAATATGAGCTTTTTATTTTTAGAGTACGTACAAATTATAAATCTCAATTGAGCAACTAATTTGTCAGTTACAGTTATAAACCTCCCATCCCTGTGTTTTGGCGATTGAGACTTAATAGAATAAACTGTTTTTATTGTAATTACTATTGTAATTCAAATTCGCCTAGCAAACTTTGACACTTTTTATGAAAAGATGTTTCTTCAGGTATAGTATTTACAAGGTAATCTCTTTAGTGGTTTGGTCTACAGAAAAAAAATAACTAATTTTTGGTATAATTCCTAGGTGTTGAACGGACTATGGTCTTTGTCGATACCAAGAGGAAAGCTGATTTTCTTGCTACTTTTCTTTGTCAAGAAAAATTCCCCACAACAAGCATTCATGGGTAAATTACTTTTATCAAATTTATTTCATGCTCTTTTGCCTTCCATATGCAACCCCTCAGGTTTTTTGTTAATGCCTGTCTGTAATTTACTTTTGTTTTTCCTACTGACATTGCTGTTAAAAATGTAACTCCTACATGTTATGAAACTTCTAGGGACTTCAATGAATATTTTCCAACATTAATTATACAGTATACTTCCGATTAACTGAACAACTGGAATTCCAAATATCCTAAAGTTTTTTGGGTGTGACTTGATGTCACAATTGGGGAAAAAAGTTGAAATTATTTTAACCATTGTGCTCAATTGAGGGTCTGGTGTACAGTTAACACCATTTTGAATCAACAGAGCTTTCTGGTCCAAGATACAGCTGCAAGGGTAAGATTTCACCCAACTGCTCAAGTGGGTCTCTTCATTGGAATCAGCGGAGCTCTCGTGTACTTTTGGAAGATGCAGCTCAGGTGGGGGTCAGTTGTGTTGTTATTGCCTTTGGACAGTACTGTTGGAAGATCACTCAGAGAGTGGTGGCAGAATGGAATGATCTTCTGAATGAGATAGTTGTGGCAGGGTCCCTTCTGTTATTTAAGAGAAGGTTGGATGTGTACATGGAGGTGAGGGGGTTGGAGGATATTGGCGGAGAGTGGGAGGATTGAGCTAGTGGAGTTGTTCTAGTGAACCGGTGCGGACTCGAAAGGCTGACATGGCCTGTTTCTGCTCTGTAAATGATTATATGGTTATATGTACAGTAGCTGCAATGGCAAAAAAAAGTCTGCAGATAACACTGTTGATGTCAGTAAGAAGAAAAGGTGGAAGTGTTTTTCTGTTTATAAAACAGTCAAGCTGCTATCGAAGGTGGACCAGTGGTGTAAGGGTTAAGCATGAGTGTGGTGTTGTTGCACAATCTACAACCTGAGGAAACAGAGGAATAAACTGTGGAGGTTTTATTTTGAAACTGAAGAACAGAAGTTAATGAAAGAGAAAAACACTACGTAAAGGTAAAAGTGAAGAACTGGAGCGTGTATTGTAGTGGATCAGACAGCATCACAATAAACACATGCCACTTAATGGTTTGCTGACCATGAGACAAGCAAAGCACTTTAATGAAGAGCTGAAAATCGAAGGGAACTAAATATTCAGTCGGCTGATTAAGCAGATTTAAGAAAAGAAATGGCATTAAAATGTTAAAGACGTGCAAAAAAGATCTGATTGCAAAGCAGCAGAGACATTCATTGAGTTTGCTAGGATCATCGCTGATGAAAACCTGAAGCCAGAACAAGTCTCTAATGACGATGAAACATAACTGTTTTGGCGTTTTTTTTTGTCCAGAAGAACACTGGCAACAGGAATTAAGGATGCCACGGACTGAATAACTGCTGGGATGTGTTAATACAGCAGGCATGCATATGTGTAAGCTGGCTGTGATTGGCAAAAGCGTGCATCTTCATTTTAAAGGAGTGAATTTCTTACCAGTACATTATTATGTCAACAGAAAGGCATGAGTCACTTGGGATATCTTTTCTGATTGGTTTAATAAATATTTTGTTCCTGTTGTTGCATCATAGACCAGCAGCAATAGAAATTCAACAAGATGATGTTATTTTTAAAACAATATTTTTATTAATGACTTTTATAACATTTTACTTAAATCTAAACTTCACCCCAACTATGTGCATATATACCTGTGTGTGTGTGGGGATTACCCAAACCATTACAGTTTAGGCACAATTCTGGAAAGTCTATTCTATGTTAAGTCTTAGAAATCCTGTGTTGAAACACAATGTTTAAACTGATGTTCAGAAGTAATTATGAAGTAGAGGAGACAGAGTGATCAACTCATGAATCCTTGTCAAGTTGGTTCCAAAGAAATGTTCTTTCATACGAATGATTGTCGCCTTGCATAGGGGAAAAGAAACATGATGCTTCCAACGACCAAGGCAAGGGTCAGATGAAATGTCCATCAGAATGATGGACCATTACAATTATCGCTGTTTTCCCCTGAAAAGGAGAAACAGCAGAAATGTCCATTTCACACAGACACATCATTTCTGTCTCTTGCAGATCTCAGGTTACTTATCAATCTTGCTTATTCAAGTGTCTCGATCGCATGACTTGCTTGATCAGTACTCAATGCTGTTTCTTCAGGTGTCTCAAACACTTGAGTCGTGATCACATCTTCTCTCCTCACCAGATGTCTTTCCTTGATTAAACAATCCATTGTTCTGTGTTTTAGTTGAGAGCATGAACTCTGTTTATGTTTTGGACTTGGGTGCTAGGCTGTCTGAAAATGATGTGAACTGAGACTGTTTGTGCCCTGCTCCAACACCCAAAATAACAGTAACAAAAAAATAACAAGTTCTCAACAGTGCTCATTGCAGGGAAGCTGGACTGGATGGTGAATTCAAAATTTTTTATTCCTTGACAACTGTTCTGCTCATCCTTCAGTTTCAAGTCTCAACAAAGATAATGTTTGTGTCATGTACCTTCCCCCAAATGTGATTTCCTAAATTCAGCAATATGGCCAAGGTATCTTTAGATCACTGAAGAGTGAATATAAAAACAATTTCTTGAGCAACATGCTGTCAGCAGTGAACAGGTTTGGGTCTGGCAGGTTTCCAAAAGGAGCTTACATGAAGGGTGCCATTTATGTTGCTGCCAATGCTTGGAGCATTGTGACGATGTCTGGCACAATTTCTGTCCTGCAATGGTGAATTTAAAGGATTCCGTGTGTCGGGAAGGAAAAAAAATGTCTGATCTTGCATATGCAAAAAAAACTTGAGTTCGTAAGTAAGGTGGAAGAAGAGGATGTTGAAGAAGTTTTTAAACATTGATGATGCTCCAGTTGTCCATTCATTGTTACATAGCTGAACTTGTTCTGCACCCAGTTGAGAGCCATGAAAAGGTCTTGGTTGATCTTGCAGAAAAAGTGCCTATAGATGACTGGTGAAAAAGTGTGATGGACTTACTGAAGGAGTATAGGAGTTGAGCATGCATTCTTAACAGAACAAGAAATCATGTCCATTTATAGGATCAAAGCCAGACTGTCCCAGACTAATGGGACAGATGACACTAAAGGAAAAACTGGTGTGCAGAAAATTGTTTTTGGTTCCTTTTTTTTAACCAGAGATCACATTTTTTGGTAAGAATTTAACATTTTTTAATGCTTGAAAAATCCTGTAATTTGCTGTTTACGTGGTTACTACTGATGCTACTGGTCTGCTTAGAGAAAATACCCAAATATCTGAAAAAATCCGCTTAATCAAGATAGGTCCAGTCCCAAGCATTTTGGATAATTGAAAGTATACTGTATTTCAATTCCAGTCCTTTACTTGATTCTAATTAATCCGGCAAGCTTGAAATGTTCATTGGCTTTTGAATAAATAAACAGTTTTATTAGGACATTGGGTGATATATATTTCACAATGGAAATCACCACCTGCAGAAGTGGAAAGAGAACTGAGAAATTGTGCTTTCGTGGTTTCACTCAATCTCTTGACCCATTACTAAGTATTTTCATTTTGACTGAATTTTATTGCTCCATAGAGTTTGGATAATTGCTCAGAGTTTAGCAACTTAAAAAAAAAAATTCACACTGTGAACCATATCAATCAAAATACATACAAACATTTCCCTCTTAAATATACACAGTGGCATTTTCTCCTTTTCCCCCCTACCTTCCCAACCCCCTCCAAACCCATTAAACGTTCAACATATACAATACAATAAAACCATTAAACAATGTCATCACACAATGAAAATAAACAAGAAAATTGTGTCATCTACTTTTACACACTCGATCAAGTAATTTTGTTGTCTTATCATTTTAGGGGGTGGAGGTCCAAGGCAAGCCCTCTCTGTTGTGTTCCATGTACGGTTCCCAAATTTGTTCAAATAATGTGACTTTTTTAAAAAAAATGTTATTTTTGAGGGCTGTGCCAGAAAAGCTAACAATTTATTATCCATCTCTAATTGTAGTTGAAAAGTGGCTATGATGCACCCTGTTGAACTGCTTCTGACCCTGAAAGAATTGTTAGCTAAAGCGTTAACTAGATTTTGACCCTGTTCTATTGAAGGAACTTCCATGAAAAGGTTCTCTTTATAAGAACATTAAAAAAAAATAGGAGGAGTAGGCCTCATCAGACCTGTTGCGCCTGCTCTGCCAGTAAATGAAATCATGGCTGATTTGATGATAGGCTCAACTCCACCTTCCTGTCTTTTCCCCATATCCCTTGGTTACCCTATGTAAAAAATCTATCCAACCTTGTCTTAAATGTTTTTAGTGAGGTAGGGCTCTCGTGTACTTTTGGAAGATGCAGCTCAGGTAGGGGTCGGTTGTGTTGTTAGTGCCTTTGGACAGTACTGTTGGAAGATCACTCAGAGAGTGGTGGCAGAATGGAATGATCTTCCGAATGAGATAGTTGTGGCAGGGTCCCTTCTGTCATTTAAGAGAAGGCTGGATGTGTTCATGGAGGTGAGGGGGTTGGAGGATATTGGCGGAGAGTGGGAGGATTGAGCTAGTGGAGTTGTTCTAGTGAACCGGTGCGGACTCGAAAGGCTGACATGGCCTGTTTCCGCTCTGTAAATGGTTATATGTACAGTAGCTGCAATGGCAAAAAAAAAGCCTCCACTGCTTCAATGGGCAGCGAATTCCATAGATTCACCACCCTCTGGGCAAAGCAGTTCCTCCTCATCTCGGTTCTAAATCTATCATCAAATCTTGAGGCTGTGGACCATAGTTCTAGTCTCCCCCTCCAATGGAAACAACTTCCCTACATCTTATCTGTCTTTCATAATTTTGTATGTTTCTATAAGATCTCTCTCATTCTAAATTTCAGCAAGTACAGTCCCATATGATTCAATTCCTCCTCATAGGCTAAACCCTCATCTCTGGAATCAACCTTGTGACCCCTCTGTGCATTGCTTCCAAAGCCACCACATCCTTCCACAAATAAGGAGACTAGAACTGTATGCAGTACTCCACACCAGTACCTTGTAAAGTTTCAGCATCACCTAGCAACGAAGGCCAAAGTCCCATTTGCTGCCTTGATAGCCTGCTGCACCTGCAAACCAATCTTTTGCAACTCGTGCATAAGCACTCAAGTTCTTCTGCATGGCAACATGCTGCAGTTGCTTGACATTTAAATAATACTCTGATCTTCCATTTTTCTTTCCAAAATGGATAAATTCACATTTACCAGCATTGTACTTTATCTGCCAGACTTTTGTCCACTCACATAACCAATCTAGATATCTGTAGATTCCCCATATCCTCTGCACAATTTTCTTTTTCACTCAGTCATCTGCAAACTTGGATACACTGCACTCTGTCCCCTCTTCCAGATCATTAATGTATATTGTGAACAGTTGTGGGCCCAGTACAGACCCCTATGGCACCCTGCTCCTTTCCAATTGTCAACCAGAGAAAGACCCCTCTATCCCTTTCTATTGGTTAACCAATCCTCACCATCACCCCCAAACTATGCATTCTCATCTGAAAGTCCAGGTAAAAATGTCCATCTGCTCCCCTCTATCTACCATGTTCGTCATATCCTTGAAGAACTCCAGTTCCTCAGTTTTATAAACCTCGAAGATCATCCCTCAGCCTCCTTAACTCTGGTGGGAAAAAAACTGGCAACTTTCAGCAGAGAGCATCCCTAAAACTAGTCGTTAAATTCAGAGGGCTTGAAACCAATTTGTGATGTTACACATTTTTGGAGTTGGCTGGGTCACTGTTTAGTTTTTGATCCTACTTGGGAAGGGAAAGTCCAAGATACTGCCTGTAGTCACTTAATATTTCAGTGCAACTTGATATCAGAACAACTCTTTGCTTTTAAATCTACAACAAAATATCTGAAATTTTCACTTTTAATCCATCAAAATTTGACCCCAAGCTATGATGGGGCATTTAGCCAAAAGTTCAGTGGTTTAGGTTTAAAGGACATTTTGGACATAGGGCTAATAAAGATAAAATTAAATTATCATTTAATCTATGGACGTTCTTCAAAATACAGCTGAGCATTTTGTCTGGGTGCCAACATTGGTCATGAGGGTAAATGAGGGGGGGAATCTTCTGTCAAAGCAAAAAAATTCAAAAGGGGTAGAGCTGGGTGTTTGTGGGAACTGGACATCAAAGGGTAGTTACGTCAATTGAGCATTTGCTTTGGTAAAAGGCTGACGAATGGAATGTTGATCTGGAATTCCTGCTGCTTCATTGGAAAATGTAGTACACACATGTCAAACTCAGGCCCGCGGGCCAAATTTGGCCCGTGATATAATTATATTTGGCTCACAAGATCATATCAAATATGTATTAGAGCTGGCCCTCTGGCTGCCGCGCCAGTATAGCGCATGCACAGCTAATACTACAAATCCCAGCATGCTTTGCAAATGGGTTGGCGCCAGCCCCTCAGCCTGCTAATCGCCCCCACCTCCTCTCTTTACTTTCATTAGCATCTGCGACCTGTCGCCAAACTCGCATGTAATAAACCCCTTACGAAAAATGGCCAAACGAAAGACAGAAAACAGGACCTTTCAAGACAGGTGGGAGGCAAACTCTGACCCCAGAGTTTGATGAACTTGCATCTAAGAAGAGATGCCAAGTATCTGGTTTAGACCCAGGTGCATCAGAGTAAATCACAGTGTAGCAAGCTAAGCTTGGATTAATATTTTCTTTGGTTATCTTTGGACAGTTAATAGTTGAAAGATTGGATTTTCATTGAAGCAAGTTGTTATTTTTTTGACTTGTTGGCTTGTGGAAAAAAAATACATTTAAAAAGAGCTTAAAGGCTATAGAGAAATATTATTTATTTAATATTTTATTTCTCATTTGTTAATGCTTCTTCTGGAAAGAGTTTAACCAAAACTATTGTTAAACATTTATTTTAATAAGAAAAAGTTTAACATTACATACGTTGAAAGAAGAGAAAACATGCAAATGTTGTTGAAAATTTTCAATAAATATTTAGTTTGGCCCATGACTTAGTCCAAGTTTTTAATTTTGGCCCTCTGTGAATTTGAGTTTGACATCCCTGATGTAGTGGGTTATGTGAGCCTTTCATCCTGCACTCCCATTCATGATGATTGCTGTTTCTTATATTTCTGTTGCAGTTCCCCACACTCTATCTTGTGTGGAATTAGAAAAGGCAAAATAATGGACAATTACTTGATCATGTACACTTTTTGAAGGCTTTTTAAAAGTTTGTTGATCTTCAAAATGTTGACTAATTAATTATAGAATTGTTACATTTTCATTAAGCTATTGCCAGAGAGCATTCTGTCATTATTGTAACATATCAGGGTGGAGTGGGGGCTTAAAAAAATCTTGTGCAAATTGAATTCATTTGTTTTTCAGTGATCGTGAGCAACGGGAAAGAGAGATTGCACTTGGTGATTTCCGTTCGGGGAAGTGTCCTACTTTGGTGGCTACAGCAGTGGCAGCTCGAGGGCTGGACATTGATCATGTGCAGCATGTCATTAACTTTGATTTACCTTCCACTATTAATGAATATGTCCATCGCATTGGACGCACAGGCCGTTGTGGACACGTTGGCAAAGCAATATCATTCTTTGATTCACATACAGATTTGCCAATCGCCCGTGCTCTCATAAAGGTCCTTTCTGATGTAAGTACTGCTGAGAAATTGCTTAATGTTAAGATGGTACAAAGGTAACACTCAACAATATTAATAGAGTTCAAATCAGTTTTCTACAAATATTCAATTTTCCACTGTATTCAGAATGGAGACCATCAAATTTGTACATCTGGCTCAGTATTTCACCAGAGGGAAATTGAATAGCTGAGTGTCAGTTGTAGCAATCTCTTAATACTTTGTACCATGTGCAAAGGAATATAGGTACAGGGGGATGGACTAGATGATTGGGCGGATGGAGAAGTGAATTGGGAGGGAGTGGTTTAGATTTGTAGGTCACTAGAACCAGTTCAGCAGTAGGTGGAATTACAAATGGGGCAACTTGTACCCCAAGCAGCACCAGGACAAAATGTCCAGAAGAGGGTATTTGCTGGAGTTGTGGGTTTAAACTCAAATGGGGATACAAGCAGGATTACTTGGGGAAATTAGAGGAGATTGTTAATACAATACAGTATTGTTACAAACTAATAAAGCCTTGCTAGTACTAACACAGGAACAGCAATGAAGATTCACCAATGGTAAATTCAAAACAATAATTTTTATTAAACTACTAATAACATAACATTTCTTACTTATCTCTAAACTTTAACTTAATTCCCACTATGCGCAAATGTGAATGTATTAAAGTCCAAACTATTATAGTTTAACCTTGAATCTGAAAAGACAATTTTAAAGTCCTGTTTGAAACATCTTGTTGAACTTGACGATCTTTTCAAATTGCAGTTCAGAAGTAATTGAAATACTTTTAAACATTATATCTTCAGATCTCTTTAAACTCGCATCTCTTGATGAGCAGTCTTTAGAGAGATATTCTTCTTTTGAGTTTTTTTCATAAGTTTACCCTTATCTTGTTAGGGTGGCAGAACTGTGACTTTCCTGATGATTTCTTTTCAAATAGGAGTGACCATCTTCTGGACACAAGTCCAGAAAGAGCAGTGGAAGTGGTCTTACTTATTTAAAAACCACTTAGATTGTGTATATCTTATGATAAGGATGATATAATACAGAACAGCATCTCCCTCTCTTTCCAGAGACTACTGTTTCAATCCACTTTTCACAGGAAGGACATGACATCACCATGGTTTTAGTTTCATTTCTGCAAAACTGCCTGCCTTTCTTCAAATTCACCTCCTATCCATAAAAACACCTGACCTTGTCTTAGTACAAGAGGCTTAAATGGTTTATGGTGCTGGAAAGTCTGCACAGGTCATTCCAAATGATACTTGACGTTTGAAACAGCTGCCAGCATAATGCTGATTGTACATTAAAAAAATGACTTTAAGAACCACACCTGGTATTTAAGTTTGAATTATGAATACTTCAGTTTTATGGCTTTGTTACAATAGGATGATACTATGTTTGTCCTTAAATTAAAGATTTAATAGAGTTTCTTGGAGTTTCAAAGAATTGGATCTTATTTTAATATACAAAATTCTTGGGAGGGTTGATGAGATATTCTCTGTGATAGGGAAGGTTTTGTACAAATTATGGGGCATCGTCGCAAAGGGCTGCAATTTGAGACTCAAAAGAATTTTGTCCAGTAATGTTGCATGTCATTGAAACTCCTTGACAGAGAACAGTGGTGACGGTCTCTGAGTATATTTAAAGCTGAGACAGATTTCTGATCAATAAAATAATTAAGATTATGGAGGTAGAACAAGAAAATGGACTTTAATAATGCTGAATGGTGGAGCAGGCTTGTGAGATTAAACAGTCCATCCTTGTTTATCCTTGTGATCTTGTGTGCTTGTTAATACATTTTAGTTTATCTTGGGTCTGAAAATGCATATTAAGGGAAACTGTTTCTACTGAAAATTGTTTTTATAGGCCCAGCAAGAAATTCCTGTATGGTTAGAAGAATATGCTTTCGCTGCTCATGGGACCAAATACCATAATCCACTTGGAAAAGTATTTGCTTCTGTAGATACCCGGAAGGTTGGTATATATTACTTAGTCAACAGTATGCTGATATTGAGCACTTTTTTCTGATAAGGATTTATGGCAAGTCTAGCTCTGCTTTATTTTTGTAGCAATATGTTTTGGACCAGTATTGGTGCATATAGTATTGATGACCATTTGCATGAAATTAACCCATTTAAATGTACGATGGTTAGTAAAGCTTGTGTCATACTGCTAGATCTCTTTAAATTTACTGCTAAATTTATTTTGCTGTTTGGCTATTCTCTCTTCCCCTTCCACTGTGGCAAAGCAGTATTTATGAGGAAGAACAGTTGAATATTCCCTTTTTACTTGCATTCTTTATCATCAATTTGCATGGAACTAACTTCCACAATATGATAATGACCAGAAAATATTTGTTTACAATAATCACTGAGCAAACAGCAGGAATAAGAGTGCACCATGGAATACATTATGTCCATTTTGAGTTGCAAAGCTTTCATTTGTCATCTAATCGGAAAAGCACCATTTGCTTACCATCCTCAACATCCATTGGAGCGCTTTCATCCCTAACGTCGAAGTACTCGAGATGGCAGAGGTCGACAGCATCGAGTCCACGCTGCTGAAGATCCAGCTGCGCTGGATGGGTCACGTCTCCAGAATGGAGGACCATCGCCTTCCCAAGATCGTGTTATATGGCGAGCTCTCCACTGGCCACCGTGACAGAGGTGCACCAAAGAAAAGGTACAAGGACTGCCTAAAGAAATCTCTTGGTGCCTGCCACATTGACCACCGCCAGTGGGCTGATAACGCCTCAAACCGTGCATCTTGGCGCCTCACAGTTTGGCGGGCAGCAACCTCCTTTGAAGAAGACTGCAGAGCCCACCTCACTGACAAAAGGCAAAGGAGGAAAAACCCAACACCCAACCCCAACCAATCAATTTTCCCCTGCAACCGCTGCAACCGTGTCTGCCTGTCCCGCATCGGACTTGTCAGCCACAAACAAGCCTGCAGCTGACGTGGACTTTTTACCCCCTCCATAAATCTTTGTCCGCGAAGCCAAGCCAAAGAAGAAGAAAGAAGAAAGATATTGCAGCAGTTGTTGACTGGATTGTCATACCCCTGTTTTTAGCAGTGTCTTTTGTGGGCCTAAAACTTGCAACCAATTGACTTAGGCCTGAGTACTGCCTTCAGAACCTCAGTAGGCAACCTTTTGGATGATGAAGCTCTTAAAGTATTAGCAAGGAAGTTGTCTATGTATTTGTATCAGAGCTGATGAAAATCTGGTCATTTCCATGCTCTTGAATAATTTGAAAGTAATTCCAACTTTTTCAAATTCTCCTGAATTTGACTCTGAAGCATTTTATTTAGAATGAAATAAATAGATGCCCTTAATACAAAGGGAAATATATTATCTGTAATTTTTTAATGGGTTTTTCAAAAGTATTTAAAAAAAAAAAAAAAAAAATTATTGTAAATTCAATACATTTTCGTAGTCAGTTTCCCTGATGTTGCGAGAGTAGCATCCTGAGTTTTAATGTGGACGAGACTAAGGACGTGATGTGGCCTTCAGGAGGACCGAGAACAACTACCCTCCACTACACATTACAATTCGTTGGTAGAGAGTGGAGAGCACCATGTCCTTGGAGTTCACTTAACTTAGTGACCTATCGTGGACCACAATTTCTCCTCACTTATCAAGAGGGTGCAAGAGTGACTGCATAAGTCTGAAGCGGGCAAGACTACCTGCCACCATTTTATGTCATCCTTGTGGAAAGGTTACTGCAGGAAAGTGGATTGGAGGTCAATCAACAGGAACATAAGGGTGGCAGAGAGAATCATGTTTCAAGGGGGGAAAGACCCCTCCCCCTCCCCAGATGTGATCTACTGGATTGTTGAATAAGGAGAGCGTGCAAAATCAATGTGGACCCCTTCCACCCTGCATGTAGCAACTTCCAGCCGCTCCTGTTGAGGAAGAGATACAGGAATATCAGAGCCTGTGCCACCAGGCTAAGGAACTGCTTCTTCCCACGGGCAGTGAGAATTCTGAATAACCAATGCAACTGCTCTCATTTGAAACTCATTCATGAATATATATGGATGCTTGTCCAACATATATATTTGTATGTGTATTGTGCCTGGCTGAGTGGAAGTTTTACACCGAGGACCGGAGAATGCTGTTTTGTCGAGTTGTACCTTTACAATTAGATAACAATTAAACTTGACTGTGGAATTGAGCAAAGCTTCTCTTAATAGATGGGGAGCATTTCTTACCAGAATTGGAATCAGCATTTTAACCCCATGAGCCTATTGTTTTATTGTGTTATGACTGATCTGGACTTGTTCATTTATATTTTTTCTTGTACTTAAAATTAAAAAGAAAATAAATCCACACCATTTGGATGTGTGTCCTTTGTAATGGTGATCTCAAGAAAAATCATATTGCATCCATTTCTTTTTATGACTTTTTAAAGTCAAGAGCAGCATTGTGTTTTTAGTATTTCTAATTGCTCTGAAGGAGGTGGTGGTTACCACTATCAGCTTCTGCAGTCCTTGTAGTTGTGGTGTTCGTCGTGGGGCAGCAAGTAGAGCTGTTGCATCAGCTCCAGCAATCTGGGTTTAATGTTGGCTTCCAGTTCTGTCTGTGGAGTTGTTGGTGATTGCATGGGTTAACTCCAGATGCTCTGCTTTCTTCATTCCAAAAAAGAGTTAAATTGTATAAAATTGTCTTTTCTGATTGAAGTTTAACATCCAGAAGAATAGGTTACAAACCAAATCATAATGACTCTATTTAAACACATCAAGTTTTAGATTTGCATTAATTGGTAATCTTCTGTCTGAGATGTTACTTTTTTTTGGTATCATTTTGTGTTTGAACTTCAGGAAAACAAATCAAGAGTTACGCTGCTTAACATTGATGAAACGTCATTTATTTTGTTTCCTTTGAGCATAAATGTTAGTGACAAAATGTATTTCATTTTAAAATTTTTTTGTTGTTCACACTATGAACCATACTAACCAAAATACATACAAACATTTCCCTCTTGAATATACACAGTGTCATTTTCTCCCCTTTTCCCCCCTCCCTTCCCTCCCTCTTTCACCTCCCCCCCCCACCCACTCAACGTTCCACCTATATGATACATTAAACCCATTAAACAATGTCATCACACAAAATGTATTTCTGATGCAGATGCAGCGTGGTTGGAAACCAAATAATGTCTAAAGGAATTACTTGGTTGTCCTCTTCATTTCGGGGGGGGGGGTTGTGGTGGTGGGGGAAGCAGGTGAAGAATACCGTCTACTTGAACCACTTTAGCTGTTTTTGGTAGTTGCTGTTCAATTTCTAAATGTGATACTAAATAAACTGAATGTGGTTGTTTGCAACCATATATAGGTCAAAGCATATTTAAAAATTAATGTAAAGTTTTTTCTCTCTAAACCTACTTCTGCACTATTCTGAAAAAAGATGCTTTGTAAGATGGAAACTACATTCATTTCATTAAATGAATTATATTTTGTGCAATTGTAGAGTTGGCATTTGGTTACTTCTGTGATTAAAGCACAATCTCTATTCCATAAATCTTAGATGAGAATGGGAACTCACTTTGGATCCATTTAATGTATTACCTGTATGGTATTTCTGCATTTCAATAAATGTATTGAAGTTCTATTGCTCAATATATCAACTTTTAATTTTTGAAGTTTAGGCATACAGCACGGTAGCAGCCCCTTTCAGCTCATGAGCCCATGCTGCCCAATTAAGCTACACCCCTGGTATGTTTTCTCCCAGACTTGAAATGCACAATTCTATAATTGCCAATTGTTAGACATGTGTCATATTCTCAATTGATATTGCAAGTTTACAAAGATCTGAATTGCATACATTTGACAGAACTTTTCTCTGTTTATAGGATTTAGGTGCTAACAGAAACTTCAGTGGCTTTGAAGAAAATGTGCCTGTGACATATGAAGGAAATGAAGATTTGTGGGAATAATGCTAACACTTAGAAGTTTAAATCAATGTCTTAATATTGAAGCTTTTCATTTTTTCAGGGAGCTAATTTCTAAATGTTTACATTTCAGTTGCAAATTTGTTTGTATTTAAGTTGCATCACAGTGGTCAGATATGTGTTCTATTTATTTTGGTTATCTGTGTGACTTGGGTAAATAAAGAGCAAAATAAGGTTAATTGTTCATAAAATTTCAAAGCTATGAGTCCTTATTGTGCAATCTCTGAACAGCAATATTTACACAAGACTTTGTTGCAACTGTTGATAGCCCAGAGTATAGAATTATAAAAAGATGTGTCACAGGAAGCTAATTAAGTGCAATAGATGTGGCCTTTTAAGGATCACCTGAAGGAATGGTGGTTACAAAGAGAAAATTTTTGAAGTTGGTGCCAAAGTAATTGAAAGCACGACAACGAGTCACATCGAGCTATGTAACAGGCTTGAAGCAGAAGATGTAATGACTGGAGGTTGGAAGCTACACTAAATCTAGGTTGCATGTGGATTGAGCTCTGTTGCGGGGTACGGAAAAGATTGTCTGCTTCCTTGGCTAGTGTGGTGAATCTATGTTGAGCTGTCAGTGCGGCGATGAAATCCATGTCAGAAACTGCAGAGGAAATGTGCTTGGAGTGGAACAGGGCTTCAAAAAAGAAAGAGTTTGTGTATCTGTCCACTAGGGCCACCATTTCGTGCATGAGCTTGGAGGGATTTCTATCGTTCAGGCCTTGCATATTTAGGATGTGAACTGTGCACTTGTGCCAGCTGAATTCCAGGGAATCGAGAAGAAAACGCCATAATTGCTGATACTTGCACTCCATGAGAGGATTTTCCATGAAGGAGCTTACTTTAGCTGCAGTGATGGCGCCCGGGGCACTGATGACGTGTCAGAACTTGGTGTCCTTTGAGGCCATGCCTCTGATGTGGAACTGGGGCTTGGCCAGTTGCAGCCACTTCCTGGGCTGGTTTGCACAGAAGGGCGGCAAATGCATACCCACAGTGTTTGTCGCAGATGTTGCAACTGTAGTGATAGGATCTTGAATTCTTTCACGTTCGAGATGGGTTCCAAAAGCGTTGGAACCGTCGGGGTTACCACTGTAATGTCTGCTACGGCACCGCTACGGAATCAAGAATGTCCACACAGTGCAAGGGTGAACTAGTAACTGACTTGATTATTTGAATTCCTTGCACTGCATGCAGGGAAACACTTATTTCCAGTGATGTGTGTGCCAGTGACATTAACTGTTGATGTGCCACCGGAAGCAGTGATGTCCCCTGGGCAGCATGTCATTAACAGCGGGCTTCTTGGAACTGAAGGGGGATCCGTGCCATTTTCAGTTAGATGACTGGGGCGGCGATTTAGCCCATATAACCGCGCGGTTGCTCTGCCCGCTACACCACTGTCAGAGTTAGGGATGGGGATGTGTGCGTGTTTCTTAAAGGGGAAATGTATGTGTTGGAAATGTTTCTTGAAAGGGAAATGTTACATTATTTAAAAAAAAATCAAAGATTTTATTATACAATTTTTTTTTTTTTTGAAAACGTTTGGATAAAACACTAAAGCTTATTAGTCTTAATGGGATAAATAGGAAGATGAAGAGGAAAAAGGTCTTGGCATAACTAAAGAAATTAAAAAAACAACTTTTTGCAGGAAACACATCTTACCAAATTGGAACATGATAAATTAAAAAGAGGATGGTTAGGACAAATAATAGTGTCTTCCTTTGGTTCAAAGACAAGAGGGGTAGTGATTCTAATTAATAAAAATACACCAGTTTTAATAGAAGATATTTCAATTGATTACATACAGAGGTATGTAATGACACATTGTAAAATTTATGGAGAAGCATGGACATTTATGAATATTTAAGCTACAAATTATGACAATGAAGCCTTTATGAAGGATATCCTTTTAAAAACAGCAGAGGCAAGACAAAATGTATTAGTTGGAGACTAATTTCTGCTTGGTCCCAATACTAGATAAATCAACGAGGGTGAAAGCAGCAAAACACAATTTCATATATGAAAAATCTAAATCTTATTGATGTATGGAGGCAATTAAATCCCACAGAGAGACTACTCTTTATACTCAAGGGTGCATGACTCTCATACAAGGATTGACTTATTTTTTATGTCTGCACAGTTTAAAAAGTAGAATGATTAAAAACAGAATACCTAACAGGGCTTCTATCAGACCATTCTCCATTAATATTAACTATAGTAACAATGGAAAAGCTAGATAAAGTATACAGATGGTGTCTCAATACTACATTGCTTAAAAGAACAGACCTCTGAGAATTTATTAAGAAATATTTTGTGAAACAAATCTGCCATCTAATAGTTTTCTGATATGGGACACGCTCAAAGCATATTTAAGGGGACAAATTATATCTTATACAAAGAACTATGGCAGAAGTAAAGAGTTTGGAGAAAGAGATTAAAAAATTATATATAAAACAAAGAACTACAAGAAGAATACAGATTACTGGAGAATAAAAAGCTCAGATAATACAAACATATAGGACAAAAATCTACATCAAAAAACCAAACAAAAATACTATGAGATAGGTGAACAGGTGTGCAAAGTTTTGTCTTGACAGATTAAAACAGGAGTCATTGAGAATGATAAATGCTATAAAAATACATATCCTAGTATATAAGGAAAAAATCTCAAATTACATAAACTATACAAATCGTAATTACTAGGAGATGAGAATGAAATGGAAGTATTGAACTTCCAAAACTAGAAGAGAGAAAGGATAGAATTAGGTACTCCCTTCACAAGGGAAGAAATTGAAAAAACCCTGGGCACCCTGCAAAGTAATAAATCACTGGGGGAGGATGGATTATAGATAATTTAAATGCCCCTTTTCATAGATGTCCTGGATCAAACTGTGGAAGCAGACCCTCCCAGAATCATTCTCAGCTACAATTATTAATGTTATCAAAAAAAGGGGACCCACTAAAAACTTTGGCATATGGACCAATGTCCCTGTTAAATGCTGATTATAGGATATTAGCAAAAACATTGGCTAATATATTACGACAATACTTGCCAATACATATGGATCAAGCAGGATCCGTTAAAGGAAGGCACCCTCATAGTTAAGGAAGATTATTTAATACACATGGCAAAATCTGAATGAAATCCAAGTATTTCTGTTTCCCTCGACTCAGAAAAAGCATTCAACTGTTTGGAATGTCCCTTTTTATTTAAAACACTGGAAAGTTTTGCTCTAGGCAGAACATTTATAAATTGCATAAAAACTTTATACTGTGTGGAAGTATACTAACCAACTATGGATGTTGATGCACACATCAAGTTGATGAATACATGTGGAGTCTAGTGTAAGACTGACACTTCCAGGCTTGCATACTGGGCTTGTATACATCACTTCTGTCGCATGTAAGTGACATTGTCATTGATGTCATCAGCCCAGATAAAAACCTGTGTTGGATGCAGGTCATTTTTCCACAACAGGTCTGCCATTTGGTGAGGTAGTTCGTTTGCTGGTAAGTGGGTTACCACATGAACCCATTCCCCCCCCTTTGCTGGGAACCAGCAATGCCACTGCAGATTCCTAAAGTTTTTTTGGGCAATTTTCCTCTCAACTGAAGCACCTGAACCACAACTAGTCCACCCAGATCTAGATGGGCAGGTTTCAGGTGGTCAATTACAAAAGCTTCCTTTTTACCTTTGATGCCCAAAATGTATGTCAAACCATTTAGTCTTCGTACTTCCAAGGCACACTCCTTTGGATACTGGAATGGTTCTCAGTGTGCTTTTTGTATAAAAATGTACTTGAATTCCTGCAAGTACTGGGGTATATAGGACTTGGCCTGACCATGTTGATATGGGTGCTAAAGAATCATGCTTAGGACTGCTACAGGAATTGCCTCCTATCCTCATGAGAAAGATTTGTTGAGTAGGTCATATACAAACACTTTAAAACAGATCTTATTTAAAATACTCGAGCTCTTCCCCATATTAGACATGGGGCCAAACAGTCTTTACAAGAGCTTTGGAGAGTGCCTAAGACTTCACTAATGGATTGTTTACAAAAAGGCAACAGATGAAAGATATTGTTGGAGCCACAGATTGTCTGGAGTTGTTTAAGAGGGTCATGTGGTTTTGTGAGAGAGAGACATACACACAGATCACCTCTGCAGTGTTACAGCCAGTAACAGCAGCTGGAACTGGAACAGGACAAGCTGGCAAGCTTGTGGTAAGCCCCATTTGGAGGATGGGTTTGTAAGTGCTTTGTTTAGCCTGGTCAAAGCTCTTGTGATGCATGCAAGAGGAGAGAACTGGCTGTCTAATGTTTCACTTAGAATAAGGGAAACAAAAAGGAACTCTGGTGATCTGAAAGAAAAAGGTTATCATGTGGAAAACCCTGAAGGGGGCAAGTTTAATCAGCAAGATACTGGAGTGGCTGATTAAAAAGGAACAACAAATCTCTCTGAAGACTGACAAGAACCTTCCTGAGCAGTAACCATTTACCTTTCAAGCACCAAAGCCTGGTGAAATTCATAAATGTTAAATTCTGTTCATAGTATAAGAATTGTCTGCAACCAGTGAACTTGGAGGAATGAGAAGTGAGATTGGACTATGAATCAACGAACCTTTCTGAACTTGTACATACATTACATACACGTGCGCTTAGAATTAGAAGGGGATTAAATCAATAATGATAAATTAAAGTTTGATTCTATTTTCATGTTTAAAGATAATTAAAAGCAACTTTTGTTAAAGTGACCATTTGTCTTGGTGAATATTGCTTCTAGGTTTTGGGGCCCTATGGGCTCGTAATGGTACGCAATTCATCAATCCAGTTTGGTCTCTGCAGATGTGCCGTAAGGGCCGATTTAAAATGCCTGTGGAGCCTTCCTACTAGTCCTTTGGATTGTAGGTGGTACACAGTTGTGTGGTCCAACTTGGTTCTAAGCAGGGTGGCCATTGGTGACACAGGCGTGAGATGAATTGGGCATCCCTATCAGTTGTGGTCTGTGCTTGCAGACTAAAATGTGCTATCCAAGCCAAAATGAGGGCCCTGGCGCAGGTGTCGGTAGTCATGCTTCTCACTATAGTGAGAAGGAAATGGGAACCATGTGTCACTGGGGACCTACAATGTCCATGTGTATGTGGTCAAACCACCGATATGTTGACTCAAGATTGTAGTGGGGCTTTTGTGTGGTGCTGGACTTTGGATGTCTGCCAATGAGTGCATGTCTTCACCCAATTGCTGACCTGTTTTTGAAGGTCGTGCCACACAAATCTGTTGGCTACCATCTGGACAGTTGTTCGATGGATGCCAACCCGTGTACTGCGTCAAATACCTGCCGCATCCAGGCTACTGGAATGATTGCGCACAAATAACCTGTAGATACATCAAACAAGAGTTTGAGTACCCCTGGGCATATTGGAATTTCTTCCAGCTGCAGGTCCTGTCTTCTGTAATGTGGTATTTCTTCATCTGCCTTAGACCACCCCTTGGGCTAAGATCTGCACGGATTGTATAGCTGCGCGAGACAGCGCATCTGCAACTACGTTGGCCTTTCCTGAGATGTGTTTGATGACTTTGTGAAGTCAGAAATATGTGATAAATATCTCTATTGACAAGCCAACCATGGATCTGATACCTTAGTGAAGGCAAATGTACGTGGCCTGTGGTCTGTAAAAGGCATGAAATGCCTGCCTTCTAGAAAATACCTGAAGTATTTGATAGCTAGGTACAGTGCCAACAATTCTCGATTGAAAGCACTGTATGAAGTACCAGTTGATGAAGTAGACAAAGACGATGTGGTCAAACAATAATCATGGCTTTTATTAGCAGAAACTCATGATACAATAATGAAAGACAGTAGGTGCATACACAGTTATACCCAAGAGGAGTGTCCTTAACAGTAGAGATATTGCACAGCCAATGTTAGTGCAGCAAGGCTCGCCAGAGGGGAGATAGGCAGCTTGGCAGACATTCACCACAGTCTCCCCCGGCAGAAGAAGAGTTTAAAAATCAAAAGGACAGCTGCTAGGAAAGACTGAAGCAACTGATACATGGATACCATGTTTGGCATTGAGAATACTCTAGCAGCCAAAATACACCAGTATCTAGCAAGCAATCAAAATATAATGAGATGTTTTATGAATATGTCAGCCTATCAGATTGTTTATGAATTCTGGTGCTTTTTCTCAAAACAGGTGGCTCCTTTGCAACCTTCTCGTGGATGTAGCTGTCAATACTCCCCGAGTCTATTTGACAATCAAACGTATCACCATTTACCTCCCCCTTCAGAGTCGACCATTCCAGTCCGTAACATCCCCCAAGCTTTACAGTCAATTGAGCTATCACAGGGGATCTCGCCTCGCCGTCACTTGATGTCCATTCAGCCTGCTCATCTGAAGATTCCCCTTTTTACAGTTGTCTTCCATTCCTGCAGCTCCAGGACACATTTTCTTGGTGCTTCTTTTTTATCAGTGGGAGTACTTTTTGCCTTGCACGCTTTAGTGAAGTTGCGAAGTTTCCCACAATAGCTGCAGGTATCAAATTGAGCCAGGCACTTCTGTCTGGGGTGCCAGCTCTTATCACAGAAGTAGCATTTTTCAGAGGTTCGCCCTTTTCTTTCCTTCGGGGTTCCAGCACTCCTGAATGTTTCCTTTTCTGTTTCTAGTATTTCACTGGACCGCATGGCACTTCTCAGTGTTTTGGCTAGAGTGACTGCCCAGTCATAGGTTAAAGGCTCCATCTCCAGCAGCCTCTATCGGATGTAACCGTTGACAAAAGCATCCAGCTTCAAGGCATTGCGGTGTTGCACATCGACTGCCCTGGCATCACATTCGTTTGCCAGTGAGTTGAGGGCCAGTGCATAAGTAGCATCACTTTCCCCGGGTTTATGGCGTCTAGTCAGCAACTGGTGTCGAGCAAGCACCACATTCTGTGGTCTGACTTTCCTGGGTTATAGCCAGAGTGGTAGCTCCTTGCGTTATGGTGAAAGGGACCTCACCCAGCAGAGAGTTCAGGTGGCCCCGCTGTATCGCCTCATCGACCACGTCTCGAGCCATCTAGTAATTAAAATGAACAATCCAGTGGTTGAAAATTTCTCTGGCCCTTGGGGCAGACTGGTTGATTATCAGCTGCTCTGGCTTGAGTGCTGCATTTATTTCTGCTAATAAAATTGAAGTGCCAGTTGATGAAGTAGACAAAGATGATGTGGTCAAACAATATTCATGGCTTTTATTAGCAGAAACTCATGGTACAATAATGAAAGATAATAGGTGCATACACAGTTATACCCAAGAGGAGTCTCCTTAACAGTAGAGATAATGCACAGCCAATGTTAGTACAGCAAGGCTCGCCAGAGGGGAGACAGCCAGCTTGGCAGACATTCACCACACTGTACTTGAGTTTTGGTGGTCTCAGGTGTTTTTGAATGCTGCCGACGATTCTTCATCCCAAGTAACTTCCTTTGCCTTGCCTGACAGGAGGGCAGGGGGTGGGGGGGGCGGGGGTAGACAATACGAGCCATTGACGGTAGAAACTGGCAATAAAAGTTCACCATTCCAACCAATTCCTGGAAGCCCTTAACTGTACTGGGCTTAGCGAATACCTGCATCGGCTCGATCTTTGCCAGAAAGTTGTTGATTGCTATCCTGAATTGACACTTGGCCAGGTTGATGGTCAGCCCAAACTCATTCAAACATGTGAAAAGTTTGCACAGGTGGGACAGATGCTCCTCACTATTGCGGCTAGTGATAAATGTCATCTAGGTATACGAGGTAAAGTTGAGATTTCATCCCACTCTGTCAATTAAATGTTGGAAAGTCTGAGTATCATTATTGAGCCCACAAGGCATCCTTCTGAATTTAAAAAGGCCTAATAACTGTTTTTGGAATGTCATCCAGGTGAACTGTGATATGATGATGCCCCCTGACCATATCCACTGTGGAAAAAATGCGGGCTCCCTGCAGATTGGACTCAAAGTCCAGTAAATGATGCACTAACCTCGTTCAACCTGTGGTAATCACCGCAGGGTCTCTATCCTCCTGTGGCCTTCCATGCCCTCCATCCTTTTAAACTCCTCTTTGGCCAGATAAAGTTTATCTGAAGGGAGCCTGCAAGCTTGGGCAGGCAGTGGTGTCCCTTCAGTTGGTATGTGGTGTGGACCTCGTGTTTCAGCATCGCCGAAGTGAATTTTGGCATATTTTTTGCAGAGAATTCCGCCAACAACTTGGCAGCTTCATTCTCCGAAAGACTAACAGAATCTAAATGCAGGATTGGCAGCTTGGCCTCACCTAGGGTGAAGGTCTGGAAAGTGTTGGTATGAACAAGCCTTTGACCCTCTAGATCAGGGGTGTCAAACTCAAATTCACAGAGGGCCAAAATTAAAAACTTGGACTAAGTCATGGGCCAAACTAAATATTGATTGAAAATTTTCAACATTTGCATGTTTTCTCTTCTTTCAACATATGTAATGTTAAACTTTTTCTTATTAAAATAAATGTTTAACTATAGTATTGGTTAAACTCTTTCCAGAAGAAGCATTAACAAATGAGATATAAAATATTTAATAAATAATATTTCTCTATAGCCTTTAAGCTCCTTTTAAATGTATTTTTTTTCACAAGCCAACAAGTCAAAAAAATAACAACTTGCTTCAATGAAAATCCAATCTTTCAACTATGAACTGTCCAAAGTTAACCAAAGAAAATATTAATCCAAGCTTAGCTTGTGTAAGAGATCAGTAACACTGATTTAAAAGAAAAGTGAGGATTGTGAGAGATGATTAAAACTGATATAAAAATTTAAAGATGAGGAAACTAATATAGATATATGGGTAAATGAATAAAGCCCAGTATGAACAGGATAAGAAATGGATATTAGAATGTAGGAAGCAGAGTCAGTCTGAGTAAGATAAGAATCTTCTAGTCTTTAGACAGAATCAGCAAGTTCACATATGAATGAGATAAGGATAGACAATAGATAATATATGTAGGAAGTAGAGTTAGTCTGAATAAGATATGGGTCTCCTAGCCCTAGACAGAATTACCAAGTTCTGCATGTGAAATTAGTAAGCCCTAGACAGTATTAGCAAGTTCTGCATATGAAGAGAGGCTGTAGCCCTGAGAGTTGGGAAGGTGTAAATTAGAACAAAGACAGGTTTGTGAATAAGGACAATGAGGATAATGACATGATGAGACACCGACAGGATACCCCCTGGTCCTCCATATTCACAGAAACAACACGTAGGCAGGCAGGATTGCCTAATGCCAAACCTATCCAGGAGGCAGAAGAATGTAAGGGGGAGGGTATTCCTATACTGAAATAAACTGTATAAAAGTTGGGTGAGCCCCAGTGTATGTGTGTATTCCCAGGGTAAGGGGAAAGCACCCAACTTTGCATTGTTGTATAATAAATGTTCTTTGTTCTCAATTTTTGTCTCGAGCAATTTCTGTGAAGGTACATCTGTTTCTCACAAATGGGGGCTCGTCTGGGATCGCACTCCCTCCACTGACAGAGTGCCCAACGACGAGGGTAGATGCACCCCAGCTGATTCAGCTGGACTCACGGACGGCGGGTGACTGGTCAGTGGATGAAGCGAGTGATATCCGAGAAGAAATATTGAGAACAAACGACGGGAGGACGTTAAGGAAGCATGCTAGGAATAGCTACTGGATCCCGGTAAGAGGAATTTTACTTACCTGTTAGTATGGGAGGTGTGAGTAGCATGGGAGATAGTCCTAATGAAGGACGGGATGATCAGATAACTAAGCAAAGTCCATTAGGATTAATGCTATCTGATTGGGGTGCGGAGAGAACCCGCAGGAAAGACAAACAGACCATGGTCAGGTATTGCTGTCTGGAATGGGTTAAAAACCTGATAAAAGGGAATTTGGTATATTGGCCAAAGTTCGGATCCGATTAGCACTGGATGTGTCAGGCATTGAACATCTGGCTCTATCAAAATCAAAGAGATAATATTGAGAGCAGAGAATATGCAGCCTGTTGGCTCAGTGGATCGGTTGATCAACTGGTTTTGAATGAAAAGGAATGCAAGGACAAGAAGCATGAGGAACCTTTTGTCCCTGAAACACAAGGATGGAAAGTGTTACATTCCTTTCCTCCACCTTATGCTCCTCCTATGCCGGCTCCTATCTTTCCCCTCTCTCCAATGCTCTACCCTTCTTCACCTTCCCCTCCTCCCCCACAGCTAAAGAAAGAAGAAAGTAGGGGTGGTATGATGACCTGTTCACAAAGTACTAGATTACCACCTCAATTGACAAGAGAGGGAGGAGACTTTGATTCAAAAGATGTGAGACCCTCCGGGAGGGAAGGGCAGAACCCTTTGATTAATTTCCCGGAGAGCAGGAACCTAGACATTATAAAGGAGAGGATAAGCCAGAAATTGACTGGATGAGACCTTTATGGGAAGTTCCCGAGGGAGGGGGTCTCGGTTTCGTAAATGTGCTCCTGACTAGTACGGTGCGTAACTTTAAGAGAGAAATTACCTCCCTGATAGAGGATCCTCAGTGATGTGCCGAACAATTAGATCAATTTTTGGGACCAAATATATATATACATGAGATGAGTTAACATCGATCTTTAGAGCTCTGCTCACTTTGGATGAACGTGGATGCCAGGCAGGGATTAGAGTCTGGGATAGGGAACACCAAGGGGGACCAGAGGCAATACCTGGGGAACTTAAATTCCCCCTGGCAAAACCAAATTGGGATAAGAATACTAATGATGGTCGCACATTGGAATATAGGGTTAATCTGATAAAAGGAATCAAGGAATCTGTTCCAAAGGGACAGAATTTTAAGAAAGCATTTGAGGTTCCCCAAGGTCCCGAGGTGACCCCCTCTGCATTTCTGAATAGATTGCGTATGGCCATACAGCAATATGGGGGTCTGGATATAGAATCCCCAGCGGGTGAATAATTGTTATTAACAGGCTTTGTTACAAACTCAGCCCCAGACATTAGAAGAAAATTGCAGAAGACTGAGAATTGGCATGAACAGGGAATAACAGCTTTTACAGATCGCACAAAGGACATACATCCAGAGGTCTGAGGATAAACAGAAAGGAAAGGCTAAGATTTTGATGCAGGCAGTCAAGGAAGTCGTGGAGGGACAGCAAGGAAAGGGTAGGGGCGGTGTGCCAGCTCCTGGACGTTGGGAGGAGCGCCAGGAGTGGGGAAGTAGAGACCAGAGCAGAGGCAGGGGTAGAGGAGAATTCCGGGGACGACGACCATTCCCGGGACCCCGTGGAGACCCTGGTAGGAATTGGGAAACAGGAGCATTAGTTTGCTACCATTGTAAAAAGGAGGGACATTTTAAGAGAGAATACCCAATGCGAGCCAGGGAGACGCAATCTTACGCCCTGATGGAAGATGGAAGCAGATTATGAATGGGGGGGTCACTGTTCTCAGTCAATACACACCGTGAGGCTGCACGGAGAACCATTGGTAAATTTAAGCATAGGACCCCACAGTGACAAGATGACCTTTTTAGTAGATTGTGGGGCAGCCCGATCTAGTATTTTACAACCACCCGAGGGTGTTAAGATAGAGGGGACAGTGATGAATTTGGGAGGAGGAGGAAGAGATTTTACAGTCCCTGTATTAAGGGATGTAAGAATACAAATGGGAGAAAAGATAATAACAGAGGATATTTTACTAGTTCCCCAAGCTGGAGTTTGTTTGTTAGGATGAGATTTACAGGACCAATTGGCTATCGGCACCAGCCCACTGGAATCAGGTATCGGGGTTCAATTGTATGTATTAACCGAGGAGGATCGGGAACTAATAAATCCTGGAGTATGGGCAAAAAGAGGCAATAGAGGAGTGTTAGATATTCCTCCCCTGCAAATTACTTTAAAAGATCCTGAGCAAGTAATTAGACGAAAACAGTACCCAATTCCTATGGCTGACCGTAAGGGGCTGCAGCCAGTAATTGACCAGTTGGTGAAAGATGGTATACTCGAACCTTGTATGTCACCTTTTAATACCCCAATTTTACATGTCCAAAAACTAGACAGTACCTATCGATTAGTGCAGGACTTGAGGGAGCTGAACAAAATTATTCTCACCCATCACCCGGTTGTACCTAATCCCTATATGATAATGGGCAAAATCGATCCCCATAGTAAATGGTTTAGTGTGATTGACCTCAAAGATGCTTTTTGGACATGTCCGTTAGCAACGGAGAGCAGAGACATGTTTGCCTTTGAATGGGAAAATCCTTTTACTGGACGCAAGAATCAATATCGGTGGACGGTCCTTCCCCAGGGCTTCACAGAATCACCAAATTTATTTGGCCAGGTCTTAGAACAAATACTAGACGAGGCTCCTCGGAGAGAGAATTGCCAGTTGATACAATATGTTGATGATTTGTTAATCACGGGAAAAACATCTTTGGCTTGGCTTCGCGGACGAAGATTTATGGAGGGGTTAAAAAGTCCACGTCAGCTGCAGGCTCATTTGTGGCTGACAAGTCCGATGCGGGACAGGCAGACACGATTGCAGCGGTTGCAAGGGAAAATTGGTTGGTTGGGGTTGGGTGTTGGGTTTTTCCTCCTTTGCCTTTTGTCAGTGAGGTGGGCTCTGCGGTCTTCTTCAAAGGAGGTTGCTGCCCGCCAAACTGTGAGGCGCCAAGATGCACGGTTTGAGGCGTTATCAGCCCACTGGCGGTGGTCAATGTGGCAGGCACCAAGAGATTTCTTTAGGCAGTCCTTGTACCTTTTCTTTGGTGCACCTCTGTCACGGTGGCCAGTGGAGAGCTCGCCATATAATACGATCTTGGGAAGGCAATGGTCCTCCATTCCGGAGACGTGACCCATCCAGCGCAGCTGGATCTTCAGCAGCGTGGACTCGATGCTGTCGACCTCTGCCATCTCGAGTACTTCGACGTTAGGGGTGTAAGCGCTCCAATGGATGTTGAGGATGGAGCGGAGACAACGCTGGTGGAAGCGTTCTAGGAGCCGTAGGTGGTGCCGGTAGAGGACCCATGATTCGGAGCCGAACAGGAGTGTGGGTATGACAACGGCTCTGTATACGCTTATCTTTGTGAGGTTTTTCAGTTGGTTGTTTTTCCAGACTCTTTTGTGTAGTCTTCCAAAGGCGCTATTTGCCTTGGCGAGTCTGTTGTCTATCTCATTGTCGATCCTTGCATCTGATGAAATGGTGCAGCCGAGATAGGTAAACTGGTTGACCGTTTTGAGTTTTGTGTGCCCGATGGAGATGTGGGGGGGCTGGTAGTCATGGTGGGGAGCTGGCTGATGGAGGACCTCAGTTTTCTTCAGGCTGACTTCCAGGCCAAACATTTTGGCAGTTTCCGCAAAGCAGGACGTCAAGCGCTGAAGAGCTGGCTCTGAATGGGCAACTAAAGCGGCATCATCTGCAAAGAATAGTTCACGGAAAAGTTTCTCTTGTGTCTTGGTGTGAGCTTGCAGGCGCCTCAGATTGAAGAGACTGCCATCCGTGCGGTACCGGATGTAAACAGCGTCTTCATTGTTGGGGTCTTTCATGGCTTGGTTCAGCATCATGCTGAAGAAGATTGAAAAGAGGGTTGGTGCGAGAACACAGCCTTGCTTCACGCCATTGTTAATGGAGAAGGGTTCAGAGAGCTCATTGCTGTATCTGACCCGACCTTGTTGGTTTTCGTGCAGTTGGATATCATGTTGAGGAACTTTGGGGGACATCCGATGCGCTCTAGTATTTGCCAAAGCCCTTTCCTGCTCACAGTGTCGAAGGCTTTGGTGAGGTCAACAAAGGTGATGTAGAGTCCTTTGTTTTGTTCTCTGCACTTTTCTTGGAGCTGTCTGAGGGCAAAGACCATGTCAGTAGTTCCTCTGTTTGCGCGAAAGCCGCACTGTGATTCTGGGAGAATATTCTCGGCGACACTAGGTATTATTCTATTTAGTAGAATCCTAGCGAAGATTTTGCCTGCAATGGAGAGCAACGTGATTCCCCTGTAGTTTGAGCAGTCTGATTTCTCGCCTTTGTTTTTGTACAGGGTGATGATGGTGGCATCACGAAGATCCTGAGGCAGTTTACCTTGGTCCCAACAAAGCTTGAAAAACTCATGCAGTTTGGCATGCAGAGTTTTGCCGCCAGCCTTCCAGACTTCTGGGGGGATTCCATCCATACCTGCTGCTTTGCCACTTTTCAGTTGTTTGATTGCCTTATATGTCTCATCCAGGGTGGGAACCTCATCCAGCTCTAGCCTTAGGGGCTGTTGAGGGAGCTGGAGCAGGGCGGAATCTTGGACTGAGCGGTTGGCACTGAAAAGAGATTGGAAGTGTTCTGACCATCGGTTGAGGATGGAGATCTTGTCGCTGAGGAGGACTTTGCCGTCTGAGCTGTGCAGCGGGCTTTGGACTTGGGGTGAGGGGCCGTACACAGCCTTTAGAGCCTCGTAGAAACCCCTGAAGTCGCCAATGTCCGCGCTGAGCTGTGTTCGTTTGGCGAGGCTAGTCCACCACTCATTTTGGATCTCCCGGAGTTTGCGCTGAAGATGGCTGCATGCGCGACGGAAGGCTTGTTTCTTCTCTGGACAGGACGGCTTTGTAAGGTGAGCCTGGTGGGCAGCTCGCTTCTTTGCCAGCAGCTCCTGGATTTCCTGGCTGTTTTCGTCAAACCAGTCCTTGTTTTTCCTGGAGGAGAAGCCCAGTACCTCTTCAGTGGATTGCAGTATGGTCGTCTTCAACTGATCCCAGAGGGTTTCAGGGGACGGGTCCGTGAGGCGGGTTGCAACGTCGAGCTTTGCTTTGAGGTTTGCCTGGAAGTTTCCTCTCGCTTCGTCTGACTGCAGGTTTCCAACATTGAACCTCTTTCTGGGGGCTTTATTGTTCCTGAGCTTTGGCTTGAAGTGAAGGTTGAGCTTGCAGCGAACCAGCCGGTGGTCAGTGTGGCATTCCGCGCTAGGCATGACCCTGGTGTGGAGCACATCTTGTTTGTCACTTTCTCGCACCAGGATGTAGTCCAGGAGGTGCCAGTGTTTGGATCGGGGATGCATCCAGGTGGTCTTAAGGCTGTCCCTCTGCTGAAAAAGGGTGTTTGTAATGACAAGTCGCTGTTCTGCGCAGAGCTCCAACAGGAGGCGCCCATTGTTGTTGCACTTGCCGACGCCATGCTTGCCCAGGATTCCTGTCCAGGTTTCTGAGTCTTTGCCGACACGATCGTTGAAGTCGCCCAGGATGACAACCTTGTCGGCTGTAGGGGTACGTTGGATGAGGTTGCGCAGGTCGGTGTAGAACTTGTTCTTTTCTGCTGGTTCCGCCTAGAGGGTTGGAGCATAGACACTGATGAGGGTGATGTGACGCTTGTTTTGAAGTGGGAGTCGCATGGACATGATTCAGTCCGAGAGGCCTGTCGGAAGGTTTTCGAGTTTGGAGGCAATGAAGCTCTTGACCATGAAGCCTACACCAGATAGGCGTCGTTCATCCGAAGGCTTGCCAGACCAGTAGAGTGTGTAGCTCGCGCCGCGTTCTTGGAGGCTGCCTACATCTGCCAGGCGGACTTCACTGAGAGCGGCTATGTCGATGTCAAGTCTGAGGAGTTCATGTGCAATGAGGGCAGACCGACGTTCAGGTCGGTGGCTGTCAGCCTTGTCTATCATGGTTCTGATGTTCCAGCATGCTAGCTTGAGTTTGTGAGCATCTTTTGAGGGGGAGGACGTGGAGGGGGAGGACGTGGAGGGGGAGGACGTGGAGGGGGAGGACGTGGAGGGGGAGGACGTGGAGGGGGAGGACGTGGAGGGGGAGGACGTGGAGGGGGAGGACGTGGAGGGGGAGGACGTGGAGGGGGAGGACGTGGAGGGGGAGGACGTGGAGGGGGAGGACGTGGAGGGGGAGGACGTGGAGGGGGAGGACGTGGAGGGGGAGGACGTGGAGGGGGAGGACGTGGAGGGGGAGGACGTGGAGGGGGAGGACGTGGAGGGGGAGGACGTGGAGGGGGAGGACGTGGAGGGGGAGGACGTGGAGGGGGAGGACGTGGAGGGGGAGGACGTGGAGGGGGAGGACGTGGAGGGGGAGGACGTGGAGGGGGAGGACGTGGAGGGGGAGGACGTGGAGGGGAGGACGTGGAGGGGGAGGACGTGGAGGGGGAGGACGTGGAGGGGGAGGACGTGGAGGGGGAGGACGTGGAGGGGGAGGACGTGGAGGGGGAGGACGTGGAGGGGGAGGACGTGGAGGGGGAGGACGTGGAGGGGGAGGACGTGGAGGGGGAGGACGTGGAGGGGGAGGACGTGGAGGGGGAGGACGTGGAGGGGGAGGACGTGGAGGGGGAGGACGTGGAGGGGGAGGACGTGGAGGGGGAGGACGTGGAGGGGGAGGACGTGGAGGGGGAGGACGTGGAGGGGGAGGACGTGGAGGGGGAGGACGTGGAGGGGGAGGACGTGGAGGGGGAGGACGTGGAGGGGGAGGACGTGGAGGGGGAGGACGTGGAGGGGGAGGACGTGGAGGGGGAGGACGTGGAGGGGGAGGACGTGGAGGGGGAGGACGTGGAGGGGGAGGACGTGGAGGGGGAGGACGTGGAGGGGGAGGACGTGGAGGGGGAGGACGTGGAGGGGGAGGACGTGGAGGGGGAGGACGTGGAGGGGGAGGACGTGGAGGGGGAGGACGTGGAGGGGGAGGACGTGGAGGGGGAGGACGTGGAGGGGGAGGACGTGGAGGGGGAGGACGTGGAGGGGGAGGACGTGGAGGGGGAGGACGTGGAGGGGGAGGACGTGGAGGGGGAGGACGTGGAGGGGGAGGACGTGGAGGGGGAGGACGTGGAGGGGGAGGACGTGGAGGGGGAGGACGTGGAGGGGGAGGACGTGGAGGGGGAGGACGTGGAGGGGGAGGACGTGGACCTGTCCTCGGGCCTGCGCAAAGGAGCTTTTAGGTGGAGTGCAGTGCGCGCAGTACTGGCCCCACCCTTTACACCCATGGTTCGTGTGCCGTGGCCGAGCAAGCTCGGACGTGGCAGCGAGGTCCTTGGGTCGTAGGTTTTATATCGGAGTGGCCTTCTCCTATGCAGGTTTCTTACCCGGGCTGGAGGGGCCTGCCTCCCCTCCTAGGTCGGTCCATACTGCCCGGACCGGGGCCGAGGCCGCCGCAGTTCACCCTGTGCCTGGATTGGGGCCGCCGCCTCCCACTCTCTGCCCGGATCGGGGCCTTCGCCTGACCCACTCGACCGAGGCCGGGGCCGCCGTCTCCCCCTTGCTCCTGCCCGTATCGGGGCCGCCGCCGTCTACCCTTCGCCCGGACCTGGGCCGGGGCCGCTGCTGCTCTCCCTGTGCCTGGACTGGGGCCGCCGCCTCCCACTCCCTGCCCGGACCGGGGCCTCCGCCTGCCTCACTCGACCGAGGCCGGGGCCGCCGTCTCCCCCTTGCTCCTGCCCGCATCGGGGCCGCCGCCGTCTACCCTTCGCCCGGACCGGGGCCGGGGCCGCTGCTGCTGTCCCTGTGTCTGGACTGGGGCCGCCGCCTCCCACTCCCTGCCCGGACCGGGGCCTCCGCCTGCCTCACTCAACCGAGGCCGGGGCCGCCGTCTCCCCCTTGCTCCTGCCCGTATCGGGGCCGCCGCCGTCTACACTTCGCCCGGACCGGGGCCGGGGCCGCTGCTGCTCTCCCTGAAAAACGGGAAAAACGTACAAATTAGTTAAACAGTATACTGTTGAACTGTTGAATTTTCTGGAGAATAAGGGTCTCAGGGTGAGTGAATCCAAATTGCAATTTGTTCAATCAGAAGTTAAATACTTAGGTCATCTGGTGAGTCAGGGGACTAGTAAAATAAGTCCAGAGAGGATGTATGGTATTCTACAGATCCCACCTCCCAAGAATGCCCAAGAACTTAGGAAATTCCTTGGTTTAGTGGGATACTGTAGAATCTGGATTGAAAATTATTCTAGCCTGGTCAGATTTCTCTATGATAAACTCACGATTCTAGGGGGCGAAGCTGTTGTCTGGACAGAAGAAGAGATTAAAGATTTTAACTTGATGAAAAAAGCACCTTATTAGTGCCCCAGTGTTGGCTTTACCAACACTAAATAAGCCATTTGACCTATATACCAATGCGAAAGGAGGTGTGGCCACCGGCGTACTAACACAAGAGAGGGCAGGCTGTAGACAGCCAGTTGCTTTCCTGTCAAAAGTTTTAGACCCTGTTTGTCGTGGTTGGCCAGAATGTGTGCAAGCCATCGCAGCCACTGCTATTTTAGTTGAGAAAGGACGAAAGATTACGTTTGGTGCCCCGATGATAGTTCATACCCCTCACACAGTCCACAATATTCTCTTACAACTTGCTGGAAGGTGCCTCACAGACTCTAGAATTTTAAAATACGAATCGATCCGAATGGATAGGGATGATTTGACCGTGATTACGAATAAAGAACACAATCCAGCAGTTTTCTTGGTTTCTCCAAATTCTGACAATACCATAAATGATTTAGAGCATGTATGTTTAGAGGTAATAGATTTACAGACCAAAATTAGAGAGGATTTAAGCGATGAGCCTTTACAGGAGGGTAAAAGGTGGTTTATTGATGGATCTTCCTGTTGCATTGATGGCACTCGCTATAGCGGGTATAGTGTAGTGGATGGGAAGAAGGAGTGGTGATTGAAGCCAGTCGCCTTCCCGGTCATTGGTCAGCACAATCTTGTGAATTGTATGCTCTCTCTAGAGCTCTCCAGGGTCTAGAGAACAAGGTGGGCACGATCTACACAGACTCAAAGTACGCTTTTTGTGTAGTGCACACCTTTGGGAAGATCTGGAAAGAGGGGGGAATGATAACTGGGAAAGGACAAAAGTTGCTCCATGAAAACTTAATTGTCCAATCTCTAGATGCTCTTACATTACCTGAGGAAATAGCTGTAGTTCATGTACGGAGCCATCAAAGTGGTGACAGTGCTGAAGCACAGGGGAACAGACAGGCAGATGCAGCTGCCAAACAGGCTGCGCTCACGGAAAAAATAGACATGCAGCTGTTACTGCCCACCCCATATGAGGTTCAAAAGACTCCCATCTTTTCACAGGAAGAGTTGGTTTACATGAAGGACCAGGGAATGCGTCAAACTGTTGATGGGTTGTGCTGGACGGCAGAAGGACGCCAAGTGCTGAACAAAGCCTTGGCTCGGCAAATTATTGATCAGCTCCACCAGCAGACACACTGGGGAACACAGGCACTTGTGGATACTTTTGGACAGTCTTTTCATTGCTCGGGAATATACACTGTAGCCAAGCAGAGTACTCGGGGTAGTCCAATCTGTCAGAGAGTAAATACGAAAGTTATGCACCAGGTAATGCCTGGCGGTCGCAATGTAGCTGTATGTCCGTTTCAACGGATACAAATTGATTTTACGGAAGATGGGGGTTTACAAATACCTCCTGATGATGGTAGATCATTTCACACGATGGGTTGAGGCTTTCCCAACCCCTAATGATCATGCCAGCACCATTATCAGGATACTACTGGAGTCTGTGATTCCACGATATGGTATGATTCAAACCACTGACTCAGATCAAGGTACACATTTTACCTCTCAGGTACTCCAGGGTGTGTGTAATATACTGGGAATAGACTGGCAGCTACATACCCCATGGCACCCCCAGAGCTCAGACCATGTTGAACGAATGAATCGGACCTTGAAAAATCAGCTCACTCGATTTCATGAGGAAACTGGCCTCTCCTGGATTAAATGCTTACCCTTAGCTTTAATTAGGACTCGCACAGCTCCTCGTAAGGACCTTGCTGTCTCACCATATGAAATGATGTTTGGTCTTCCTTACATGGGATTCCACACTGATACCCCTATCCCTGAGGCTAATGACCAATACATATCTAAATATTTACAGGGAATTTCTACTTCTCTGTATGACTTACGACAGAAGGGTTTATTAGCTCAAACCCCACCCCTGGAGTTTCCTATTCATTCTATTAAACCTGGTGATTGGGTATACGTAAAAGCATAGCAAGATCACCAACTAAAACCTGTCTGGGATGGCCCCTATTGTGTACTTTTGATTACAGACACTGCCGTGCGAACGAAAGAAAAGGAATGGAGCCACATCCAACGAATTAAACGAGCTGCTGAACCACAGACTAACGACATTGATAATCTACCCTCCACCTGGCGTGCAGTCCTTCATCCTTTTAATCTTAAAGTTACACTACACCGGGAAAAAGTGGTGTAATGTTGTTTTTACCATTTGCTGTTTTGTTTACTTGTTGGTTCCCAATTTTTGGGAAATCACCAAATTGCTCACAATATATTAAGTCCTCCTGGAATAGGGGCAGCAGAGGTGACAATTGTTTACCTTTGGAATGCAGACAGGGTGCAGGTATAGAGCATAGTCATAGTGGGGTACCTTATTTAGTATGGGTTAATATAGAATCCCAACATGGACCAGGGGAACAGAACGACCCTAGGGGAGTAGATTTGATTTGTATTTTGGCCTCTACAGGTCTTAAAAAAGAGGAGTTTTAAAGAGATAGAACAAAGAAGATGGTGGGACAATGACAGACAGAATGTTAGTCAGGATTGTACATGTAGCAGACATAGAGTGAATACATATGCTAATGTTCACAGACAGGCTGCAACTCACAGGTTCAGTGACAAGAAACACCCCTCCCCAACTTGGTCTCCTGTAAATCATCCTTTGGGTCACACAGACATTCGGAATGTTAAGAACCACCACTGTAAGGGGAGTTCCAGTTGTAAATGACGTAAGCTGCTCCAGAACACTACAGCTGCTTGGCATTTAAATCATTTAATCAGACTCCAGGCAGCCTTGGAGATCATCACCGTACAGACAGCGATTGCCCTGAATTTATGGGCTGAAGAAAGACGACAGATACGAGCCACAGTTCAACAAAACTGCCTGGCTCTCGATTACTCGTTGGCTGCTGAAGGCAGCGTTAGTGAAAGACTAATTAATGACAATGCTCACAACGGTCAGGCGGTTAAAGGCACTTCTTCAGGAGTTCGAAAATCTTCCCATGCCCAGGTTCAGACTTGGCAACCTTGGTCCGGTGTGGGATGGACTAGACTTTTTATTGGTAACTGGGGTCTGATACCCACTGCCCTTATAGCGGCTGGACTCGCTATTCTGGCCATTATGGTGCTCCCCTGCCTAAAGACGTGTGCAGTATTTAATTCAACGGACCCCTCGTCAGATCACTATAACCCAAAGGATGTATGTTTCCCAAATTCTGTCTGATGATGCTGAGACTGCAGTTCATTTACTGACTCGCTGGGAAAAAGACCAAGTTACATTCCAGTTGAGAATTCACAAAGCGTAGCTAAAAGAAAAGAGGATTGTGAGAGATGAGTAAAACTAATATGAAAATATGAAAGATGAAGAAAACTAGTATGTGGATATATGTGTCATGAATAAAGCCAGTATGAATAGGATAAGGATAGATAATAGAATGTAGGAAGTAAAGTTAGTCTGAATAAGATAAGGGTCTTCTTGCCTTTTAGACAGAATTAGCAAGTTCTGCATATAAGAAGTTAGTAAACCCTGAAGGTCGGGAAGGTGTGAAGGACAAAGGCAGGTTTGTCAATAAGGACAATAAGGACAATGACATGATGGGACACCGACAGGATACCCCCTGGTCCTCCAAGTTCACAGAAACAGCACGTGGGCAGACAGGATTGCCTAATGCCAAACTCATCCAGGAGGCAGAAGAATGTAAGGGGGAGGGTACTTCTATACTGAAATAAACTGTATAAAAGTTGGGTGAGCCCCAGTGTATGTGTGTATTCCCAGGGTAAGGGGAAAGCACCCAACTTTGTATTGTTGTATAATAAATGTTCTTTGTTCTCAATTTTTGTCTCGAGCAATTTCTGTGAAGGTACATCTGTTTCTCACAATCTGAAAAACCCTAATGGGGCAAGTTTCATTAACGAGACATTGAGGTGACTAATGTTGGTACCTCAGTTCTGGAAGTCCTGGAACAACAAATCTCTCTCTGCAAATCTACAAGAACCTTCCTGAGCAGTAAATATTTATCTTTCAAGCACCAAAGCCTGGTGAACTTTATACATGTTAAATTCTGTGCACAGTATGGTGATTGCCTGCAACCAGAGAACTTGGAAGAAGAAGTGAAATTGAACTTTGAACCAAATAACTTTTCTTAAATACACACACACACATTGCATACACATGCACTTAGAATTAGAAGGGGGTAATTTGGGTTAGTATAGTAACCATCCTCAACCAATGGTCAGAACACTTCCAATCTCTTTTCAGTGCCAACCGCTCAGTCCAAGAATCCGCCCTGCTCCAACTCCCTCAACAGCCCTTAAGGCTAGAGCTGGATGAGGTCCTTACCCGGGAAGAGACATATAAGGCAATTGAACAACTGAAAAGTGGCAAAGCAGCAGGTATGGATGGAATCCCCCCCAGAGGTCTGGAAGGCTGGCGGCAAAACTCTGCATGCCAAACTGCATGAGTTTTTCAAGCTCTGCTGGGACCAAGGAAAGCTGCCTCAGGACCTTCGTGATGCATCATCATCACCCTGTACAAAAACAAAGGCGAGAAATCAGATTGCTCAAACTACAGGGGAATCATGCTGCTCTCCATTGCAAGCAAAATCTTCGCTAGGATTCTCCTAAATAGAATAATACCTAGTGTCGCCGAAAATGTTCTCCCAGAATCACAGTGCGGCTTTCGCGCAAACAGAGGAACTACTGACATGGTCTTTGCCCTCAGACAGCTCCAAGAAAAGTGCAGAGAACAAAACAAAGGACTCTACATCACCTTTGTTGACCTCACCAAAGCCTTCGACACCGTGGGCAGGAAAGGGCTTTGGCAAATACTAGAGCGCCTCGGATGCCCCCCAAAGTTCCTCAACATGGTTATCCAACTGCACGAAAACCAACAAGGTCGGGTCAGATACAGCAATGAGCTCTCTGAACCCTTCTCCATCAACAATGGCGTGAAGCAAGGCTGAGTTCTCGCACCAACCCTCTTTTCAATCTTCAGCATGATGCTGAAACAAGCCACGAAAGGCCTCAACAATGAAGACGCTGTTTACATCCGGTACCGCACGGATGGCAGTCTCTTCAATCTGAGGCGCCTGCAAGCTCACACCAAGGCACAAGAGCAACTTGTCCGTGAACTACTCTTTGCAGACGATGCCGCTTTAGTTGCCCGTTCAGGGCCAGCTCTTCAGCGCTTGACGTTCTGTTTTGCGGAAACTGCCAAAATGTTTGGCCTGGAAGTCAGCCTGAAGAAAACTGAGGTTCTCCATCAGCCAGCTCCCCACCATGACTACCAGCCCCCCCCACATCTCCATCGGGTACACAAAACTCAAAACAGTCAACCAGTTTGCCTATCTCGGCTGCACCATTTCATCAGATGCAAGGATCGACAATGAGATAGACAGCAGACTCACCAAGGCAAATAGCGCCTTTGGAAGACTACACAAAAGAGTCTGGAAAAATAACCAACTGAAAAACATCACAAAGATTAGCGCATACAGAGCCGTTGTCATACCCACATTCCTGTTCGGCTCTGAATCATGGGTCCTCTACCGGCATCACCTACGGCTCCTAGAACGCTTCCACCAGCGTTCTCTCCGCTCCATCCTCAACATTCATTGGAGCGACTTGATCTCTAACATCGAAGTACTCAAGATGGCAGAGGCCGACAGCATCGAATCCACAAATTAAGGGTAGGGTAAAGAAGGAGTCCGACAGATGGAAGCAGATTATGAATGGGGGGGTCACAGTTCTCAGTCAATACACACCGTGGGGCTGCACGGAGAACCATTGGTAAATTTAAGCATAGGACCCCAGAGTGACAAGATGACCTTTTTAGTAGATTCTGGCGCAGCCCGGTCTAGTATTTTACAACCACCCATGGGTGTTAAGATAGAGGGGACAGTGATGATTTCGGGAGTAGGAGGATGAGATTTTACTGTCCTTATATTAAGGGATGTAAGAATACAAATGGGAGAAAAGATAATAACAGAGGATATTTTACTAGTTCCCAAAGCTGGAGTTTGTTTGTTAGGACGAGATTTACAGGACCAATTGGCTATCGGCACCAGACCACAGGAATCAGGTATCGGGGTTCAATTGTATGTATTAAGCGAAACAGTATACTGTTAAACTTTTGAATTTTCTGGAGAATATGGGTCTTAGGGTGAGCGAATCCAAATTACAATTTGTTCAATCAGAAGTTAAATACTTAGGTCATCTGGTGAGCAGGGGACTAGGAAAATAAGTCCAGAGAGGATGTATGGTATTCTACAGATCCCACCTCTCAAGAATGCCCAAGAACTTAGGAAATTCCTTGGTTTAGTGGGATACTGTAGAATCTGGATTGAAAATTATTCTAGCCTGGTCAGATTTCTCTATGATAAACTCACGATTCTAGGGGGCGAAGCTGTTGTCTGGACAGAAGATTTTAACTTGGTGAAACAGCCCCTTATTAGTGCCCCAGTGTTGGCTTTACCCAACCTAAATAAGCCATTTGACCTATATACCAATTCGAAAGGAGGTATAGCCACCGGAGTACTAACAGAAGAGAGGGCAGGCTGTAGACAGCCAGTTGCTTTTCTGTCAAAAGTTTTAGACCCTGTTTGTCGTGGTTGGCCAGAATGTGTGCAAGCCATCGCAGCCACTGCTATTTTAGTTGAGGAAGGATGAAAGATTATGTTTGGTGCCCCGATGATAGTTCACACCCCTCACACAGTCCGCAATATTCTCTTACAACGTGCTGGAAGGTGGCTCACAGACTCTAGAATTTTAAAATATGAAGCGATCCTAATGGATAGGGATGATTTGACCCTGATTACGAATAAAGAACACAATCCAGCAGCTTTCTTGGTTTCTCCAAATTCTGACAATACCATAAATGAGTTAGAGCATGTATGTTTAGAGGTAATAGATTTACAGACCAAAATTAGAGAGGATTTAAGTGATGAGCCTTTACAGGACGGTGAAAGGTGGTTTATTGATGGATCTTCTCATTGCATTGATGGCACTCGTTATAGCGGGTGTAGTGGATGGGAAAGAAGGAGTGGTGATTGAAGCCGGTCGCCTCCCCGGTCATTGGTCAGCACAATCTTGTGAATTGTATGCCCTCTCTAGAGCACTCCAGGGTCTAGAGAGCAAGGTGGGCACGATCTACACAGACTCAAAGTACGCTTTTGGTGTAGTGCACACCTTTGGGAAGATCTGGAAATAGCGGGGAATGATAACTGGGAAAGGACAAAAATTGATCCATGAAAACTTAATTGTCCAATCTCTAGATGCTCTTACATTACCTGAGGAAATAGCTGTAGTTCATGTACGAAGTCATCAAAGTGGTGACAGTCCTGAAGCACAGGAGAACAGACGGGCAGATGCAGCTGCCAAACAGGCTGCGCTCATGGAGAAAATAGACATGCAGCTGTTACTGCCCACCCCTGGAGTATCCTATTCATTCTATTAAACCTGGTGATTGGGTATATGGCCCCTATTGTGCACTTTTGATTACAGACTCTGCCATGCAAACAAAAGAAAAAGGATGGAGCCACGTCCAACGAATTAAACGAGCTGCGGAAACACAGACTAACGACATTGAGAATCTTCCCTCCACCTGGCGTGCAGTCCTTCATCCTTCTGATCTGAAAGTTACACTACGCCAGGAAAAAGTGTTGTAATGTTTTTATCATTTACTATATTGTTTACTTGGTGCTTCCCAATTTTTGGGACATCACTAAATTGCTCACAATATATTAAGTCTTCCTGGAATAGGGGCAGCATAGGTGGCAATTATTTACGTTTAGAATGTAGACAGTGCATAGATATAGAGTATAATCACAGTGAGGCATGCGTTAATATAGGATCCCAACATGGACCAGGGGAACAGAACTGCTCAAGAGGAGTAGATTTGATTTGTATTTTGGCCTCTACAGGTATTAGAGAGAGGAGTTTTAAAAGGATAGCACAAAGGAGATGGTGGGACAAAGACAGACAGAATGGTAGTTAGGATTGTACATGTGGCAGAGATATTACATATGCTAATGTTCACAGACAGGCTGCAACTCACAGGCTCAGTGATACTTATGCTTATGTTAGCAGACAAGCTGCAACTCACAGGTTAAGTGACAAGAAATACCCCTCCCCAACTTGGTCTCCTGTAAAGCATCCTTTGGGTCACACAGACATTTGGAATGTTAAAAAAAACCACCACTGTAAGGGGAGTTCCAGCTGTAAACGAAGTAAGCTGCTCCAGAATACTAAAGCTGCTTGGCATTTAAATCGTTTAATCAGACTCCAGGCAGCCTTGGAGATCATCACTGAATAGATAGCAATGGCCCAGAATTTAGGGGCTGAAGAAGGGCGACAGATACGAGCCACAGTTCAACAAAACCGCCTGGCTCTCGATTACTCGTTGGCTGCTGAAGGCAGCGTTTGTGAAAGACTGGTTAAGGACAATGCTCACAACGGTCAGGCGGTTAAAGACACTTCTTCAGGAGTTCGAAAATCTTCCCATGCCCAGGTTCAGACTTGGCAACCTTGGTCCGGTGTGGGATGGACTAGACTTTTTATTGGTAAGTGGAGTCTGATACCCACAGCCCTTATAGCAGCTGGACTCGCTATTCTGACCATTATGGTGCTCTCCTGCCTAAAGACTTGTGTGCAGTATTTAATTCATCGAACCCCTCGTCAGATCACTACAACCCAAAGGATGTATGTTTCCCTAATTCTGTCTAATGATGCTGAGACTGCAGTTCGTTTACTGACCAGCTGGGAAAAAGACCAAGTTTGCAAGTAATACATTTCAGTTGAGAGATCAGTGACACTAATCTAAAAGAAAAGTGAGGATTGTGAGAGATGAATAAAACTGATATAAAAATATGAAGATGAGGAAACTAATATAGATATATGGGGAAATGAATAAAGCCAGTATGAACAGGATAAGACATGGATATTAGAATGTAGGAAGCAGAGTCAGTCTGAGTAAGATAAGAATCTTCTAGCCTTTAGACAGAATCAGCAAGTTCACATATGAATGAGATAAGGATAGACAATAGATAATATATGTAGGAGTAGAGTTAGTCTGAATAAGATAAGGGTCTCCTAGCCCTAACAGAATTACTAAGTTCTGCATATGAAATTAGTTAGTAAGCCCTAGACATTAGCAAGTTCTGCATATGAAGAGGTTGTAGCCCTGAGAGTTGGGAAGGTGTAAATTAGAACAAAGACAGGTTTGTGAATAAGGACAATGAGGATAATGACATGATGAGACACCGACAGGATACCCCCTGGTCCTCCATGTTCACAGAAACAACACGTAGGCAGGCAGGATTGCCTAATGCCAAACCTATCCAGGAGGCAGAAGTATGTAAGGGGGAGGGTATTCCTATACTGAAATAAACTGTATAAAAGTTGGGTGAGCCCCAGTGTATGTGTGTATTCCCAGGGTAAGGGGAAACACCCAACTTTGCATTGTTGTATAATAAATGTTCTTTGTTCTCTATTTTTGTCTTGAGCAATTTCTGTGAAGGTACTTCTGTCTCTAACACTTGCTACACTGTAATTTACTCTGATGCACCTGGGTCTAAACCAGATACTTGGCATCTCTTCTTAGATGCAAGTTCATCAAACTCTGGGGTCAGAGTTTGCCTCCCACCTGTCTTGAAAGGTCCTGTTTTCTGTCTTTCGTTTGGCCATTTTTCGTAAGGGGTTTATTACATGTGAGTTCGGCGACAGGTCGCAGATGCTAATGAAAGTAAAGAGAGGAGGTGGGGGCGATTAGCGGGCTGAGGGGCTGGTGCCAATGCATTTGCAAAGCATTCTGGGATTTGTAGTATTAGCTGTGCTAGCTGTGTAGTATTAGTACTGCAGTTTGTGGCTTTCAATGATGGCCTGGATTTTCTGTTACGTGTGTCACACCCTGAAGGGGGAACCACATTGATCTCAGCCCATTTATCCTGTTACGGAGTCCAGAGGACCCCAAAAACCAGCAGCAATAGATATGCACCACAACACAGGGTTACTTAAACAAAAATAGTTTTTAATTATATTTGAACAAGAAAACAGAATTGAACTTTAACTTATTACTTGATCTACTTACTTTACCTACCTAACTATTTAATCCCCACTCAAATACTAAGTGCAGGCTTGTGTAATGCATATTTAAGATTAGAAAAGTTCTTTGGATCACAGTCCAATCTCACTGGTTGCAGGCAATTGTTGAACTGTGCACAGAAGTTAGCATTAACAAAGTTCACCAGTCTTTGGTGCTTAACAGGCAAATGGTTACCACTCAGGAGGTTTCTTGCTGATTTTCAGAGAGAGATTCCTTTTGCAGGACATCCGCAACTGATTCCTTCTCAATTAGTCTTGCTGATAAAACTTGCCTCCTTCAGGGTTCTCCAGATGATCCTCTTTCTTTCAGCTCACCTTTCACACTGCCAGTCTTCTCCTTTGACCAGGCAGCCTTCCAAAGTTTGCCAGCTTTGTCCTTCTCGAATGGATTTCTGTCTCCTCTCTCTCTGTTTCACACCCAAGAGAGTGTCCTTAACAGTAGAGATATTGCAAAACTGTTCTCTGCCTGCAAAGATCACATGCTCTCCCAGGCAAGCTGCTGTCAATACTTTGTTGCTACCTGCAAAAATAATTTGGCAAAAGTCCTGCAAATATTCTGTTTTAAAATGTGTGTGTGCAAGCTGCTCTAACAATTCCTCCTAAACCACCTCTAAGTAATCTGTCACAATCCACCAACAAGCGCTGGCGAGAATGTCTATACCAGACATACTCGATGGCCAGCCGCCACAACCATTAGCTACTGCTGGCCCCTGCATTTCCCTAAAACACACAGGGAGGTTAGCAGTGACGAGCTTCTGTGTCCCATTGTTGATGGTAAAAGCACCAATGGATGCTATCTCGACCCATTGTCTCCTGGCTGACTGGCAATCTGACGATGAATTTGATCAACCCTGCTGCCAGTCTAATGTTGGAGTTGCACAGTCCTGCTGTGCAAATAACAATAACTTGCAAAATCTGTACAAACTAAATTATGTTCCTCTTCTTGGGAAGATAGAAAGAGACCTACAGACTGTTACATGAAAGGAACTCTCATGTCCTTTAAATGATTAAAACACAAATATAGAGTGTCTAATGGGGCCACCTTCTGTTTCTCCAGCTTAGATCATTCTTAAGAGAAAGGTGGGGACCAACATTTACCCCATCTGAAATTGGTGAAATGGAATGAATGGTTTGGATGGGGAATACACCCAAATTTATAACAAAAATGTACTATGTTCTCCAGAGCATAACCAGGATTGCAGAGATCAAGGGAATGATTAGAATCAGACTTGAGGTGGTTTCAGAAAGAAGCTGGTCAGATTGGTGTACGGACAGCATGACATCAATTATAAATGCAAGATGTGGACTGGTTCAGTATAATTTTTAACACTAATTATGTCTTACCCCACAAATCAAAAGCCAAAATTTCAGAGACGTTATTCAGATGTGGAACTAAGACAGGAACTTTTCTACATGCCGTGTGGTGATGTGTGAAATTGATGCCATTTTGGGAAGAAATAGCAGAAAAATTAACCAGAATAATAGGAGTGGCTTTCTGGGGCAATCCAGAGTGATATCTATTATGTAATTTCATGGAAATAAGCAACAAATTGACCTCTCTGTATGTTTTAGGGAAATGTTGGGGCCAGCAGTCGCTAATGGCTGCAGTGGCTGGTCATCTAGACAGCCTTTTATATGTCTGGTATATCACTGGCGGTAGCAAAAATAAATGTAGTCAATCACTTGGATGTCCTGACTCTCCTCTAATTATAACTCAATGGACTGTGGAAATGAACAACTGTATACCTATGGTAAAAATCACATATAACTTAAAGAATAAATACAACACTTTTGTAAAAGTCTGGCACCCATATCTGGACCACAAAGGGGCCCAAATACAGTAATAAAAAGGAACAAAAAAAGGGTATAAAAGTAACAGCTTTATTTATTTATATATATGCATAGTTTCCCCAACTGTACTCTTTATAGTTAAAATATATGTAAGCTCTGACGGTAAATGGATTTGTATGTATGTTTGTTGGGGGGGAGGAGGTAGGAATGGGGGAGAGGGACTGTTTTGTTTTTGTTTGTTGTTTGTAAGAAAAAGTTTAATATATTGTATACTTAAAAAGTTACTATGTATATTTTTGAAAACAAAAATCAAAAATAAAATATTAAAAAATCATGTATGAAGAGTTAACCATCACTCAAATACAAAAATTGAAATGAAAAAAATTAAACGATAAAGGTTGTCGATATTTTGAAACAGCCCCACCCCTTCCCCAAACACAACGTGAGGTAGGAAAAAAAGAGAAAATAAATGAGAGAAAGAAACAGAAAAGTAAGAAAAAGGAGGAAAGAAAGGGGAACTGTCAGGATCTAGGATCCACTTCAGAGGATCTAATTACTTTTCTTACCTAGATCTCAGATAGTGGAAACAAGGATGTAGAACTCAGGAACAGAATAAGTAACCCTAAATATTCAACCCTACATTCTGCAAGTATGGCTGCCATACCTGTAAAAAAATGTTGTACTTCTTCCTTATGTTAATAGTAATTTCTCCAGGGGAACATAACTCTGCATTTCCACATTCCATCTAGCTATATCCAGAAGGGAATTGAAATTCCAAGTAATCACAATACATTTCCTGGCCACCACCAATTCAATTTTAAGAAATTCTAATTGGTACTTGGAAAGCCTCATGTTACGTCTTATATTTCTGGACTTTGTGGTAATTGTTTCCCAATAATCTGGTCTAATAAAATTAGAAAAGAAGAACAAAACAATGTACTACAAGCTGGGGGAGAGAGCTCACCAGGTCCTATCTTGGCAGGTCTCTAGAACAATTAATGCAATTAAAACAAGCTAATAGAATTTCTTATAAGCCACAAGAAATTAATGAGGCCTTCAAATTATTCTATTACAAATTACAAATTGAAGTCTCAAGGAGATATTAACAAAAGAAATGATTACTTGTAACAATTGGTTTTCCCAAATTTAGACCTGGTCGAGAAGATGGAACTCAAAGCATCTTTTATTCAAATGGAGATAGAGGAAGCACTGAATTAATTGCATGTTAATTGATCTCCTGGCAAAGATGATTTTCCACTGGAATTCTATAAAGAATTAAAAAATTTGTTAATGCTTCTTTTTTATGGAGGTATTAAATCAAGCCATTGGATTAAATACCCTGCTGGACTCCTTCTCAATAGCAATAATAATGGTGATTTCCCAAAAAAGATAGAGATCCATTAAAACCGTTATCATTTAGACTGATATCTTTGATAAATAAGGATTATAAGATACTAGCCAAAGTTTTTGGCAAACAGATTGGTGAAATTTTTGCCAAAATTGATAAGGATCAAACAGGATTTGTTAAGGGAAGGCAATCCGAGGACAATGTAAGTAGATTGTTTAGTATAATTTATTTGGTCCAGAAAAGAGGTAAATTAAGTGTGCCAGTTGTCTTGGATGCAGAAAAGGCTTTTGACAGACTGAAATGGGATTTTCTATTTAAAGTTTATAAAGTCAAAACTTTATAAATTGGATTTGAGCCTGATTTAATGAACCTAAGGCCAGAGTTGTGAAAAATGGGCAAGAATCTCTAGGATTTCCAATGTCCCACTCCAGCAGTCAAGGATGTCCATTATCTCCGGCAATTTTGCAAATTGTAATGAGGATGTGGAGAGTCTGCAGAGGGATATAGTTAAGCTGGATGAGTGGGCAAATGTCTGGCAGATGGAGTACAATGTTACTAAGTGTGAGGTTATCCACTTTGGCAAGAAAAATAAAAGCTGAATATTATTTAAAGGGTGAAATACTACAGCATGCTGTTGTGCAGAGGGACTTGGGAGTGCTTGTGCATGAATCGCAAAAAGTTAGGTTGCAGGTGCAGCAGGTTATTAAGAAGGCAAATGGAATGTTGGCCTTCATCGCTAGAGGAATTGAATTCAGGAGTAGGGAGGTAATGTTGCAACTGTATAAGATACTGGTGGGACCGCACCTGGAGTACTGTGTCCAGTTCTGGCCTCCATATTTGAGGAAGGATATACTGGCTTTGGAGACGGTCCAGAGGAGGTTTACTAGGTTGATCCCTGGGATGAAGGGGTTGACTTATGATGAAAGATTAAATCGTCTAGGATTGTATTCGCTCGAGTTCAGAAGAATGAGAGGAGATCTTATAGAAATATATAGGATTATGAAGGGTATGGATAGGATAGATGTAGGAAGGTTTTTTGAGCTGGCCGGGGAAACTAAAATGAGAGGACACAGTCTCAAGATTCGGGGGAGTAGATTTAGGACAGAGATGAGGAAAAATAGTTTTTCCCAGAGAGTAGTGAATGTTTGGAATTCTCTAACCAGGGAAGTGGTTGAGGCTGCCTCATTAAACATATTTAAAATTCAGTTAGATAAATTTTTACATGATAGAGGAATTAGGGGATATGGGGAGAAGGCAGGAAGGTGGAGTTAGGTCATAAATTAAATCAGCCATGATCGTATTGAATGGTGGAGCAGGCTTGATGGGCCATTTTTGGCCTACTCCTGTTCCTACTTCCTATGTTCCTATGTTTTCATACTGGCTATTAGAACCTTTGGCGGAAATTATTCGACGGGACCCAGACATCAAGAGGTTTAGGGTTGACCAAGATGAACATAAGACCAGTTTATTTGCAGGTGATGTATTAATATATATGACAGAATTGGAGACCTCTTCAAAAATGCTGTATTTACAACTGGAAGTCAACAGGAGAGATTCAGGGTGCAAAATAAATTAGGACAAAATTGAGATTATTGATGAGGGTTAAACAAATTGTTAAAGAAATGTGCAATGTAGATGGCCAAAAAGTGGGATTAAGTATTTGAGGCTTAAAAGAGATAATGATTTGCAAATTTATATCAAATGAACTATCTCCCCTTGCTTAAGAAGGTTGAACAAGGTTTAAATCAATGGATAACTTTCATAACTTTAATTGGAAAAGTTAATTGTGTCAAAATGAATATATTCCTGCATATATAGTACCTCTTTCAGTACCATTATCTCAAAGGTTTTTCAAAATTTGAATAAATTGGTTAGGAAGTTCCTTTGGAAAGGAAAGTTAGTCAGAATCTCCATGGAAAAATTAACTTGGAAATACCATATGGGAAGTTTGCAATTCCCAAATTTTAAATATTACCTTTAAGTGCCAGATCTTGGTAAAATTTCATAAATGTTAAATTCTGTGCCCAGAATAAGGATTGCCTGATAAGGGTGAACTTGGAGGTGTGAGAAGTGAGATTGGACAGTGAAACAAAGAACTTTCCTGAACATACATTAAATACACTTGTGCTTAGAATTAGAAGGGGGTTAAGTTAAAGTTTGATTCTTTTTTATGCTTAAATAAATTTAAAGTAACCATTTGTCTTGGTGAATATCTGTTGCTGCTGTGGTTTGAGGTCCTCTGGACTCGTAACACTGTCATCTCAAAGGTAGGTGACACTAATTAAAAAAAGTTCAATCTATTTGATTATTGGTAGTAGACTTGATCTGGTCTCAAAGTGAAATAATCCAGTTGTTTCTGAACAGCGACTCTATTCTCATGACCGAATCATTGCTTTAATTGAGCAATAGCATTTCATGACGTATCAGATCAAGACTATTCCTGTCGATGTTAAGTCAACATATGTATGAGCAATCCGTGTTGGAAATCTGTACCATGAAGCGAAATCTGGAAGAGCTACTTTAAAAAAAAACGAGTTCTGACATCGATGGTAATAGGTCTCCTCTTTCCTGTGGAATCTCCCAGTGGTCCTGCAGAAATTAAACCATAAAGTAGTTCATGTCAGACAATACTTTTTGTTTCGTTATTTTTCGTAGTAATTGTCGTGACTTCCTCACATTCCTTTTTCTCTCTCAGTCAGCCTGCTTGAGTCGCTTCTGAAGACACTCAGCTATTGGTGCTTTTCCAGGGATCAGATTTCGTGTGGCTACATGCACAAGGACAGGATTTGCTTTTTTTGCGGCCAAAAGGTACTGCACTTAGATTTAAAAGGAAACTATCGACTGATAGTTGGGGGGAAAAAAGCCTTTACGCTCTAAAAGGCTCTGTTTTGCTTTTAAATTACCTTCTATTTAATCAATTGTTACTTGGGATAGAGGGTTTGCATTGTTGTGTAAAGATCCGACACATTTCGGACGCAATGTTAAGAGTGCACTGATTGACTCCAAAGGCAGTTAAATCGGCAATCGGTTTAACCCTATGTATGTGTGTGTGTATATACCACTGATCCCGACTGGAATCTGGCGTTGCATTTAATGCACTGACATGTGTGTGTGTGTAACTGGTAAAGCCTTGAAATTGCGGAATTCGGTTTGGTGGTCCGGCTTATAACCGTAATGCTGTGAATCTATGGCTGCATAAAGGCGAGACTCGAGACGGACAGTAGATTTCTGATCGTTGACATTACAGAGATTACTTTTGGAAGGCGCCAATCCAACTTAGGCTTTTCAGACGATTTGAATAGATGTCCTTCCTGTGCAATATCAAAGTAGCATTGCGCATCGGAGATGGGTCAAACAAAGTTTTCGTCCTATTTTCTATAATACAAATCTATTGGACAAGTTTAAAAGAAATATTGACATTTTTATTATGCCTTGCGTGACTCCGAAGCATCCTATAGGCAATTAATTGCTTTTGGAAGCAAAGTTGGTGTTATAATGAAGAAAACAAACCAGCCAACTTGGGCACAGAAAGTTCCCACAAACGGGAATATGACAGTAAATAATCAGGGCCAGTGGTTTTGACTGAGGGATGAATATTGGCTGTGTCACAAGGGGAAAATGTTCTATCCTCAGCAAAAACAAGGCTATTTGGTCCATGGTCCATACCAGTCCCCCTCTTATTTCCTCTCACATCCCATCAACTCTTGATTTTTTTTGTGTGAATTACCTACACTAAGGGGTAATTTAGAGTCACTATTACTGCAATGTACCAGGACGTCTTTGGGATTTGGGAAAAAACCAGGGCACTGGGTGAAAAAGCATGCAATCTCTATCTAATTTTCTCTCTCAGGATGAAAGTTATCATCCCGAAGCAACTCCATTTCTCACCTCACAGATGCTGGTGGATCAGCTGAGTTTTTACAGTTTTGTTTTGGTAATTCTCTAAGGCTGCATTTTTCAACCAGTGGCCTGCAGGGGATTTGTGGTTTTGTTAAAGGTGGTTGACAGCGACACAGCCAAGAATCCTGTGTAGTAGCTGCCCCCCACCTCATTTTTGCTCATAAATTGTATTTTCCATATGACCTGAATAAAAGTTGATCCCACCCCTATTTTTGACCCTGACTACCCTCTCTTCCAAGCTCCCAACACCCTGACCATAGATCTTCACCTTGGTTGCCCGATCACTGAAACTCCTGATGCCCCAAATGCCGACTTACTACCCGGTCCCAAATCCTTGAACAACCCAGGTAGTTACAGTGGTCAAAAGTATGACCCGTTTAAAAGTTGACCCCTCCCCAAATTTAAACACAAAAATTGGTCCAAAATATTACACGAATATATATATTACACGAATATATATGTGACTGGTCAGCCACAAACGAGCCTGCAGCTGACGTGGACTTTTTACCCCCTCCATAAATCTTCGTCCGCGAAGCCAAGCCAAAGAAGAAAATATATGGAATATGTAAAACATGGTTGTAAATTTGATGGCAAAATAACAAAAATTCTCAAAATATTTTCCCACCAAAACAAAACATAATTTATCAGGTCCACAATGAAATATTTAATACAGTTTATGGTTGAGAATTGCTGTTCCAAGGTAACATGCTCAGTAGTGTGCATTATATAAAAATTGCATTTATATCAATAAAGTAACATGAAAGGAAACATGCAAGTGTGAGTAGAGCATTGGTTAATTGGCAGGAAGCAGAGAGTTAGAATACAGGGATCATATTCTGGATGGCTGCCAGTGGCTAGTGGCATTCCATAGGGGTCGATGTTGGATCCGCTTTTTTTATGTTGTATATGAATGATTTAGATGATGGAATGAATAGGTTTGTGGCCATTTTTGCAGATTATACAAAGGTAGGTGGAGGAACAGATAGTGTTAAGGAAACAGGAAGGCAGCAGAAGGACAAACAAATTAGGAGATTTGCCAGAGAAGTGGCAAGTGAAATATAATGTCAGAAAATGAACAGTCATGCACTTTGGTAGAAAAAAAAATGGGAAGACTATTTTCGAAATGGGGAGAAAATTAAAAATGCCTAGATGCAAAGTGATCTGGGAGTCCTCGTGCAGGATAGCCTTAAGGTAAACTTGCAGGTTGGGTGGGTAATGAAGAAGTCAAATGCAATGCTGGCATTTATTTCAAGAGGAATAGAATATAAGAGCAGGGGATGTGTTTTTGAGGCTCACAGAGTTTTATGAGCTTTTTTGGGTTCCTCATTTAAGAAAGGATGTGTTGACGTTGGAGTGGGTACAGAGGAGATTCACAAAGATGATTTAAGGAATGAAAGGGTTATCATATGAGGAGTGTTTCGCAACTCTTGGCCTGTACTTATTGGAATTTAAAAGAATGAGGGGTATCTCACTGAAGCATTTAGAACAGCATTCCTCAACCTTTTTACCCATGAAATAGTTTTCATGCGTCGGATCCCCTGCATAAAAATTGTTATGTACCATTATTAAAATCTATCTCTTTTATATTTTTATCGTAGTTCACATGGTAAACATTATATATTTTTTCTGAATAGTTTGTTTAAGGAAAAAATGACCCTTTTTTTTGTTAAATTTATTGGCAATGTAAAAAGCATCATACTTCTAATTTATGAGACCTCCCATTGAGGTTTTCATTTTAAATAATAAGAGGTTGAAGCCGGGGGCGTGGCAAGATGGCGTAAGGATCAGACGTGCCTTCCAGTCCTCTCCTGACTCTATCTTATTGTTTTGTCTAGAAATGCCCGTTAAAATTCTTTAAAAGTTTAGATAATTTCAGTGCTGTTAATTTAACTTATGATGGTACAATTGGTGGAAAAGAGCAAAAAAAAACGACAATAGATCATCAAAAAAGTACATTTTCCAAAAGTTCAAGTTTTGGAGCCTACCTACAGGAAAGACACCGGGACTCAGCGTGAAATGAATCCCAGGAGAGAGGTACAGTGTTCGGATGTAGAGCTCTATGTTACATCGGTAGAGCCCCCTAAAGAGGGCGCCAAACAGCCTTTAGAACAAAGAGTTACTCAAAGGCATTTGTCAATCTGTAGAGGTGGCGCTGCAAACGGCATCTCTTGAGATACAAGAACCTATACAACTTGATGTACTGGGAGAATTTAATACATTATGGACTGGGGAAAACCCCGGCCAGCGTCCTCCAGTCATTGCTGGAGAGGCTGTGGCTGGGGTTTCCACACGCAGTGATACTACAAGGAAGGCAACCAGAATGAAGGAAGGAATAGAAGATCCTTTGGAGAAGAAGCAGGAATCTGTTGAGCCAAAATCTCTTCCAATTGAAAAGATTTTTGTGAATCTTGAATCTAAATTATCTTATACAATGCAGGGATTATTCAAGATTACGACTGAACTTGGTACTAGGTTTAATACTTTGGTGAAAATACATTCTCAACAGATGGCTGAGTTTGGAGTTTTTAAGCTTGAAGTGAGAGATAAATTTAATTTGTGTGAAAAAGATATAGACGAAATACGGGATCAAGTTTTTGATGTGACCAAAATGGTCGAAGACTTACAAACTCAAAATAAAAATTTGGTGAAAAAGATTGATTATTTGGAAAACCAATCCAGACGGAACAATATAAAGATTATTGGTTTGCCGGAAGGTATGGAGGGACCAGACCCAAGAAAATTTTTTACTGAATGGATTCCGCAGGTGCTGGGTCAAGAACATTTCCCGGAAGGTATAATACTGGAACGTGCTCAGAGAGCCTTGCGTAGAAGACCTATTTCAGGTCAAAGTCCAAGACCTGTTTTGGTTCGTTGCTTGAATTATTACGACAGAGAAATAATTTTATGAGTGGCTATTAGAAATGCACAACAGAGAAAATCACCCTTGATGATTCAAAATAATCGAATTTTCTTCTATGCGGATTTGAGTCAAGAAGTTATGTTCCAACGACGGGAATTCAATCCTGCTAAAGAGTTGTTGTGGAAGAAAGGTTACAAGGCAACCTTTAGATATCCAGCTGTTTTGAAGGTTTTTCAAGATGGTTGCCAACCAAAGTTCTTTGATTCTCCAAAGGAAGCTATAGCATTTGCTCAAGAGCTGCCAATTACTCAGTTTCAACAGAGACATAGTCCGCGGCGATCTCTAAGGAGACAAGAGATGGAAGAAAAGAGCCGTGCTCCAAGAAGGAATGGTTGTAATGGTGACTCGGCAGTTGGAGCTGATTAAAAGAAGAGTTGTCCTTTTTTTTTAATGTATTTTTTTTAAAAAAAGGGATATTAAATAATGAGGATGTTAGTTTAAGATGAAGTGAGAGTTGGGGGAGAGAACAGGATAGGCACTATTTCCTGAAAGTCATCTGCTACGTGTGAGTTATCTCACACACACATTTTTTTTTGGGAGTTACCGCATTGCGCGGTTTAGACGGGAGGGGGTATTTTTAACCTCCAACCCGTTTTTTTTTCCCTTTTTTTTGTATTATTAGATTAAAGAGAGAAGGGTTTTTTTTTTGTTTAAATATAAAAAAAAGCATAAGAAAGTATTTGATTGTTTAAAAAACTAAAAATTGATGTGGTTTTTTTTGTAAAGTTTATTCAGTCGATAAGGAATATCTGAAATTTAAATGTGAATGGGATGGATAAGTTTTTTAAATATTTTTTTCTTTAACTTTAAGGTGAAAGGAGTGGTAATTCTGGTGTATATTATTTTGCTATTTTAGTTATAGAACGAAGGGAATAATGGTGAAAGTTATAAATTGAATTGTACAATTCTTAATGAGGCTTGAATTTTGTTTGTGGTTTATGCTCCATTTGTTGAAGATATAGATTTCGTTGTAGATGTGTTTTTATTATTTGGATATCTGAATTTTAACGTAATGATTGGGGATATTTAAATGTGGTATTGGAGCTTTTATTGGATAACTATTCAAGAGTAAAAGGGAAAAATGGTGGAAGAGTACTAAAATTGAATTGTACAATGCTTAATGAGGTTTGAATTTTGTTTTAAGATGGTGGTTTATGTGACTAATATGATGATAGATGTGAAGTTAGTTGATATTTGGTGAAGGTTTATCTCTATAGAGAAAGTTTTTTTTTCATCTTTTTTTTCATGCTACAATTTTTTTTAAGAATTGATTATTGTTTAAGAATTTTTGATAGATAATGTTACTAACTTTACTAATTTTTTTATATTAAGTTTGAGTTAAATATATGTTTCATCTTAACTCCGTTTGTTAAATATATGCATTTAAGTTTGATTTAAATATGTTTTTTAAGTCTGATATCTTAGTATTAATTACTTTTTTTTTGTTAGTATTTTAATCGGTTATGTTTTTGTTTTTTTTGTAAGTGGTTTTTTTCTCACATATATTATTAACTTTATTAATTCTTCACTATTTTGGGGGGGAAGGGGGGGTTGGACTAATTTGAGTTGGGTTATTAATGTGTAATAATTTTTGGGGAGGGTATAGTTTATTTAGATTACTGATATTGTATTGTAATTTTATTATTTTATTCTTAATTTTTTAAAAATATAATCCTATATGTTATTCATGTTATAAAATCTTAAATAAAGTTTAAAAAAAAGAGGTTGAAGCCTTTACTATAACGAAGGATTTTCCAACAATATGCCATCTGTGTATAGTAAGATTACGAATATAAAATTAAACAAAAATTACTCAAAAGTACATGAGCCTATTTATCACTGTTTCTCGCAGAACTCCTAGAGACCTCTTTGTTTTGTATAATATTTGTTTTGAATGGTTAGTGGGAGCAGTTCCTTTGGTCATTCAGCGTTCTCACTGCCTGTGGGAAGAAACTGTTCTTCATCCTGGTGGTGCTGCCCCTGACATTCCTGTATCTCTTCCCCGATGATAGTAGCTGAAAGCTTTGTGCAGGGTGGAAGGGGTCCTCGATGATTTTGCGTGCCTGCCAGACAACAATCCCAGTAGATCACATTGATGGGGTGGGGAGGTGGGGGGGGGGGGCAGGAGTGTGAGACTCCAGTGTTCCTCTCTGCCACTCTTATGGACCTGTGAATTGACCTCCGATGTATTTCTCTGCAGCAACCGTACCCCACTGTGATGCAGCCGGCCAGGACACTCTTGATAGAGCTCCTATAGAAGGTTGACATCATGGTGGCCAGTAGCCTTACCGCCTTCAGTCTTCTCAGGAAGTGCAGCTGCTGTTGCATCTTCCTGACAAATGAGGAGATGTTCAGTGTCCATGATAGGTCGCTAGTTAAGTGAATTCCAAGGAACTTGGTACTTTCCTCTGCCTCTACTACACATTTGTTGATGTGTAGTGGAGGGTGGTTGTTCCTGGTCCTCCTGAAGTCCATGATTATTTCTTTCGTCTTGTTCACATTGAGACCCAGTTTTTTACTCTCACACCTTTTCACAAGATTTTCCACCTGTCCCCAGCTCATTGTTGTTGCTGATAAGGCCAACTACTGTTGAGTCATCTGCAAACTTGATGACACTGTAAGAGCTGGATCTGGTGATGGAGTCATGGGTCAGTAGCATGACAGGAGCGCAAATGCTCAGTGTGATGGTGCTCGATATTCAGCTACCGACCCGGGAAGACTGTGGTCTCTGTTAGGAATATTGCATACTATGTCTAGTTACTATGATTAAGATAGAGGGGATTCAGTAAAGATTCACAAGTCTGTTGCTGCCATTGGTGGGCTTGAGTTATGAGGAAAGATTGGATAGGCTGGGATGGTTTACCCTGAGAAAGAAATGTCGCAGGGTGATATGGCCCCAATCTAGTGGAAAGGGATTTATCTTAGGAAGATACCTTGGTTGGCATGGATCTTTGACAAATTAGAATATTAAGATCAATTCTTTTAGTCTGTTTTCTTTCTAGCTGTGGACAATGATAATATTTGATAAAACACTATCAGATGAAACGAACAATAATATTTTCTTAAAAGTAATAGGTTATTCTTGAATAGTAGCAGTGGAAGACCATAGAAATGGCACAGCATACATGTAAATTTTGAAATTTATTTCTGAAACCAGCCTGTGATTTTGCCCTGATGTTAGTGAAATGATTTATTCAGCATTCTTGTTACCTCTTTACTCCATTTATCTTGCATTTTGAAGAACGTACACTTGGAGCTGATAAAACAATTGAACATAAATGATAGACGACAGATTTTAAGAATTAATGCTCTGGCCATATAGAAACTTTCTGAGGATTTTTATGCTTAATCTCATCATGTGAATGTCATAAGAATGATCATTCCCAAATGTTATATTTGGAGTCAATGTGCCCTTATTCACAATGTATTAACTCGTTTGCAGTTCTCCACCAGTTTAAACAAGTTCTCAGTGTTGCTAATTGAAAAGCGACCGTACTTTAGACCAATGTCATCTGTTTTATGCTGTCTAAAGATGATTGCCTTATCTAAAGGCTAAACTGATGGCCACTATTTTTAATTTCTAATTGAAAAATGATCTAAATCTGTGTGGTTTTCAGTGTGTGGAAAACCTATATGTGCTATGCCTTAATTTACGTATAAGTGCATTAAAGTGTGTGGAAAAGACTTTGCCTCCAATCATAGTGTTGGTGTTTGGGTTGAGATGTGAGGACTTTGCAACTCAATCACCAGGAATGGATGGACTTCCTGTACAATCTAGGAAAATTTATACAGGTACACGATCCTTTATTCGGACACCTAAAATCCGGAAAGCTCCAAAATCTGGCAAGTGGGAACCGGCGATTGGGGGAGGCGGCCGGGCGGCTGAGGGACGGGCGGTCGGGGGAGGTGGCCGAGGGACTGACAGTCAGGACAGGTGGCTGAGGGACCAACGGTTGGGGAAGGTGGCCAAGGGACCAGCGGTCAGGGGAGGCATCTGGGTGGCCGAGGGACTGTGGTCAGGGGAGGTTTCCGGGCGGCCAAGAGTTCGCGGTCGGGGGAGGCGTCCGGGCGATCGAGGCAACGGCGGTCGGGGGAGACAGCCATTGGGGAAGACTGCCGGGCGACTGGAAGGGTGTGGGGGTGGATAGGTAGCACAATTCGAATGGGCTTTCCGAAATCCGGAAAAATCCAAAATTCAGAACACACTGTCCCCCAAGGGTTCCAGATAAAGGATCGTGTACCTGTACAATCAAGTCTCCATGAGTGTAACAATGTAAGAAACATTATATTCATTCTTTGTTTTTATTTACTCCTAATTGTATGCATTATTTGTAACATTGATGTTACTAAATCAAGTGAAGCCTCCTCTTTCAGCAATAATTTCTATTTAATAGCTTGTTTGATTGTTGTTGGGAATAATTGAATAAACCTAAACTGGCTAACTCTGAACGTGCTGTCACAATTAAAGGCAATTAGATGGATTAATAAGCATTTTAAAACAATTAAATAACTCGAAGGAATGATTATTTGGCTAACTACTTCCACTTAATGTATTGATACCTATAAGTAATGATTGGTTTTGCAAAGTGGTGCAAAGAAAAATACTTACTGATTGAAAGTGCACAGTGTGGAGCTACTTGACACATGTGGTCTGGAAACTGATCACCATATTTGGCACCTTTGTTGACAGTATCATTGGTATATTACCAATTATACTAGTGCATACATCATACACTAAGACATTTACTCCATAAGCACTTGTATCTCAGAGAAGTAACACATAAAGGGTTTCCATTTGTGAAAAAAAGTGCTGGTGGATCCTCTTAATATATATTTGATTTTCTCCAGTTTAATAAAGAAACTGATAATAAAGAAACTGTGTAATAGTCAAGGCGCTTGGCTAATAGAGATGTAAACACTATCACCTCTTTCTGTAGAGAGTTTAGGGAGTTATCAGAGACTCCAAATATTACAGTTAATGGGCAGGGTTGCAATTAACTTTAAATATTTAAGGTAATGTGCAAAAGACTTTGCTCCAGATCCCCTGTATTTTGGGGCACTGATAAAATATATAATTTAGGTGGCAAGGGGAGCCATTACACCTATTGCATTTGACCTCTACTTCTAGATAAATGGCTGACATTTTGGATTTAGGGAAGTGAACCCTGTGCAACGCCTTAAACTGATTAAGTCCCATCTGAGTACAGGAGGTGGTAGAACAAATTCTCTCATTAGCCTCTTTTCATTTTGAAACCTTGTTATCGTTCTGTCTTTGTTTTCGAAAATGAAAGTCTTTTGATTGACAGAATGAAGGTATAAACTTTTTTGAAATTGTCCTTCTCTCTCCTGATTAGCTGATATTAAATCTTCCCAGGGTTGTTTTACAGGAAACTAAGGGAAGCTTGAGAAAGATTTTGAAATAAAATGTTGAATATGAAAGTAGCGAAATAAGTGTGTTGCAGGAAAGCTATATGTCTGGTGCCAAAGAAGTGCTAAAAACTCAGTCCACATAGAGATCTTGGAAGGTGTTTGATGCCTTTAGTGTGCCATACAATTAAACAAAAAGGATTGGTAACTGATGGTGAGAATAAGTAATTGTTTTTTAGGGGACCCTAAACTGATGCAACTGCCCACTTGGATGATGTCTCATCTGGTACCAAATTTTTATTGTATTGAGTACCATTGGATCAGCAGTCGGGTGAGAAAGTTTTATAACAATGAAGAATATACCATGGCAGCTAAAAAAAAGACTATTTCCAAAATTACTCCTCCAGTTTACACCAGGAGAGTTCAGGGGAGTGAACCAAGAAACAGCTTATGTATTTGAGCTGCCCAGTAGTAAATTTGGATGCTGGGAAGAGCGAGTCCTCGACTAACCTTACAGTTTTGCAATAGTGCTTTATGAACCTTTGGAGATTTCTCATTCCAAACATAGGAGGAAATTATCCAGAGAAGTGAAATAATATTTTGGAAGAAGTAAAGGAATAGTGTGAAACAAATAGAGAAATCCTGGTAATAGGTTAATTTTAACTACATTTATTCTGCCCATGAATAAATGCTAATTGCTTAATCTCTGAAATCTTGATTTCTCCTGATCAATAAGAGGAGTTAATATTTTATATTTGGAGGTTAGAAAATGCGCATGTGATATTTACACCTAGGAACTTAAAACCTGATCAGCCAAACTGAAAAGGGAAGTCTAATGGATTAAGTTACCGAGCTGCTGCATTGACTGGGTAGCATTTGCTCATTGAAAATTCAATTTATAGCCTGAAAAGGAGCCAAACTCTTCCAAAATGGATAAAATAGTAGGAATACTTATCTGAAGATATTACAAATAACAGCAAGTCATCTAGATATAGTGAAACTTTCCTTTCCAGTCCATTTCTAACAATCCCTTTAAAGGTAGGAAAAGACTGTAATATAATTGATCATGGTTCAATTGCAATGGCAAAAATTAAGAGGAGATAGGTACACCCAAGTCGGGTACCACATTTCAGCATAAAATAATTGGAGTGAATATTATTTGTGTGACAGATGTTTGATGTTGAGTATACAAATGACAAATCCAAGAGATAAACTGTAACCAAATCCAAATTCACTGCATAAAGATACTTCCACTCTACCCTATCAAAGGCTTTTTTGGCATCTTCTGGAGATTTTGTTGAGTGTTTAGAATAGATAATGCTGAAGGATGTTAAAGGACAAATGATGCTGTTTTATAAAGCTGTTCTGTTCTTCTGTTGTGATCTTTGGTAACACTGTTTCAAGTCAAGATGCTATGACCTAACACTTTAACATCAGTGTTTAGCAAAGATAATGTCCTCTAGGAGCCACATAGAACCATAGAACATTACAGCACAGAAACAGGCCCCTTCAGCCCTTCTAGTCTGTGCTGAACCATTTTGTTTGCCTAATTCCACTGACCTGCACCCAGTCCATAGGCTTCCATACATCTCCCATCCATGTACCTGTCCAAATTCCTATTAAATGTTAAAATTGAGCCTGCATTCTCCACTTTAGCTTGAAGCTCGTTCCACACCCCACCACTCTCTGTGTGAAGAGTTTCCCCTCATGTTCCCCCTAAACTTTTCCCTTTCAATCTTAACCCTTGCCTTCTGGTTTGTACCTCACCTACCCTCAGTGGAAAAAGCCAATCTACATTTACTCTGTCTATCCCCCTCATAATTTTGAATACCTCTATTAAATCTCCCCTCATTCTACATTCCAGAGAATGAAGTCCTAATCTGTTTAAACATTCCCTACTCAGTACTTTGATTTATGAATGCCAATATGCCAAAAGCTCTCTTTACAACACCTGTGACACCACTTTCAGGGAATTATGAATCTGCATTCCCAGATTCGTCTGTTCTACCATACTCCTCAGTGCCCTACCCTTTACTGTGTATGTCCTTTCTTGGTTTCCTTCCAAAATGCAACACCACACAATTGTCTGCATTAAATTCCATCTGTCATTTTTCAGCCCATTTTTCTAGCTGGTCCATATCTTTCTGCAAGCTTTGAAAACCTTCTTTGCTGTCCGCAAAACTTCCCTGAAAGTGGTGTCACAGGTGAATAGTGTTGTAAAGAGAGCTTTACAAAAGGCCTGACTAAACTTGTTGATCCAAGTTACCACATTATCATTAGATCATTGATACAGATGAAAGACAACAATGGTCCCAGCACTGATCCCTGAGGCACACCAGTAGTCACAGGCCTCCAGTCTGAGAAGCAATCATCCACCACGACTCTCTGGCTTCTCCTGTCCAGCCATTGTTGAATCCAGTTCACCATGTATACCTACCATCTGAACCTTCCTGACTAACCTCCAATTGGGACCTTGTCAAAGGCCTTACTAAAGTTCACAAAGACAGCATGCATAACTTTCCTTCATCAACTTTCCTTGTAACCTCCTTGAAAAACTCTATAAAATTGGTTAAACATGACCAAAAGCCATGTTGACTATCTCTAATCAGTCCATGGCTATCCAAATAATTGTATATCCAACCTCTTGGAACTCCTTCCAATAATAACCGGCCTATAATTTTCAGGGTTACTTTTGGAGCCTTTTTTAAACAACGGAACAACGTGAGCTATCCTCCAATCCTCTGGCACCACACCCTTGGCTAAGGACATTTTAAATATTTCTGCCATAGCCCCTGCAATTTCTAAATAAGCCTCCCTCAAAGCCCGAGGGAGTATCTTGTCAGGCCCTGGAATTTATCCACCCTTATTCACTTTAAGGCAGAAAGCACTTCCTCCTCTTTAATATACATAGGTTCCATGACCTCACTGCTTGTTTTCCTTACTTCCCATGACTGTGCCCCTTTCCTGAGTGAATACTGATGAAAAAACATTTAAAACCTCTCCTATCTTTTTAGCTTCGTACAAAGCCGACCACTTTGATCTTCAAGGGGACAAATTTTGTCCGTTACTATCCCTTTGCTTTTAACGTCACTGTAGAAACCCTTAGGACTTTCCTTCTTATTGTTGCCAAAGCAACCTCATGACTTCTTTGAGCTTCCTGATTTTTTTCTTGAGGTTTTTCTTGCATTTTTTATACTCCTCAAGTACCTAATTTTCTCCATGTTGTCTACATCTGTTATACACATCTCTCTTCTGAACCAGATCCCCAATATCCTTCAAAAACCAAGGTTCCCTATACTGTCTAACTTTGCCTTTGATCCTGACAGGAAAATTCTGTACGCTCAAAATTTCACCTTTGAAGGTCCTCCAATTACCTCGCACATCCTTGCCTGAAAACAATTTATCCCAAACCATGTATTCTAGATCCTTCCTCATTTCTTCAAAATTGTCCTTTCTCCAATTCAGAATCTCAACTCGAAGCCCAGACCTATCCTCTCCATAATTAATTTGAAACTAATGGCATTATGATCGCTGAACCCAAAATGTTCTCCAACATATACTTCTGTAGGAGATCCAGTATTGCACTCTCTATAGTTGGTACTTCTATATATTGATTTAGAAAACTTTCCTGAAGACATTTGACAAACTCCAAGCCATCCAGCCTCTTTACAATATGGGAGTCCCAGTCAAAATTAAAATCTACTATTACATTCTTATGTTTCTTGCAGCTGTCTATTATCTCTCTACAAATTTGTTCCTCCAATTCTCATTGACTATTGGGCAGTTTATAATACAACCCCATGAGCGTGGCCGTACCTTTCCCGTTCTTTAGTTCTATGCCTATAGCCTCAGTACCTGAGCAGAGCTGTGATATTTTCCCTGATGAGCAATGCCACTCCTCCCTTTTTCACCCCCCCCCCCCCACCCCTGCTCTATCACATCTAAAGCAATGGAAGCCTGGAACATTGAGCTGCCAGTCCTGCCTTACCTGCAACCAAGTTTCACTAATGGCCAAATTGTCATAATTCCATGTGCCAATCCACACTCTAAGTTTGTCTATCTTTCCTATTATACTCCTTATATTGAAATAGATACACCTGAGAACATTTCCAACATGTTCAACCCGTTGACTTCTTAAAAAAAATGCATGCCATTTCAACATCACCTTTTCCCTTCTCCACTCCTCTATCTGCTCTGGCATACTGGTTCCCCTTCTCCTGAAAATCTAGTTTAAACCCACCAGAGAAGCACGAGCAAACCTAATATCCGCCAGGATATTAGTCCCCTTCCAGTTCAGATGCAAGTGGTCCCATCGAACAGGTCCCACTTTTCCTGGAAGAGGACCCAATGATCCAGAAACCTGAAGTCCTCCCTCCTACACAATGTCTTTAGCCATGTGTTAAGCTGCATTATTCTTTTTATTTCTAACATCACTAGCATGTAGCATGGGTAGAAATCCTGGGATCACAACTCTGGGGGTCTTATCCTTCAACCTAGCACATAACTCCCTGAACTCTCCTTGCAGGATCTCCTCACCCTTCTTACCCACATCATTGGTTCCCACGTGGGCCATGACATCTGGTTGCTCACTTTCCCTTCTGAGAATCCCGTGAACCTGATCTGTGATATCTCACACCTTGGCACCAGGGGTGCAACATACATTTTGGGATACTCGATCTCTTCCATAGAACCTCTTATCTGTCCCCCTAATTATGGAATCCCCTATCTCTACAGCTCACCTCTTCTCCTCCCTTCCCTTCTTAGCCACAGGGCCAGACTCCGTGCCAGAGGTTTGATCTCCTTAGCTTGTCTCTAGCAGGAGACGTGGGATCCTTATTTTTCTTCAGAAGGAAAATTATTGATACTTGATGTGGTGCGCTGTTAGACAGAATCAGACACACACAAGATAAAGACTGAACAACAGGCTTTAATCCACAAAAACCTCCACGGAGCCAGGCTAGCTGTGGCTGCAGCAACTCAGTGTGAGAGCTCGGGAGGCTGGCACAGGCTTATCACCGGAGGGTGATTGACAGCTGACCGGGTGGGGCTTGATCCATTCAGGCTGACTGATTGGCAGCCGGCCAGGTGTTGTCCTGTCCCCTTACTCTTCTGCAGGTACAGAGGTTTCCCCCTGCTGTAGGCTGTTGGTGTACCACCACATTCACCCCCTTTAAAATTGTCCCGGTGAGGGGGGGGGGGGGTCAGTAACAAGGAATCACACCAACTATGTACACACAATATTTACAGGTTGAGATGATTCGGCAGCCACCGGGGTCTCTGTGACTGTCATTGGACTGGCTCTTGGTCACTGGTCAGAGGGGAAGTGGGGGGGGCTGGCGGCAGGGGTGTGTGTGGCCAGTGTGGTGTCGTGCGGAGAGGTGGCCGGGGGGGCCGGAGTCGACGTATGCGGGTCATATTGGATGGTTGGGGGGGGCGGGTTCATCTCCTAAGGCTGAAGTGGGCCCCTGGTGGTCAAGGAGCCCCTGTCTGCCCCATAGCTACATGGGGATGGGGATGTATGCCTGGTCAACGTCGTCCTGGATTGGAGTGTGGTGTGGTATGTTGGGTGCTCTTGCTGGTGACAAGTCCCTGGTTGAGACGGTGTCCTCCCTGCCACTGCCGAACCTAATGTAAGTGTAATTATGGTTTGCATGAAGGAGGAAAACCTGCTCCACCAGGGCTTCGGCCTTGTGTGTCCGTACATGCTTACGCAGAAGCACCAGTCCCGGGGACGTGAGCCATGCTGGGAGTGACATTCCAGTTGCCAACCTCCTGGGGAATGAGAACAGATGTTTGTGAGGGGTCTCGTTGGTAGCCATGCACAGCAGTGACCGAATGGCATGGAGTGCCTTGGGCATGGCGTCCTCCCAGAATTCAACGGCCCACCCTTTTGACCTGAGAGCCAGGACGACTGCCTTCCAGACCACCCCATTCTCGCATTCCACTTGCCCGTTGCCTCTTGGGTTATAGCTTGTCATGCGACTGGTCGCGATATCCCTCGCCATCAGGTACTGGCGCAGCTTATCGCTCATGAAACTAGACCCCCCGGTCGTTATGGATGAAGGCGGGGTAGGCAAACATGGTGAAGATCTGCCCCAGGGCCCTGATGACAGTGGACGTGGAGGTGTCCGGACAAGGGATGGTGAAAGGGAAGCATGAGAACTCGTCCACTACCGTGAGGAAGTAGACATTTCAGTTTGTGGAAGGCAGGGGCTCTTTGAAGTCCATGCCGAGATGCTCGAAAGGCCGAATAGCCTTTACAATGTGGGCCCGGGGGGGAAGGTGGAAGAAGCAGGGTTTACACTCCACACAGACCTGACAGGCCTTGGTCATGTCCCTGACAATCCTGATGGTGTACGGCACATTTCGGGACAATGACATGGTACAACCGGGTGACGCCCGGATGGCAGAGGGACTCATGCAATGTCTGCAACCTGTCATCATCCATAGACGCACAGGTGCGAGAGAGGGCATCAGGGGAGTCGTTAAACTTCCCGGGGCAGTATTGGATGTCGTAGCTGTAGGTTGCCAGCTCGAGTCTCCAGTGCAAAATCTTGTCATTCTTTATCTTGCTCTTGTGGGAAGTGTTAAACATGAACACCACGGCCTGCTGGTTCGTGAGGAGCGTGAATCTCCTGCTGGCCAGGTCGTGGCACCAGTGGCGGACCGCTTCCACAATCGCCTGGGCCTCCTTTTCAATGGCGGAGTGCCCGAGCTTGGAGCCATGGAGGGTCCTGTAAAAGAAGGTGACAGGGCACCCCCCCCCCACCCCCTTGATTGAGGGTAGCAGCGAGGGCCACCTCAGAGGCATTGCTCTCCACCTGGAAGGGGAAGTCCTCATCACAGCCTGCATTGTGGCATCCGCAATGTCTTGCCTGATGCGGGTGAAGGCTGCCTGCACCTCAGGTGGAGGGGAAAAGTTGTGGCTTGGGCTAGTAGGCGGACCTTGTCCGAGAAGTGAGGGACCCACTGCGAATAATAAGAGAATAGAGTAGGGGGCCTTTAGCGTGGGGGGTGAGAGTTAAATCCATTAATGGGTGCATCCTTTCCGGATCTGGGCTGACGACTCCATGGGCCACGATGTACCCCAGGATGGTGAGGTGGGTGGTGCTGAATACACACTTCTCCTTGTTGTAAGTGAGGTTCAGCTCTGCGGCTGTCTGGAGGAATTTTTCCAGGTTAGCCTCGTGGTCCTGGTGGTCATGGCCGCAGATAGTGACGTTATCCATATATGGGAATGTCACCTTTAGCTTATGCCGGTCTACTATGTGATTCATCTCCCATTGGAAGATGGAGACCTCATTCGTGACCCCAAAGGGGACTCGGCGGAACAGGTACAGGCGCCCGTCTGCCTCAAAGGCGGTGTAGGGCTCGTCCTTCGGGTGGATAGGGATTTGGTGATATGCCGACTTCAGGTTAATCGTGGAGGCAGTCTCATTGACCATGTCGGCGATCCTCGGCAGGGGGTAGGCATCCAGTTGGGTGTACCGATTAATGGTCTGGCTGTAATCCACGAACATTCTCGGCTTACTTTCCCCTATGACCACCAGGATTTGGGCTCTCTAAGGGCTGTTACTGGGCTCTATAACGCCTTCCGCCAGGTGTCACCACACCTCCGCCTTGATGAAGTCCCTGTCTGCAGTGCAATAGCGCCTAGTTCTGCCAGCGATCGGCTTGCAGCCTAGCGCAAGATGTGGGAAGAGCACCGATGGGGTGATGCGCTGTGTGGAGAGGCCGCAGGTTGGCCGGGGCTGGTAGGTTGGTGTGCTGTACAATGTGAGTGGAGGTTGGGGCCCTCCGAAGGCAAGGGTGACCCTCTGTAGGTGGCACTGGAAATTCAGGCCCAGGAGAAGTGGTGCACAAAGTTTGGGCATGACCAGGAACCTGAATCCTGTGTAAGTCTTCCCGCCCATCATTATATCGACCGAGCAATGCCCGAGGGTACCAATGGTCTTATCCTTGGTGGCAAGAGCAATCGAGCAGGTGGTGGGGTGGACCTTTAACCTTAGGGAGTGGGCCACACTTGGGTGAACGAAGCTCTCGGTGCTGCCACTGCCCGTTGACTCGCACGTCCATCACCGAGCGCCTGAGATCGTGGGGAATGTCCCTGGTCAGCGTTGTGGCGGCCAGGACCATCTTGGAGTCGGAATCGTCGCTATTCGGAGGGATGGGGAGCATTGATAGGGTAGCCTGGTCATTGCCCATGTTGACCATGTCGACATCGGTCGTGAGGTACAGCACACACAAGGTAAAGACTGAACAACAGGCTTTAATCCACAAAAACCTCCACAGAGCCAGGCAGGTTTCGAGAGGCACACTTTTGCAAAGTGGCCTTTATTTCCGCATCGGGAACAATGCAGGTTCCTACTGGGCAGTTTTGGCGTGATCGTCGATCTGACCCGCACCAGGACCCACAGTACTTACAGGGGCGCTGGGCGCCTGCTGCAGCGACGTTCTCCTCCCCAGCTCGGCCTGGGGCTGCAGCTGCAGTGTGAGAGGGCCATGAGGGAGCCTGGGGAAAACCAGAATTGAAGGCTTCAATGTGCAGGGCTGCTGCTTCCAGGGTTTGGACCACTTCCACAGTCCTGGTTAGGGCATAGATGTTGTCTTCCAGCAGCTTCTGCCAGATGGCCCTTGAGCGTAGCCCTCGGATGAAGGCATCCCGGATCAGCCTCTCGACCTCCTCTATACCTAACCCAGGTTCAGCCAGACATGGTCGGGCCAACTCTCGCAATTGTCCCAGGTAAGACTCAGCCGTCTCCTCGGGTTGCTGGGCTCAGGTGTTGAGGAGTTACCTTGCACAGACCACATTCATGGGGGGCTTGTACAAATTCTCAAGTGTTTCCATTGCTCTCTTGTACGTGGTGCAGCCTTACTGGTTACCTGGAAGGCTCGGGGACCCAGCTTTGACCGGAGTAGGACCAATCTCTTCCGATTAGAGTCCAGGATGTCGCCCTTGTGTGCCTCGATGATTGCCTCGACCGTGTGCTGCCAGATCTCGAAGCGTGTCTGGGCTTCCGGGTGGCGTGGGTTGACCTCGAAGCTCCCTGCGCACAAGAATTTTTCCATGGCAGCCGTGGGAAAATTTTGTGGATTAAATTGTGGTGGGCTGTTAGACAGAATTAGACACACACAAGATAAAGACTGAACAACAGGTTTTAATCCACAAAAACCTCCACAGAACCAGGCTGGCTGTGGCTGCAGCAACTCAGTGTGAGGGCTCGGGAGGCTGGCACAGGCTTATAGCCCGGAGGGTGATTGACAGCCGATCAGGTGGGGCTTGATCCATTCAGCCCGACTGATTGGCAGCCGGCCAGGTGTTGTCCTGTCCCCTTACTCTCCTGCAGGTACAGAGGTTGCCCCCTGGAGTAGGCTGGTGGTGTACCACCACACTTGAGTAATAGTTGTTGGTAAAGCTCATCAATATAGAGCTTCATTAAACATAGATAATAGCAATGGAGATAATTCATGATTAATCTTTTTATAAAACTCCATTGGAAATTCAAAGGAGCCTGGAGCTCCATGAGACTGCATAGTTTTAATCGATTATATAATGTCTTCCAGTGTGCGTGAATCATCCAGTTCCTTCACCAAGTTAGAGTTGTAAGATTATTCAGAAACTCACTCATTTTGGTGTTGTCAGAAGTTTTTTCGGGTTTACAAAATGATGACCAAAAAGATTTAAAGGCTGCATTAATTTCTGTGGGATCTGATGTTATGCTATTAGAGGAGTCTCTAATTTGGGGTATCAGCCTTGATGCAGCAAGTCTGCATTAATAAAAGGTCTGCCTTGGTAGTTGATCAATCTTCGCTTGTAATCAAAACATTACTTGTATAATTCTGGGGATGGACAAACTACATAGCTTTGATCCTTTTCACTAGTTCATTGATTTTGGCAGTACATTTCTTATTTACTGAAGTGAGGTACTGAGCAGGTGGTAGAGCGGCCTTCGATGGGTTGGTGGTGGAGTGGCCTTCGATGGGTTGGCAGTAGAAAGGCATTCAATGGGTCATCTGGAAAGTGGCCTTTGGCGGGTTGGCGGTGAGGCTTTGGTGAGGTGGCCTTCAGCAGGTCAGCAGTGAGTCTTCTGTGTTAGAGTGGTGTTTGGTGGGTCAGTGGTAGAGCAGCCTTTGGAGGATCAGCGGTGAGGTTTCAGCCTCCAGCAGTGAGGCTTCAATGCGGTGGCCTTTGGTGGATCAGTGGTGAGGTTTTGGCAAAGGGAAGTTCAACTTTTTATTTTTGATATTTTAGCAATTAGAATAAGAATTAGCGCCCAGTGAAGGAGTGGAGCTTTGAGGCTTTGGCTTGAGAGGCTGAGGAGGAGCAGAGGCTAAGGAGGAGCTTGCTTCTAGTGAGGTAAGGCCAGGTAAGGTAATTTAATCCTTTAATTAAATTAAGTAGATAATGGAATCAGCTAGGGCAGTGGATTGCTCCGATTGTGGGATGTGGCAAATTTGGGACAGCACAATTGTCCTTGATAACTACACCTGTAAAAGGTGCATCCAGCTGCAGCTCCTGACAACCTGAGTTAGGGAACCGGAGCTGGAGCGACTTTAGATCATTCAAGAGGCAGAGAGGGTGACAGACAGGAGTTTTAGGGAGACAGTCACCCCTAAAAGTTAGGAGGCAGGTAGCTGGATGACTGTCAGGAGAGGGAAGGGGAATAGACAAAGAGAGCAGAGCATCCCTGTGGCCATTCCCATCAACAATAAGTCTACTATTTTGGATACTCTTGGTCAAATCTCTGGCACTGAGACTGGACCCTCAGCTCAGAGAGGAAGGAGGAAAGGAGGAATGCAGTACTGTTAAGGGATTTGATAGAGGGACAGATAAGAGATTCTGTGGGAGAGATCAAGAATCCTGAAAGGTCTATTGCCTCCCTAGTGCCACGGTCCGCGATATTCTCAGATCGAGTTCATGGCATTCTCAGGAGGGAGGGTGAGCAGCCAGTTGTTGATCCATATAGGGACCAATGACGTGGGTAAGAAGGATGAGGAGGTCCTGCAAAGAGTGTTTGAGTTAGGTGCAAAGGTGAAGGACAGGACCTCCAGGGTTGCGATCTCAGGAGTGCTACCCATGCCACATGCTAGTAAGGCAAGAAATATGAAGCTAAATCTGGAGCTAAAGAGATGATCCAGGAAGGAGGGCTTCATGTTTCTGGTTAATTGGCCTCTGTTCCAGGGAAGGTGGGACCTGTTCTGAAGGGACGGTTTGCACCTGAAGTGGAGGGGAACTAATATACTTGTGGGTAGGTTTGTTAGTGCTTCCCTGGGGGGTTTAAACTAAGTTGGCAGGGGGATGGGAACCAGAATGTTAGAGTAGATAGTGAGGTTGAGGAGGATAAAGGTTATGTGAGGACTGCATGTATAGACAGAAATCAAAGGTTTGTACAATATAGAAATGTTCTCAGGTGTACTTATTTCAATGCAAGGAATATTGTTGGAAAGGCAGGCGAGCTTAGAGAGCAGATTGGCACTTGGAACCACAACATTATTGCTATTAGTGAAACTTGGTTACAGGAGGGGCAGGACTGGCACCTCAATGTTCCGGGTTTCCATTGTTTCAGATGTGATAGAGGGGGAGGGATGAAAGGGGGAGGAGTAGCATTGCTATTCAGGGAAAATATCACAGCTGTGCTTGGACAGGACAGCCCATAGGGCTCATCTACAGAAGCCATATGGGAGTAGCTGAGAAATGCGAAAGGTATGACCACATCGATAGGGTTGAATTATAGATCACTTAATAGTCAGAGAGAATTGGAGGACATGGCTTTAGGGTGAAAGGGGAAAGGTTTAGGGGAAACGTTAGGGGGAACTTCTTCACTCAGAGAGTGTTGGGAGTGTGGAATGTGCTGCCACCTGATGTGATAAATGTCGGATAACTCTTAAGTTTTAAGAATTAATTGGATAGATACATGGGTGAGAGTGATCTGGAGGGTTATGGAATGGGTGCAGGTCAATGGGATTAGCGAAATGATGTTTCAGCACAGACTAGAAGGATTGAATGGCCTGTTTCTGTGCTGTAATGTTCTATAATTCTATGGAGTATAAAATTATTTAACCCCTCAAATACCACTTAAGGGACTCCCAAAGTAGGGAGCAAGAGGTTGATTCATTTTATTTATAAGAAAGGAAATCACAAATAGAGTTTGATATAAATTCACAAAATTTTGTAAGATGACATTTTGATGAATCAAGAATAGAGGATGTGAAGTGTTGTGGATGCTTTGTTTGTTCATATTCAGCAATCTGAACAATTTACTTTTTGGTCTTGGCTAATTTTATGATGTGCATGAATCCGTTTGATCCCATAGAACATTTGTTTGTTGCAATTCAAGATTTAATTTTGGATCTCATCATTAGAAATTGAAGCAAGAGCCACCGTTTTGGCATTTTGAAACAGCCTTAACTTGAGCTTGTTACTAACATCATGTGCTAATAAACATTGGTAAAATTGATGGATCAAATAACTAATTTGATTAAAATAATTTGAATGCAACGATTATGTTAATGATGATTCAAGAGTTATTTCATGGAAAGGAAATTGCAAAACTTTGAGGAAATAGATATTCAATGTAAAGATAACTCTCACAGAGCCAGCCCAGATAACTCTCAATGTAAAGATAACTCTCACAGAGCCAGCCCAGATAACTCTCAGTGTAAAGATAACTCTCACAGAGCCAGCCCAGATAACTCTCAATGTAAAGATAACTCTCACAGAGCCAGCCCAGATAACTCTCAGTGTAAAGATAACTCTCACAGAGCCAGCCCAGATAACTCTCAGTGTAAAGATAACTCTCACAGAGCCAGCCCAGATAACTCTCAGTGTAAAGATAACTCTCACAGAGCCAGCCCAGATAACTCTCAATGTAAAGATAACTCTCACAGAGCCAGCCCAGATAACTCTCAATGTAAAGATAACTCTCACAGAGCCAGCCCAGATAACTCTCAATGTAAAGATAACTCTCACAGAACCAGCCCAGATAACTCTCAGTGTAGATAACTCTCACAGAGCCAGCCCAGATAACTCTCAGTGTAAAGATAACTCTCACAGAGCCAGCCCGATAACTCACAGTGTAAAGATAACTCTCACAGAGCCAGCCCAGGCAAGACAGGTCATACGATGCTTTTCTGTGCTGCATTTATTCTGCCTTTTTCATTGGTGTCTTCATGACAAACACTCAGTTGCACTGACAATTTCCATCATGAAGTGCTTTGTGAGAATGGTCATTAACTCGAGCATCCCAGGCAACCTCAATGCATTACAATTCACCGACATTACATTTCCTTGGTCCTTGACTCAGCTTGAACTCCTGGACAATAAAGACACCTTTCCACATTAGCGGAATGATGTTTCAGCACAGACTAGAAGGATTGAATGGCCTGTTTTCTGTGCTGTAATGTTCTATAATTCTTTGGAGTATAAAATTATTTAATTCCTATTTAGCAATTAAAGCTGCACCTTCAACACCTTGAATAAAAGTTCAGTTATATATTTTTACCCACTATGAACACTGTGAGACCTGCTGAATTCCTCTAGCATTTCTATGTTTTTAGTTCAACATCATGGTCCCAAAATAAATTTGCACTTCCCTCTGCAAATTAATCCTACAAATAGCAATCAGTCAGGATTAGCAATGACACCTCCATCACAACACTTCATTACACCAGTGCCTCTCAAGGCCACTTAATCAGCCCCATACTATTCTTGTGGTACACTCATGAATGTGTGGCTAAATACTGCTCTAAACTGCCATTGTTGTAGCCAGATCTCAAACAATGATGAATCAACATGCAGGAAGAAGATATAGTCTAGTGGCATGGTATCAGGACTACAATTCCCTCAGTGTCATTGACCAGGAAGCTGGGTGGAGAACATGCCCCAGTCTGAATCAACAGTGCCAAGGTGGAGATGGAAGAGTGCTTTAAGTTTTTAGATGTAAATGTACTTCACAATTGACCTGACCCAACTACTTTGAGCCTGCAGCCAAGAAAATACACCAATGCCTCTATTTCCTCAGAAGCCTAAGGAAATTTGACATCCCTTACACCTCTTAACAATTTTTATAATAAATGCTCCATTGAAAGCATCCTGTCCCTATGCATCTCAGGAAATGCTCTGCCCAGGACTGTATGAAATAGCAGAGAGTTGTGAATGCAACTTAGGCCACCATGCAAACCAATCTCCCCTACATCGACTCCTCTGTACTTGCTGTTGCCTCAAAGATGCAGCCAACGTATTAAAAGACACCAACCATCCTAGTCACACTTTTCTCTCCGACCTCTTGACAGGCAGAATATTACACGAGCTTGCATAACCACGCACCACCAGATTCAAAAAAGAGTTTCTTCCCTGCTGCTGTCTGACAATTGAACAAATCTCTCGTGAGCAAAATGATGCTGGCCTTGCACTGTTTGAACTGAACTTTTTTCTCTGTGATACTTTACACTGCAATTTTGGTTTATTTTGCACCATCTGTTGTACTCAGGTTTAGGTTGAATTGCCTGGATAGTACACAAACCAATGTTTTTTTTCACAGTATTTCAGTACGTGACAATAATCAATTCAATAGAGCACAAGTTGAACTGCGCTACAATTTGCAAATTATGAAAATCCCTTATCATTCTTTTTTCTCCCTCTCCTCCTAAAATTTTGAAGTTATCCTTCTTTATGGCATCTGGTTAATTTATTAAGATCGAGGATAATCGGCATAATGGTTGCTTTCTGTGTATGAATATAGAAACTGCTCTTCAGTAAATCAGGTGTTCCTCCAATTTACAGCTGGTCTTGGTGGGATAATACATGAAGCCATGGACAGCCAAGACCAGCTGTAAATTGGAGGAACAACAATTGATTATCCTTACTGTCTAACAGGATGGCATTAACATTGACATATCCAGTTTCAGCTATCCTACTCTCTGTTCTCCCTCCCTCCTTTGTCTTCTTTTCTCCAGCTCTCCACACCCTTCTCTCCATTTTTTTTGAATATTTTATTTTTCATCAAAAAACCCCCCAAAACAACATCACACATTTCTTCAATATATACAGATATCCACCAACTAATTACAAGCTTGTGATGTTCTCTTCCTCCCCCCATAAAGAGAAAAGAGAAAAAAACAGATGCAGATTCAGTGAACATTAGGAAAAGCAATGGGCCCACCCTTATATAATTTCTTTTATTAATCCACCTATTGCCATTTCCATCGGGGTGTGGTTACAGTTGCGCTCCCATATACGTCAAGAATGGCTGCCATATTCTAACAAAGGTGCTGTGTCGGTTTCTAAGATCATACATGATTTTTTTTCCATGGGAATACAGCAATGCATCTCTGTAGTCTATCAACTAATAAGGAGTGGGGAGTCAGACTTCCAGATCATCGCTATACATTTTCTTTGCTATGAACAAAGCAACTAATATGAATTGAATTTGGAATTTAGGTAATTTATAGTTATGTCCATTAAGTTCCCCAAAAGATATAATGTGGTTATCCTGGTTAGAATATTAGCTAAATCCTGCCAAAATAGGCCCACCTTTACACAGGATAAGGTTCCATAAACAAATGTTCCCACCTCCACCCCACACTAGAGCACATTTCCGACACCTCTGGTTTCGCCTTCTGGATCTTTTGTGGTGTTAGGTAAAGGTGGTGCAAGAAGTTGTATTGATCCAATCTGATCCCAGAATTAATCACTGCTGTCACATTATTTTTTTACACCAGTTCAACCAGCACCTCTCGTGAATTGTGATGCCCAAATGCAACTCCCCTCTCTCCCTTGATCTATGTAGCCCCTGCTTTGGACTCTCACCTTGGAATACAGAGTACGTTCTTGAAATAAATTTAGGTTCATTTCCTGGTCGCAGCATCCCATCTGCCTTGTTGGGTGTAGGTGGGGTCATTGTGGGACCCCACCTATCCCTTAGGAATGATCTTAACTGGAGAAAACAGTGAAAGGTTCCATAAGACCAATTGAATGTACCTTTTAGGTGCTCGAAGGACATAAGCTGTCTCTCTTCATAGCAGTCACCAATATATCATCCCCTGCAGATGCCAAATCTCCAAAGTTTTGTTGCCCAAATTCATGGGCATCATTTCATTATGGGTCAGTGGTGCCTTTGGCGATATTCCCACTTTCTCTACAAAACACTCATTGGTCTTGAGCCAAATTTTAATCATATGCTTTAAAATGGGGTTGTTCACTTTTTTTTGCTATTAACAACTTGGTGTCCAATTCGTATATAAAATCCTTCACTGTCCTCTCACCCATTGTACCCAAGTGGGCAGCTCCCCCTCCTTGAAGAAGGATGAGAGGTACCTTAACTAAGCTGCTAGATAATATTTTTAAAAAATCAGGTAACCTTAACACCCCCCCCCCCCCCCCCCCCACCAAAGCTGTAGTCCCATGTCAATTTTTAAAGAGATATCCTGGACACTTTCCCATTCCAAATAAATGTCCTTATATTACCGTTTAGAGTTTTAAAAAAAAGACCGTGGTAATTGAATGGGTAGAGATTGGAAGAGATATTGGAGTCCTGGCATCACCTTCATTTTTACAAAATGAAGCCTCAACATTAAGGTGATGGGCAGCTCCCTCTATATTATTAAGTCACCTTCAATCTCTTCCAGCATAGGGAGGTAGTTAAGTTTGTACAAGTTCTGTAGGTTACTATCAATCTTGATTCCTAGGTATTTAACACCTTCTGTCTGCCTGCTGAATTGACTATTTCTTTGGTATTCTTTACAGTTGAATTTATCCAGTGTCATAATCTTACTTTTTTCTATATTCAATCCCAGACAGGAAATCATTAACTTTATCTGAGTCCCTTGGTGCCTCCATTTTATACAAGTCCTCATACAAAAAGTTTAAGTGTATCATTAATTTCTTTTGGGAAATATGGTATCGAGTCTGGACTTGACTGAATTGTGTTGATGACTCTAGTGGTTTCCTCCACCTTCAATTGTCAAACCAAAACTTTGTGTTTTTTCACATATTGTAGAAAATAGCTTGGATTGCAAGAGTATTTTTTCCACTCTGTACGTTTGCAAAGTGTTGTATTTCAGTTTTTTTTATTCTCTGTGATAGAATATAGATAAATTGGGGCAGGGTTTGTTAGTGAAGGTCACATACAAACACTTTTAAAACAGATCTTATTTTAAATACTGGAGCTCTGCTAATGCTAGACTTATTGGGGCCTCAGAGCCTTTGCAAAAGCTTTGGAGAGTGCCAAATAGACTTCACTAATGGATTGTTGTTTACAAAAAGGCAACAGCTTGTCGGAGCCACAGACAGTTTGGAGGGGAATTTACTGCTCTAAGAGGGTCATGTGGTTTTGCAAGTAGAGAGAGTCAAACAGTTTTTTCTCTCTGAGAAAGAGAGAGAGAGAGAGAGAGATCAATTCTACAGTTTGACAGTCAGAAGCAGAAACTGGAACTGGAACAGGACAAGCTGGAAAGCTTGTGGAAAATCCCATTTGGAAGATGAGTTATGAGTGCTTAGTTCAGCCTGGTCAAAACCCTTGTGGTTCAAGCAAGAGGAGAGAACTGGCTGTCTAATGTTTCACTTGAAATAAGAAAAACTCTGTGGTGACCTGAAAGAAAGAGGTTATCATCTGGAGAACCCTGAGGGGGCACGTTTCTTCAGCAAGACACTAAAGTGGCCGAAGGAAGTAAATCAGTTGTGGGTATCAGCATAAAATTAATCTCTCTCTGAAAACCAACAAGAACCTTCCTGAGCAGTAACCATTTACCTTTCAAGCATCAAAGCCTGGTGAACTTTATAAATGTCAAATTCTGTGCACAGTATAAGAATTGCCTGCAACCAGTGAACTTGAAGGAATGAGAAGTGAGATTGAACTGTGAATCAAAGAACTTTTCTGAACTTACACAAACATGTGCTAGAATTAGAAGGGGGTTAAGTCAATAGTGTGATTTTGTTTTCATTTTTAAAGATAATTAAAAGACACTTTTGTTGAAGTAACTATTTGTTTTGGTGAATGTCTATTACTGCTGGGTTTTGGGGTCCTCTGGGCTTGTAACATCTCTAACCCCTGATATTTCTCTTTTGATCCTGAATTTTGATGTTCTTTTTCCAATTTTGTGATTTCCTGCTCTAGTGTCTTCACCTCAGCCAGATTTTTAAAAATATACTCTTCATATACAAAATTATTTGCACCCTTGGATAGATCTTTAGCATATTCTAGATTTTTTTTAAATCTTGTTTGTTGAGGGGCAATTTGTTTGACAAAACAAAGCTATTTGGTCCCTTATGAAGGAACAGGTCTGAATCTTTCAACAGCATAACATTAAGGTTCCATCTATAAGCATTTGCCTGTTCTCGAGGCATTGCTACTAGCAGGGTCAGTGGTGAGTGATCTGATAAGAGCCTTGCTAGATATTCTGACTCAAGCACTCTGCCTTCCAACTGAGCCGACATTAAAAAGTAATCAATTCTGGTATGAGTCATGGGGCTTTGAATAAAAGGTATAGTCTCTAGTCTGTGGGTTCCACCGTCTCCATGCATCTATCAAATTTAAGCCTTTCATAAAGGCCAAGGTGGTTTTTGCCACTTTGGACCTTGTCATCATTTTCGTTGTTTCATCGAGAACAGGGTCCAAATAGAAATTTAGCATCACCCTCAATTAGTTTATTTTGGTTTCCTTCTGCAGCTTTTAAGAAGGCATTTTGCATAAACTTTTCATCATTGATATTTGGTGCATAAAGATTCAGCTGTGTCCATGGTTCTGAATATATTTGGCAGTGTACCATTACAAATCTCTTGGCTGGGTCTGTCGTGATGCCTCTCAACATTACTGGAACAATCTTATGTATTAGAATGACTACCCATATAACCATTTACAGCACAGAAACAGGTCAGTTCAGCCCTTCTAGTCCATGCTGAACAATTTCTCTCACCTAGTCACACTGGCATGCATTTGGCCCATAACCCTCCATATCTCTCCTGTCCATATACCTATCCAACTTTTCCTTAAATATTAACATTGATCTTGCTTCTACCACCTCTGTCGAAAGTTCATTCTATACCCCCACCACCCTCTGCATGAAGAAATTCCCCCTAATGTTTCCCCTAAAGTTTTCCCCTTTTACTCTCAATCCATGCCCTCTTGTTTGAATCTCCCCCACACTCAGTGGAAAAAGCCTATTCACATTTATTTTATCTGTCCCCCTTATAATTTTGAATACCTCAATCAAATCACCCTTCAATTGTCTATGCTCCAGGGAATAAAGTCCCAGCATGCTCAACCTTTCCCTGTTACTCAAACCCTGAAACTCCAGCAACATTCTTTTAAAATCTCTCTATTCTGTTTATATCCTTCCTGTAATTTGGCAACCAAAACTGTATACAGTATTTCAAATTTGGCCTCATCAATGTCTTATACAACTTCAACATAGCATTCCGACTCCTGTATTCAATACTCTGATTTATGAAAGCCAACATATCAAATGCCTTCTTCACCACCCTATCCACAAATGACTCAACTGTCAGGGAATTATGTGCCATGACTTCTAAATCCCTTTGTTCCACTGCACTCCTCAATTGTCTTACTTAAAGCGTATTACCTGTTTTGATTAGTCCTACCAAAATGTAGCACCTCACATTATCAATATTAAACTCTATCTGCCATTTTTCAACCCACTCTTCTAACTGTCTTATATCACCCTGTAAGCTTTGATAATCTTCCACACTGTCCACAATACAACCAACCTCTGTATCATCTGCAAATTTACTAATCCAATTTGCCACCCTATCATCTAGATCAGTAGTTCGCAACCTTTTACTTTCCACTCACATATCACTTTAAGTATTCCCTATGCCATAAGCGTTCTGTGATTAATAAGGGATTGCTTAAGGTGGTATGTGGATGGAAAGAAAAAGTTTGAAAACCACTGTTTTAATCATTCCAAATTGATTCATTATGTGCACAGTTTCATATCTCTAAAGGAAATGGGCCAATGACAATTTTTCTCAAGCAAAATATTTCAGTAATAATTAACCTTCCCTTCCTACTCACATACCACCTTAAGGAATCACTTACTAATCAAAGAACACTTATGGCATAGGGAATACTTAAAATGGTATGTGAGTGGAAAATAAAAGGTTGGGAACCACTGATCTAGATTGTTAATATATATGACAAACAGCAGTCTCTGAGGCACTTCACTCATCACTGACCTCCATCTTGACAAATAATTTTCCACCACTAATCTCTGGCATCTCCCATCCAACCATTGTTGAATCCATTTCACTACTTCATCATTAATACCTAATGCTTTCACCTTCCTTTCTAACCACTTATGGGGAACCTTGTCAAAAGTCCAAATAGACAACATCCACAGCCTTCCCCTCATCAACCTTTTTAGTAACCTCCTTGAAAAACTTTAAGATGTGTTAAACATGATCTGCACCATACAAAACCATGCTGGACTACTCCGAATCAATCCCTGTCCTTCCAAATAGTTATATATACCATCTCTAAGAACACTTTCCATTAATTTACCCACAACTGACGTCAGACTTACAGGGATATAATTACCAGGTTTACTTTTGGGTCCTTTTTTGAACAGTGGAACAACATGAGCCACCCTCCAGTCTTCTGGCACCTCCCCCGTGGCCAGTGACATTTTAAATATTTCTGTCAACGTCCCCACTATTTGTTCACTAACCTCCCCGAGGGTCCTAGGGAATATTTTGTCAGGACCTGGAGATTTATCCACCTTGATCTATTTTAATATATCCAACACTACCTCCTCATTAATCCTTATATTATCCATGACCTCCCTATCATATTTCTTCACTTCATCTGGCTCAATATTCTTTTCCTCCGTGAATACTGAAGAAAAATTTTTTTTTAAATTTCTCCCATCTCCTCTGACTTCTCACGGAGCCTACTCTTCAAGGGGCTCAATTTTATCCTTTTAATGTACCAATAGAAACCCTTTGGATTTATTTTTACTTTGCCTGCCAAAGTAGCTTCATATCTCCTTTTAGCCATTCTAATTTGTTTCTTGTTTTTTTTAAACCCTCCTTATATTCCTCAAGCAGTCAATTCCTTCCCTGCTGTTTATACCTGTTGTACACATCCCTCTTCCTCTGAACCAGGTTCCCAATATCTTTTGAAAGCCAAGGCTCCCTATAGTTTCTAGCCTTTCTTTTAATCCTCATGGGGATATAATGACTTTGTGCTCTCAAAATTTCCCCTTTGAATATCCTCCATTTATCTGCTACATCCTTCCCTGAAAATATCTTATCCCAATCCACACCCTCAAAATCTTTTCTCATCCCCTCAAAATTTTCTTTCTTCCAATCAAGAATCTCAATCTTTGGCCCATCTCTATTCTTTTCCATTAATAGCCTGAAACTAATAGTTATTGTGATCACTAGACCCAAACTGTTTCCAACACAAATCTCTGTCACCTGACCTATCTCATTCCCTAATAGGAGATCCAATACTGCCCTATCTTGAGTCTGTTCTTTATGTACTGATTAAGAAAACTTCCCTGAACACACTTAACAAACTCCAACCCATCCAGTTCTCTTACTCTATGGGCGTTCCAGTTAATGTGTGGAAAGTTGATATCTCCCATAATTACCATCTTGTGTTTATTACACATATACGCAATCTTCTTACAAATTTTCTCCTCTAATTCCCTCAGCTCATATGGTGGTCTATTATACGCTCCTATTAATGTTTTCATGCCTCTGCCATTCCTCAATTCTATCCAAATAGCTTCGCTGGATGATTCCACCAAACCATCCTGCTGTAATGTTCTTTCTAATAAGCAATGCTACTTCTCCACCTTTTATTCCCCCCTGTTCTAGCATGCCTAAAACAATGGAATCCTGGAATATTTAACTGCCAAATGCCCTTCCTGCAACCAAGTTTGACTGATGATCACAATATCGTATTTACAGGTGTCTATCCATGCCTTAAGCTCATCCTCCTTATTTACAATCCTCCTTGAATTAAAATACATGCAATTAACAGAATGTTTTTCACAAATACTCCTTTGGTTACCATCTACTTATGTTCTGCTTCCTCCATTCCTTCCAATCTGGGTGTTCTTCCTCCCTAATCGTCATACTCTTATGCTGATTCCCACTGCCCCTGCCAAGCTAGTTTAAACCCTCCCCAACAGCTTGAGCAAACCTGCCTGCTGGAATATTGGTCCCCCTCAAGTGCAACCCATCCCTTTTGAACAAGTCACACTTTCCCCAGAAGAGATCCCAATGATCCAGAAATCTAAACCCCTGCCCCCACTGCACCAGCTCCTGAGCCACACATTCATTCTCCACAACTTCCTATTTCTATCCTCACTAGCATGTGGCACAGGGAGCAATCCTGAGATTGACACCCTTGAGGTCCTGCTTTTCAACTTCTTTCCTAACTCTATATAATTCTTCTTCAGGACCTCATCCCCACTTCTAACTAAGTCATTGGTCCCCACATGGACCATGACTTCTGTCTGCTCGCCCTCCCCCTCCAGAATGCTGTGGACTCGATCAGACACATCCCTGACCCTGGCATCTGGGAGGCATCATACCAACCTGGAGCCCCAATCTCGATCAGCAAACCTCCTATCTGCTTCTCTAACCTGCGAGTCCCCAACTACAAGAGCCCTTAATTTTTCCCCCTTCCCTTCTGAGCCAAGGGTTCAGCCCCTGTGCTATAGACCCGACCACTGTGACTTATCCCCACAGATTGTCCCCCCCCAACAGTATCCAAAGCAGTATACTTGTTGTTGAAGGGAATGGCCACAGGGGTACTCTGCACTGCTTGTCACCCCCTTTTCCCTTTCCTTTTTTATTAATAGTTTTTTATTTTTCACACTGTGAACCATATCAACCAAAATACATACAAATATTTCCCTCTTAAATATACACAGTGGCATTTTCTCCCATTTTCCCCCCCCTACCTTCCCTCACCCCTTCCCACCCCCCCAAACCCATTAAACATTCAACATATACAATACAATAAAACCATTAAACAATGTCATCACACAATGAAAAATAAACAAGAAAAATGTGTCATCTACTTTTACACCCTGGATCAAGTCATTTTGTCTTCTTATTATTTTTGGGGGTGGAGGTCCGAGGCAAGCCCTCTCTGTTATGTTCCATGTACTGTTCCCAAATTTGTTCAAATAATATGACTTTATTTTTTAAATTATATGTTATTTTTTCCAATGGAATACATTTATTCATTTCCATGTACCATTGCTGTATTCTCAGACTCTCTTCCGATTTCCAAGTTGACATTATACATTTTTTTGCTACAGCTAAGGCTATAATAATAAATCTTTTTTGCGCTTCATCCAGTTTGAGGCCTAATTCCTTATTTCTTATATTACTTAGAAGAAAGATCTCTGAATTTTTTGGTATGTTGTTTTTTGTGATTTTATTTAATACCTGATTTAGATCTTCCCAAAACTTTTTCACTTTCTCACATGCCCAAATTCCATGTACTGTTGTTCCCATTTCCTTCTTACAGCGAAAACATCTATCTGATAATGTTGGATCCCATTTTTTAAAACTTTTGAGGCGTGATATATAACCTGTGTAATCAATTCTACTGTATCATGCGTAACCTTGTGTTTATTATATTCTTCATAGTTCCAGAACATAACTTTTCCCATGTTCCATTTTTTATCTTTATGTTTAAATCTTTTTCCCACTTTTGTTTGGGTTTATAGCTTATTTTATCATTTTCCTTCTCTTGCAGCTTGATGTACATGTTTGTTATAAATCTTTTAATTATCATTGTGTCTGTAATCACATATTCAAAGCGGCTTCCTTCTGGTAATCTCAGTCTGTTTTCCAATTTATCCTTTAAGTAGGCTTTCAGCTGATGGTATGCAAACATTGTACCATGAGTTATTCCATATTTGTACTTCAACTGTTCAAATGTTAATAAATTATTTCCCAAAAAACAATTTTCTATCCTTTTAACTCCTTTTCTCTCCCATTCTCTAAAGGAAAGGTTATCTATTGTAAAAGGGATAAGCTGATTTTGCATCAATAATAATTGTGGTATTTGGTAATTTTTTTTCATTTCTAAGTGAATCTTCTTCCATATATTGAGTAAACGATGCAATACTGGTGAGTTTTTAATATTGTACCAGCTTTTCATCCCACTTATAAAGTATACGTTCTGGTACCTTCTCCCCTATTTTATCTAGCTCCCCTATTTTATCTAGCTCTATCTTAGTCCAATCTGGTTTTTCCCTTGTCTGATAAAAATCTGATAAATACCTTAATTGTGCTGCTCTGTAATAATTTTAAAGTTTGGTAACTGCAATCCACCTTGGTTGTACCTCTCTGTTAATTTATCGAACGCTATCCTCGGTTTCCTGCCTTTCCATAAAAATATCCTTATTATTCTCTTTAGTTCATTAAAGAATTTCTCTGTTAAGGGAATTGGTAACGAATGAAATAAGTATTGTATCCTTGGGAAGACATTCATTTTAATGCAATTTACCCTCCCTATCAACGTTAGTGGTAATTCTTTCCAATGTTCTAAGTCTTCCTGCAATTTCTTTATTAGTGGTTGATAATTTAATTTGTACAAGTGGCTTAAATTATTATCTAAACTAATACCTAGGTATTAGATTGCTTGTGTTTGCCATTTAAATGGTGATTCTTTTTTAAATTCTGTATAATCCGCATTACTCATTGGCATCACTTCACTTTTATTTGTGTTGATCTTGTACCTCGAAATTTCTCCATATTCCTTCAATTTCTTATGTAGTTCTTTTATTGATATTTCTGGTCCTGTTAAAGCGCTGGATGGGTCACGTCTCCAGAATGGAGGACCATCGCCTTCCCAAGATCGTGTTATATGGCGAGCTCTCCACTGGCCACCGTGACAGAGGTGCACCAAAGAAAAGGTACAAGGACTGCCTAAAGAAATCTCTTGGTGCCTGCCACATTGACCACCGCCAGTGGGCTGATAACGCCTCAAACCGTGCATCTTGGCGCCTCACAGTTTGGCGGGCAGCAACCTCCTTTGAAGAAGACCGCAGAGCCCACCTCACTGACAAAAGGCAAAGGAGGAAAAACCCAACACCCAACCCCAACCAACCAATTTTCCCCTGCAACCGCTGCAATCATGTCTGCCTGTCCCGCATCGGACTTGTCAGCCACAAACGAGCCTGCAGCTGACGTGGACTTTTTACCCCCTCCATAAATCTTCGTCCGCGAAGCCAAGCCAAAGAAAGAAGAAATATACTATGATGTCATCTGCAAATAAGCTGATTTTATACTCCTTCTCCTTTATTGTTATCCCTTTTATTTTATTTTCTCTTCTTATCAGTTCTGCCAATGGTTCTATTGCTAAAGCGAACAGTGAGGGAGATAATGGACATCCCTGCCTCATTGACCTACTTAATTTAAATTGGTTTGATACATATCCATTTACTGTTACCTTCGCCAATGGTCCATTATATAATGATTTAATCTAATTAATATATTTTTCTGGTAGGTTGAACCTCTGTAATACTTTGAATAAATAATTCCATTCTACCCTGTCAAAGGCTTTTTCTGCATCTAAAGCAACAGCCACTATTGGCTTCTTATTTCCTTGAACTGCATGAATTAGATTAATAAATTTACAGACATTATCCGCTGTTCACCTTTTCTTAATAAATTCAGTTTGATCTTGTTTTACAATTTTGGTACACAGTCGGCCAATCTGTTTGCTAATAATTTTGCTATTATCTTATAATCTGAATTAAGTAGAGATATTGGTCTATATGATACTGGTGTTAATGGATCCTTCCCCGTCTTTGGTATTGTTGTATTTATTGCTGTCTAACATGAATCTGGCAAGTTTTTTGTTTCTTCTATCTGGTTCATTACTTCCAGGAGAGGAGGAATTAATAACTCTTTAAATGTTTTATAGAATTCTATTGGGAATCCATCCTCTCCAGGCGTTTCATTGTTTGGCAGCTTTTTTTAATATATCCTGTACTTCCTCTATTTCAAATGGTTTTATCAGTTTGTTTTGTTCCTCTTCTTTCAATTTTGGCAGTTCAATTTTAGCTAAAAAGTCTTCAATTTTATCATCGGTTCCCCTCGTTCTCAGTTTGGTATAATTGTTCATAAAATTCCTTAAAGTTCTCATTAATCTCCATTGGATTATATGTAATTTGTTTGTCCTTTTTCCTTGATGCTAATACAGTTCTTTTAGCTTGTTTTGTTTTAAGTTGCCAGGCTAATATTTTGTGTGAATTTTCTCCTAGCTTATAATACTTTTTCTTTATTTTCATTATGTTATTCTCCCCCTTATACGTTTGTAATGTTTCGTATTTTATTTTTTTGTCCGCCAATTCTCTTCTTTTTGTTATATCATCCCTTCTTGCTCGTTCGTTTTCTGTACTTACTATCTCCCTTTCCAACACATAACTTATTATCTGCTCTCTAATGAAAGTTTTCATTGCATCCCATAATATAAATTTGTCTTTCACTGATTCCGTATTTATTTCAAAATACATTTTAATTTGACTTTCAATAAACTCTCTAAATTCCTGCCTTTTAAGTAGCATGGAGTTTAACCCCCATCTATATGTTCTTGGTGGGATGTCCCCCAGTTCTATTGGTAATAACAGGGGTGAATGATCAGATAGCAATCTAGTTTTATATCAAGTTTTCCTAACTCTCCCTTGAATATGGGCCGACAACAAAAACATATCAATCCTTGAGTATGTTTTATGATTACTCGAATAATAGGGGTATTCCTTCTCCCTTGGGTACTGCCTCCTCCATATATCCATAAGTTTAATTTCCTGCATTGATTTAACCATAAATTTGGCCACTTTATACTTTTTGCTAGTCTTTTGTCCAGTTTTATCCAACATTGGATCCAAATTAAGGTTAAAATCCCCTCCTATCAATATATCTCCTTGTGTATCTACAATCTTCAAAAAAATATCTTGCATAAACTTTTGATCCTCCTCATTAGGTGCATATATATTGAGCAAATTCCAAAATTCTGAATATATCTGACACTTTATCATAACATACCTCCCTCCTGGATCTATTATTTCCTCCTCTATTTTGTTTGGTACATTTTTATTAATTAATATAGCTACACCTCTAGCTTTTGAATTATATGATGCTGCCTCTACATGCCCTCCCACCAATAGCGACATCTGTTGTATATCCTCTAGTACACGACAACCATCAGATATGTCTCGGGGAAGGACAATGTCACAGCGGACACACTTTCCAGGCCAACGATTCAGGCCTTATCCCAGGGAGTGGACTATGCAGCATTAATGAAGGCACTGTAGGAGAATGGAAAGATGGCCAGTTACCGCAGTCTCGGGGCTGAAGCTGCAGGACGTCCCATATGGACCTGGTGGGGACACCCTCTTGTGTGACGTGGCCATTGGCCAACTGCATCCCATCCTCCTGGCAACCTGGAGACGGCGAGTGTTCGATTCTATCCACAATCTCGCTCACCCCTCCATCAGGACAACCATCTGGATGGTCGCTAGAAAGTTCATATGACATGGCCTCCAGAACCAGGTCAGCGAAAACGTGCACACAGTGCCAGACAGCCAAGTTACAGGAGCACACCAAAGCCCCACTACAGCAGTTTGAACCCACCCGCAGAAGGTTCAACCATATCCATGTGGATATTGTGGGTCCCCTCCCAGTATCACGTGGTGCACGGTAGCCCCTCACCATAGTGGACTACTTCACCAGATAACCCTGCTCTCTGACATGACCACCGAGTCCTGTGCCCAGGCACTGATCATGACGTGGTGGCATGTTTCGGACTACTGGCCCACATAACGCCCAACAGAGGTGCACAATTCACCTCCAGCCTGTGGTCGGCCTTAGCTAGCCTGAGGGGAATGCAGCTACACCACATGGCTGCATGCCATCTGCAGTCAAATGAGCTAATAGAGTTTTTCTACATACATCTGAAGTCAGCACTCATGGCCCGCCTGAAGAAGCCCAACTAGGTAGATGAACTCCCCTGGGTCTTTCTGGGAATCTGCATGAACTCCTTGTCAGCCAAGATGGTCTATGGAGCACCCCTGGTCATCCCTGGCAAGTTCATACCAGCCCTGCGGGGGCAGGAAGAAGAACCTTCAGCGATCCTGGACAGATTATGTGAGGAGCTTGGCAACCTGGCCCCTGTACCGACTTTGTGTTCCGGATACACCTGGACTTGTGTACCCAAGGATCTACAGAACTGTGAGCTGGTGTTGCATAGAAGTGGGGCGCATTGGGCACCTTTGCAAAAGCCGTACGAGGGGCTGTTCAAGATGATCCAGAATAATGGCTCCACATATGTCCTGGACATGGGGGGAAAGAAGAGGTTTTTACGATAGACCGACTCAAGCTGGCCCATGTGAACTTGACTCAACCGGTGGAGGTCCAGTCACCTTGGCGCAGGGGCAGACTGCCCAAATAGAGACTCATTCAGACCTAGGGGACTGGGGACTGTAGCGCTGGCTCTGGGGGAAGGCCCACTAAGTACATGGTCGAACTGGCAAAAATGGCAGCCGCGTGCAACTAAGGAGATCCTCTCTCAGAATGGCACTGGCCTTTACCCCTTCTCTTCATTGCGGAGCAAAACCTGTGCACGAAGAATCTTTTGTATGAGCAGGCGACATCATTTCCGGGGAGAGCACTGGGAACTGGAAGTGCGTACAAGCTGGTCCAGTGAACCCTGATTAAACCAGTTTAAACTACAGCTCTGACTGAGCGCATCTGTTTGTTATAGGTCTGTATAGCATATTGCTACAGCAGCATTCCATGGATCAGGCCTGAAATGCAAGCCTGGGCTCTAAACTCAAACTCCTTCAGTGAAACTTGATCCAGGTCAGTCAGATTTAACAGCATCATATTTGAGATACAGCTGATAACATCTTGGTAAAAACACAAAAATGCTGGAGGAATTCAGCAGGTCTCATAGTATCCATAGGATGTAGGTAAAGATAACGTCTGTTGTATATTTTTACCTCCTTTGGACACTGCAAGAACTGCTGAGTTCCTCCAGCATTTCTGTGTTTTTACTACATTCACAGCGCTAGCAGACTTTTGTCTTTCACTAATATCATCTTGGTTTGGAGTATAAACAAGACTTAGAGCAATGAGCAAGGACTGATTAATGTAATGATGTTCATAACATATTATTATAAGATCCATATGTTCTGTGCTTAAAGTTATCTGAACGTTAAATCCTGGATTTCCATGAGGAGTGACATTTTGTCCCTCTTAAGCAGAATCGCATCAGATACAAATGCTTTTTAAGACTTTGCTATGAGAGTCATTCTAATTTTTCTGCAAGAAATTTGGTGGCAGTCCAATAAACCACATGCCAGAGCCCAGAGGCCTTAATGTTTACTTTAAAACAATACAACTTTGCAATTTAAGATAGTTATTTGTTGATTATTTAGAAATATTTACTGGATGTTTATGCCAAAGACAATTCTAATTTAAAAATGGACTTTTGATAAATACAATGTATTTATGTACTAAATGTAGTACATTTAGCTATATCATTTCTCTTTCTGATTTAACTGAGTGGTGCAGTTAGTGGGAGTATCAGCAGGAAGAAAGCAGAGACGTGGGAGGTATTACTGGCACATTAAGTGCCTGGAAGGGAGAGCAAAAGGAGAAAATGTTTGCACAATTTCCTGTTCTTAACAACAAGATAATTGAATCAAAATAGGCTTTTTGAGTGACATATTAGTTATATATGGCACATATTTAAGAATTACTTTATTGAACATAACTGGCCTGAGTAATGAAATTTAACCCATGAATCCTGGATCTGAGACTGTAATGCTCTAAGATTGAGGAATCTCGATCTGTTTCTAATACCTACTTGTGTTAGCTGAACTGGATATATGTGTCGGGGGAACTTTAAGAACTGAATGTATAATGATACATTTTATAACAAGGTTTTGGGAAAGAATGGCTCTGGGAACTGCAATTTGATGGGGCTACTAAGTACAGTGCTGGAATGGTGCCTGAGAGCCTGCAGAAGCCTTTGGTGCAGTAAGAGAGTCTTTTCACCAAATCCTAGAGTGATGTTGTTGAAATAAAGGCCCACCCAGAATTATTTAGTAAATACTCTCTACCTCATGCCTATGCACAAATGGATGTGGATTCTGGGAGCCAGAACTACCTGGTAATTATTACACATAATTGACAATGTAGACCAGGTTTATAGATTTTTGAATATATGATGGATAAAAAGCTGCAAGCAAAATCAAAATTTCAGCTAATTATGATATCTGCATTATAACAGAGACCAAATATGAAAACCTAAAGATCCTCAGGAGGAACTCATCATGTGACAGAAGGACGTTGTCCAGCTGAACTGGAGCTAGTGTGTAATTCTGCTGTCAAATATGGGCCAACAAGTATTTAAAAACAACAGGAAGGGATAGTCAAGTCAAGTGCAGGATCAAATTTATTGTCATCATGAGATTCTTTTCTCCTGCAAGCCAGGCAGTATTTCTACTTATCAGTATTGTAAACTGTATTCAAGAAAATTGTATTGAATATAAAAGATAGAAATGTAAATAAAGAAATAATTGCCAACAAACTGAACTGTGCAAATGGAGAAAAAAATAAATATTCAGTAATAAATAATGTGCTAAGCAAGAGTCCTTAAATGAGTCTCTGATTGAGTCTATTGTTTAGGAATCTGATGCTGGAGGAGTAGCAATTGTTCCTGAATCAGGTGGTACGTGTCTTATGGTGCATCTACCTCTTTTCAGATGGTAGTAGCGAGAACAGAGCATGTCCTGGGAGGTGTGGACCCTTGGTGATCGTTGCAGCTCTCCGAAGGCAGTGTTCCCTGTAGATTTTGTTGATAGTGAAGAGAGTTTTACCTGTGATGTACTGGGCTGTGTGCACTATTTTTTGGAGGGATTTCCACTCAGAGACCATGATGCAGCCAGTCAGTACACAACTGTAGAAGTTTGCCAAAGTTTCTGATGTCACACTGAACCTCTGTCAACCTCTGAGGAAGTAAGCTGACATGCTTTCTTCATAATGACATTAGTATGTTTGGTCCAGGAAACTTCCTCTGAGATAGTGACTCCCAGGAATTTAAATTTGCTCACCCTCTCCACCTCTGATCTTCCAATGAAGACCATCCACCTCTGGTTTTCCTTATCTAAAGTTTACAATCAGCTCCTTGGTTTTTGGTGACATTGAGTGTGAAATTGTTGTTAGTACACCATTCAGCCAGGTTTTCAAGCACCCTCCTGTATGATGACTCGTTACCCCTTTTTCTACAGCCCACTACTGTGATATCATCAGCGAATTTGTAAATGGTATTGTTGTCATACCGAGCCACACATTTGTAGGTGTAAAGCAAGTAGAGCACGGACCTAAGAATGCAGCCCTCTGCTGCTCCAGTGTTAATGGAGATTGTGGGGGAGTCCTTACCAAGCCTTACTGATTGGGGTCTGGAGGTGGGGAAATCCAGGATCCAATTACACATTGATGTATTGAGACTCAGCTCAAGGAGTTTGCTGATCAGTTTTGTGGGGATGATTGTGTTGAATGCTGAACTGTAGATGATTACGATCCAGGTGTTCTAGGGTTTAGAGCCAATGAGATGGGATCTGCTGTAGACCTGCTGCTGTGGTAGACAAATTGGAAAGGATCCATGTTGCTGCTCGGGCAACACCAGCCTCTCAAAACACTTCGTCACTGTGGATGTAAGTGCCACTGGTCGGTAGTCATTTAAGCAGGTTAGCACACTCTTATTGGGCACTGAGGGGATTGAGGTCTGTTTGAAGCAGCTGGATTCCATGCACTATGAGAGTGAATGTTGAAAATATCCATGAAAATATTGGCCAATTGGATAGCACAGGTTTTCAGTACTTGGCTGAGTACTCTGTGTGATCAGATGCTTTCCATGGATTCTTTCTCCTAAAGGCAAACTGTACGTCATTGTTGGATACTAACAGTAGAGGATCATCAGGTGGCATGCGTAAAGGTTAAAACCTTGTGTTTTTGATTCTTAGTTAATTTTGTGCCGAACTCTTGAAGAAAAGTATTGTTTGTAGTGTTACCATAGTGACTAAGATGTAATGTGTCATAATATCTGCGCAGACTTAGGGCTTCCTTCTCATTCTTCAATGAACTATTGAGGAGAAGTGAGTTTGAGGTAATTTTCTTTGAATTCGTCTTATTTCTTCTTGTATATCTTTTAAAATTTGAATATTGTAATATCTTTAAATACAGTTAATGCTTTGTTTGTTATAAAAGTCCTAATGCTACTATCTGTCCACAACGTGAGTGGTTGGAGAAAAGATATGCTTTTGAGGATAAAGAAGCTGAAATGAAGATTAATAAGATAATAATTCAGAATAGTGTCCCCACATTTCCTTGAAGATGACACATTTTGAAATTAGGGAATACTAGAACCTGTAAAGTGTCATCAATAGCATGGGAATGCGCAGTGGCTCTTCCTTGTTCTGGTGATCAAATCAGGCATAGAAGGCATTGAGCTCATCTGCGAGTGAATCTGCAGACACTGTGGTTGAAGTAAAAACACAACCTTGGCACTCTCTAGCCAGATAGCATTAACATCGATTTTTCTGGTTTTTGCTAACTTCCCCACTTCCATTCCCCTTTCCAGTTCTGCTCCCTCCTTTCACCACCTAGTCATCCCTCCTTCCCTTGATCTCTGCTGTCCCCTCCCTCCCTCCCTTCTCCACCCACCACCTCCTGTCTTGCGACCACCCCTTCCCCCCCACTCTTTTGTTCAGACACCTGCCAACATTTTCTCATACCTTAATCAACGGCTCAAGTCTTTACCCTTGCTATATAAAGGACACTACTTAACCTGCTGAGTTTCTCTAGCTTTCAGATTTTATTTTATATTTAAGAGACATTTAGACAGGCTCTTGAGTTGGTAAGTCATTGAAAGACAGGGACCTTATGTTGGCAAGTGGGATTAATGCAGATGGACAAAAAAGTTGGCATGGATATGGTGGCCACAGGATCAAATTCTGTGCTTTATAACTCTAGGATTCTATGACTGCTCTAATTAATCCTGTATATTTTAATGTCTCCATTCTATCCAATAGGATGCCTGAAAAAAATCTGTTTATACATTGAATGAAACAATAGTGCAATAGTTTGTGGTGTGACAGACTATAGATATGTTTTTGGGAGATAAATTGGGGCAGATTTTTCAGAGTAGGTCACATACAAACACTTCACAACAGATCTTATTTAAAATACTGGCGCTCTGCTTATGCTAGACAGTCCGGCAACATGAGCCTTTGCATAAGCTTTGGAGAGAGCCCAAAAGACTTCACTAATGGATTGTTGTTTAGAAAAACAACAGATGGGAGCCGCAGGCTGTCTGGGAGTGCTGTTTGCTGTTCTAAGAGGGCCATGTGGTTTTTGCAGGTAGTCAAACAGGTTTTTCTCTGAGAGAGAGATAGATCAGTTCTTCAGTTTTACAGTCAGCAGCAACAGCTGGGACTGGACCAGGACAAGCTGGCAAGCTTGTGGAAAAACCCCATTTGGAAGACGGGTTATGCGTGCTTAGTTCAGCCTGATCAAAGCCCTTGTGGTTCATACAAGTGGAGAAGACTAGCTGCCTAATATTTCACTTGCAATAAAAGAAACAAAAAGGAACTCTGTGGTGACCTGAAAGAAAGAGGAGAACACTGATGGGGCAAGTTTCTTCGGCAAGACACTGAAGTGGCTGATTAAAAGGAATCAGTTGTGGGTGTCCAGCGAACAACAAATTTCTTTCTGAAAACCGATAAGAACCTTCCTGAGTGGTAGCCATTTATTTTTCAAGCACCGAAACCTGATGAACTTCATAAATGTTAAATTCTGTGCACAGTATAAGAATTTCCTGCAACCAGTGAACTTGGAAGAATGAGAAAGTGAGATTGGACTATGAATCAAAGAACTTTTCTTAACTTACACACGCATTACATACACGTGCGCTTAGAATTAGAAGGGGGGTTGTTAGATTAGTTAAGTTAATAGTAATAAGCTAAAGTGTGATTCTGTTTACATGTTTAAAGATAATTAAAAGCAATTTTGTTTAAGTAACCATTTGTTTTGGTGATTATCTATTGCTGCTGGGATTTGAGGTCCTCTGGGCTTGTCACAGAGGACTCATCTCCATGTCATTGGCTTGCATTGTTTCTTCTTCTATATAGCAGCACACATTATTCCACCACTGGTATTTTCTGGTGTGATCGCACTGAGTCAACTTTTGTGAACAAAGTTGAACTTGATGTAGTGTAACCTGAAGGGACAGGTGTGAAAAGTGAAGAGGAGCTGGAAGGGCAGCTCATGCCCCAGAGAGAATTAAAAAAAAAAGTTGCTCAATTTGCACACGTACATAACAGGATGGTGATTGAGAAGAAGATGTATCGCACAAGCATGGTTGAGTATGGACACTATCCATGGTGTGGCCATCGCACAACAGCACATGGGTCAGAAACCATAATTAAGTAGAAGATGCAGAGCAAATTGGGGGTTGGAGGGCATCTGCAATGGACCTTTCAGGGATAACATATACACCTTTGCTCTTGAAGACTTGTAGATTGACTGAGTTTATAACTGGATGAACCTACACTGTACACTCATATGTATATATATATCAACCTTTAACATTTAACAGAGAGTATTATATTGTTGTAATGAACTTCCACCACCATACACATATTCCGCTCTCCTCTCCTCTCTGCCTTCTGCCCCCCTCCCAATTAATTTTCACCATTCCTCTTTCCTGTCATCTTTTATAATTAACACCTTTTGTCTGTTGGTTTGTATTCCTCACCCTGCCATTCTTCCCATTTTGTTAGTTTCTATACAGATGCCTGACTTTTTTTATTTATACACTCGGGCCCAAAACGTTGGTAAGAAATCTTTACCTCCTATGGATGCTGTGAGACCTGCTGAGTTCCTCCAGCATTTCTGTGTTTTTACTGCTGTTTAATAAGTCTAGGCATCAATACAAAAAGTTGTTCTCACTCCATCTCTATTTAATTGACTAAGCTTGCAAGTAGCCTACCAGTTGCCCCAATAATTACAGAGACAAAGACTGAGGGGAACAATAGGTTTTATTACACACAAGACTGCTGACCCGGGTCCAAGCTAGGGAAGGAAGAGGTGGCTCAACCTTTATGGCCTGGGTCACAGGGGACGAGTTCAGGGAGGAAGGAGTCTAGGAGAAGATGTCATCAGGAGGGTGGGGCAGCCCGTGCCTGTACTGGTCAGTACATACAACCATATCATTACACTAGAGAAGTTGACAAACTATACTGCATGGATGACTATTGTTCCACAAATTGATAAATTCTGTCATAGGCAGGATCTCTGTCAATGGTGAATCAGAATATAGAATGCAGATGGAGGGATGAATGGCTTGGCCACAGGGCAACAATCTCTCTCTTAATGTCAGCAAGACTGAAGAGCTGATCATAAATTCTGGAAGATCACTCCTTGGTCTAGTTCAAGTTCAAGTTCATTATTATCATCCGATTGTATAAGTACAACTTTAGTCCTTGGTGCAAAAACATGCAAACACATATACAGACATATTTACCAATGATTCATATGCAGTACATATATAACAATAAAAAAAATCTTAAATAAATAGGAGAGACTTGGATGTTAGTTTGTGAATTTAATCAGTCATTCAACAGTCTCACTGCCCGTGGGAGGAAGCCGTTTCTGGCTCTGATACTTCTGTATCTCTTTCCTGACAGGAGTAGCTGGAAGATGATGTGTACGGGGTCATAGGGGTCCTTAATGATTCTGCGAGCCTCTTTACACAACAATTCTGGGGGGGACATCAGGTGATGCGATCGAGTCAGGATGTAAGAACCTGACCCTCCCGGAAATTAGTTTAAAAGTACTCCTTAAGCGAAGTACAAAAAGCCAATTGAAGAAAAAACAGTATTTAGAACAGTACAAGAACACTTAAATATGTCACCAAAAAGAAACAAACTTTTACCTGGAGCCCAATAACTGGAGCAAGAAGATTGTGATCAGAGGCCTCCTGTTCAAATGAAGCCTGGATTGGAGTGCGAGCTGCCTTCCAGGTAAATTGCGTGCCCATGGGGATGTTTGCAGTTGTGTCTCTGCTGCTAGATTGAAGAGCTGGCACCCAAGAAGAAGACTTATCGTGTATGCTCAGAAAAACATACATGCGCGAATTGGAAGAGGCCCAAGAGACATTGGGTGGCAGCAGATCCAATCTTCTGCAGCAGGAAATCAGAGAGGAAAGTGACAGTGAAGAGGAGGAAGAAGTAACACAAGATAAAGCCAAAGGTTTGACTAAAGGTAAAGGGAAAAAAAACTAAGAAACAAGAAGAAATTGAATACTCTAATGCAGGCTTGTTGAGAGAACTGAGAGATTTTAAAAATACAAATAAACAGATTAAAAAATACTTTGCTATTGTGAATAAGATGCAAGTTACTTTGGACAATATTGATGAAAAAATTAAAAATGTGGAATATGGAGTGGAAGATGTACAGAAAAGAGTGGGAAAAGTGGAAAATGAAACACTTGCATGGACTATAGAAAGGAAAAAAACTTTGGGATAAGGTGGATATATAAGAAAACTTTAGTAGAAGAAATAACATTAAGATTGTTGGCCTAAAGGAGGGCGTTCAAGGCCAAGATCCGATTTGTGTTTTTTTTTCAAGATTGGACACCAGAAATTTTGGGTGTGGTAAGGTTTGAGAAACCTACTGAGATTGAGAAGGCATGTGGAGCTCTCAGACCGCCACCAGTGCCAGATCAAAATCCATGTTCTATATTCTATATTGATTAAATGTCTGAGATACCAAGACAGAGAGAAGACACTACTGCAGCGGGAATGGGAGTAAAATCAAGAAATGGTCCGCTTGATTATCAAGGATCTAGAGTTTTGTTTCACCCTGACATAAGTGCAGAATTACTGAAGTGAAGGAAAGAGTTTAATCTGGTTTAAAAACTCTTCGGAGAAAAGGATACAAATTTATACTGCGTCATCCAGCTACCGTGAAGATTTTATTGCCGGGGGGTGTAAAAAGATTTTTTGTGGATAATGATCGGGCAGAAGATTTCGTGGAAATACTGGAGATTATTAAACCAGTGGAGTGACTAATTTTAAACAATTATTTTTCTATATGAAAGAACGATTAACAAATATATAGTGATGGATCATTTGGGGGTAACTGACTACTATCAAGTCATGTGTGTTTTTGTGGCATTAGCCATAATCTGTATCTGCAATGTATCTGCACAGAATTTACATCCGTTAATAGTAATTTAATTCAAAATACTGTAGATGTTGGAAATTATTAAGTCAAATGAAAGCTTTAGAAAGAGAACCTCATCTTCTTGCAGATACATTGCAGCCAAGGGCTTCAGTATCAATTTAACAATCTCAGAAACCTAAGGTGATTGATCTGCAGAGTTTTTGCATTCAGTCCACATTGGGTGATTCAGAATTTCCTGTTGCCTACAATTACAAGATCCAAAGTAAGAATCAGGAGTAATGATTCATCCTCCATCTGGACACATTGCAGGTGTCCAGACTCAAAATCAAATTTTATAAATGTAGATAACTTGCTTTCTTCATCTATATCAGCACTGACTGTTTCTATCCAATCTCTGATAATGCTCAGTTTTTCTCTGCATTAGTGAAATGCTTTGTTTGTATTTTCATTCTTTAATTTTCCTCACTGCAGCTTTCCATTTTTTTCTCCATCTAACTGCTTCCATTAGCTCATCGATCACACAGCTTCTACAGTGTATCCTGTGGCAACTCTGACCTCACCCTATCAAGGATGTTCCCTTTCTCCTGTACCTTCTCTTCAATTTAAGCCTAATTTGATGTCTCTCTTTCCTAGTTTTGACAAATGGTCTTGGAGCTGAAATGTTAACACTGTTTCTCTTCTCACAGGTACTGTCTGACCTGCTAAGTGCCCCCAGCATTATGTATCAACTCAGGTTTAGGTGATGAATCTCTGTAATTTTAGAGTGAATTATTCCAAACAGCTCAGGATTTTGTTAATGAGCTTAAATACATTGTTTAAATAAAATACCTTATAGCTTTTATTATTGTCCATGTCCACTGTCAAACATTGATAATAATTTCATTTTAAAAGCACATTTTTCAAACCATGTCTTCAACCCCACCCTAATCATGTGTTGATCCTTCAATATCTCTATTATGACATGGGATGGTTTCATGCATAGTACACAGTGTGCCTTATACTTGCACAGATGTAACTGTCTTGGGCAATCACCATAATTTAGTGGTCTTTGGTATCCTAGACTGAACTATTTTTAATGTCAGACATTTTATTTTATTTGAAGTAATCTGACTTGCATTTTTACAGAGGTTAAATCCCAAACAAAGAGATTGCTTCAGTATTAATTGTAAATACTATGCCCTGAAACTGGATATTTGAATAACTCTAATGCAGAGTATTGCCACATAAATATAATTGTGTTCATGCTTGTGTTCAATATAAATATTCTGCTCGGCTATCTTTCTGAAGTTATTTACTGCTTTTTTCTCATACATCAAAGTGGATATTTCATATTTGTAAATTTAGATCAGTGTCAATGGCCCTCAATGAAAACTGATGCCCCAATTGAATGTCCAAGACTACAATTTGAAGTCAAAGTTGCTTGTGTGTGTGTCTAGCTTTTAAACTTCTTTCTCTTTCCTTTACAATTTCCTAGCTCAGTGATTAACTGTAAACTTTGGCTAAGTTTGTTGCACTTGAATACTGAGTCAGAAGGTTGTGGATTCGGAGATTGCAATACAAAATCTTGGCTCATACTAAGAGAATGCAGCACTTTCAGATAATAAATTCAGCCCAGTCTCCTCCTGCCATCTCCAGAGGAAATATGGGTTACTACTGTAATATTTTAAAGAACAAGGGAATCTTCCAGAATCTTTGTCAATATTTCACCTTAAATGAAACTAAATGTGCAATTATGGTCATGTCACTATTGATGGCATCTTTATTTTCTGCCATCTTTCTTACATTGCAATTTAAAATGTATTTAATTAGATCTAATTTGAAACGTAATTGTAGAGGATTCTCTGCCACTGCAGGCCTTTTTCCCACAGTATGATTGGCTATCTCAGTGCAATAGACGACAATCGTGGAAGTCATGATATATTGTCAATAACTAATATTTTTGTTGTTCAAGTGAACCGGTACAGACTTGAAGGGCCGACATGGCCTATTTCCGTGCTGTAAACGGTTATATGGTTAAATCCAAGAATTGGAACATTGATACGTTTCTCCTGGCACAAAACCTGAAAAGAAAATACAACCCAGGAAATTTTGGATTGTGATAGATTCAAAGAAGAGTGAGATAATGTTGGCAGAATTTGAGGAATGGGATAAGGACCAAGAGATTGACTGAGAGAGCAATGATAGAGTATGAGAGAAAACTAGCAAAGAATATGTGAGTGGACATTGACGCTTCACAAACGCTACAAACAAAAAATAGTGAGGACAAATTTAGGTCCATTGCCATGAGAACTGGGAAGATTTGTAATGGGAATTGCTGAAAGGACAGAGGAAGTAAGAAATACCTTAATTCTGTCTTCACAGAAATTCTCAGAAGCCAAGAATCTTTATGAGAATCAGGAATTAAAAGAAATTAGTAATACTGTAATTTAAATAGTGCTAGAGAAGTTGATAGGATTGATAGACAATAAATTCTAATGGTCTGGTCATCCGGATCCCAGAGAAATAAGAGGTAGCTATTGAAACAGAGTGTGCATTGATTGTCATTTAAAACTGTTCACATTGTAGAAGAGATCCTGCAGATTATGAGGCTGACAAATGTAACCACACTATTGGAAAATGAAGGGAGAGAGAAAACAAAACAACATCCTGGCTAGTCAGAGATCAGTAGTATGTCACAAAGGACGCAATAACAAGATGCTTGGAAAATATCGACGGGTTTAGAAAAGGTCAGCATAAATTTATGAAAGAGGTTGTACTAACTACACATTTTTAAATGTGTGATTGGCAGAATAAAAAAAGAAGAACCAGTGAATGTGGTGTATTTGCATTTTAATTTTAAAAAATTTAGACATACAGCATGGTAACAGGCCCATGAGCCCATGCCTGCCCAATTACCCCCAATTGACCTACAACCGCGGTAAGTGTTTATTGAACGGTAGGAGGAAACTGGAGCGCCTGGCAGGAAACCTACACAGACACAGGGAGAACGTACAAACTCCTTACAGACAGTGCAGGATTCGAGCCCCAGTCCCAATTGCTGTGCAATCGGATGATAATAATTAGGTTAATGTTAACCATTTCTTTTGCAGAAAGCCTTTGATAAAGATCAAATAAGAACTAAATTGTGCAGCACTTGAGGCTGGGGATAATATACTGACAGGAAACAGTGAGTAGAAATAAATGGATGCATTAATTTCTGAACTGGACATGTTACTTGTGGAGGCATAGCAGATACAGGCAGCTCTCTAAACTAAATGAAAGATGGCCAGCTTAACAGCACCTTGACTTTCAAATTGAGTTTACAGAGGCAATTCCAGATATATTTCTCTCTCTTTCTCTCACACGCACGCACGCACACACACACACACACACACACACACACACACACACACACACACACACACACACACACACACACACACACACACACACACACTGAAATAAAATAGCAGGGCACCAATTGAAATTTTAAACCGTGAATCTCTGTTGGAGCTTGTACATTTATCTACTGTCAATAATTGCTTTTCTTGGAAATATGGAATTTACTAACCTGTGACACCCAAGAAGTTATTTTGAACACGTCAATGCAGAGCATTGAGCACAGTAATCTGAGCTCGTTTGATAGCGGTGTAAAGTTCCAGTGCAGCACAAATTTGTTGGTGGGGTGGTTGCTATGGAGGTGCAGATGTCAGTTCTCAGATTCTGCAATATGAATGGGTTGGGGAATGGTGGGCTCTCACTTCCTCCACAGAATACTAAGTATGTTGGAGCTGGACCTTCCATGCAAGGCTTCATGCTGGCTTGATCATGCCTTAAATACTTTAATGTGATTGCTCATCAGATTTTTAAAAATTCCACTTTTAAATGTAGACATAGAGCACAGTAACTGGCCCTTTCAGCCCATGAACCCATGCTGCCCAATTACTCCCAATCAACCTACAATCCTAGTACGTTTTGATAGTGGGAGGAAACTGGAGTCCGGCCCTGATCATTGGTGCTAACTGTGACACCAACTGTGCCTCCCTACTTCTCAGAAACCGAGCAGAATTGTTTTCTTTTCCAGTTGGTTATTGGTAAATTGTTAAAACTATAAAATGTGATAATGGGAAGTGTATATAAAAAAAATCCTCTGGAACTCATTGAGTTAAGCTATTAAAGCTGTCTCCAGGCAAAAATTAGATAAACATGGCAGCATGCCAAAGTGTATCTCAATATAGCATAAAATATCACTTGTAATACAATTGCAAACTTTCTAAGGGTGTAATTGATCCAATTAAAAAAAAATCTCCTGGAAAGAAATGCCTAGAAAAGACTTTGAATTGAATAATAATACACACAGAAGAAGAATATGCATATCCTGAGAAAAAGTAATTTCCCATTACACAGAAGTAGATATCTCTGGCCTTTGAATTTCCTTTTTATTGTTGTTTTTAAAAGTCCCAGCAACTCCACTGTATGATGAGTATAGAACAGTGCTCTCTCAACATCAGCCAACAACAGGAATAGCAGAAGCCAGATTTGTAAAACTGCAAGTGGTATTGTACTGTTATATCCACCTTACTCTATGCTCAATACATGGATAATGGGCAACAGAATTGCCAGACAGTGCAGAATACTGTATATTGGAGGGCAAGGTAAAATTCCAGACAAGACTCCAGAAAAACAATCCCCTCCCCCCCACCCCCACCTCCCACCACCACCACCACCGCCCTCGGTCCCTGCCACAATCTACATATTTATGAAAGAATTGCAGACCATAGGGGCAGGACATGTTATAAGAATATCTGCTGATTAGATATCCAAAACAGAGAGCAAACGGTCATGCAATGGTTAGAAAAAAGTCTCTAAGAACATCTCTGAAATGTTTCATCATTGACCTTTTCCATTGAGAACAATAAGCTTTGGATCAAGCTGTTTAATATACCTGAGTAAAAAGAGATGCTCATTTATACAAGGAAACTGAAATAGAGGAAGGAAAGAGAGAAAGAGAATCTCAGAAATCAAGAATCACTGATATTACAGTGGTTGGTATTTCATGTATCTATTTGGCTGAAACAAGTAAGAATTTTGGTGCATCTGTACTTAGGTATATGACAATAAACTCACATTGAACATTGATCCCTGCATCTGTGCTAAAGGAATTATTGAGTCTAGATTGGTCTAATCATCCACTTTCGTACTCATCACAATGCTAAGATAGATGTCATGGCCTTACTCGAGAATGACTGATGAACCACAACGATTTCATAGTTACTCTGTGGATATATCTGAACTATAGAACCATAGAAGAATACCGCACAGAAACAGGCCCATCGTCCCTCCTAATCTGTGCTGAACTGTTATTCTCCAAGTCCCACTGACCTGCACCCTGACCACAGCCCTCCATACTTCTCCCATCAATGTACCTGCCAAAATTCTTTTTAAAAATTAAAATTCAGCCTGCATTCATCACTTCAGCTGGCAGCTCATTTCACACTCCCACCAATCTCTGTGCGAAGAAGTTCCCCTTATGTTCCCTCTAAACCTTTTCCCTTTCACTCTTAACCCAGGTCCTCTGGTTTGTATCTCACCGACCATCAAGGGAAAAAAGCTTACCTACATTTACTCTTTCTAGACCCCTCATAATTTTAAATACCCCTATTAAATCTCTCTTTATTCTTCCATGCTCCAGGGAATAAAGTCCTAACCTGTTTAACCTTTTCCTGTAAATCAGTTCCTGAAGTCCAGGCAACATTCTAGTAAATCTTCCCTGCACTCTTACAATCTTATTGATAACTTTCCTGTAGTTAGGTGACCAAAACTGCACGCAATACTCCATATTTGGCCTCACCAATGTCTTGTACAATTTTACCATAACATCCCAACTCCTATACTCAATACTTTGATTTATGAAGGTCACTATGCCAAAAACTCTCTTTACAACCCTATTTACCTACGTTGCCACTTTCAAGAAATTATGTACCAATGGATTCCAACTTACAATGTTCCGACTTACAATATTTTGAAGCTACGATGGTCAGAAAGGGAATAGAAATGTCGGAAATCGTCCAAGTGGATTGCTTGGATTATTTCTGACACCTCTCCCCGTTCAGAATTTCTCTCTCTCCAATCATTTTTGCCATTTTGGTTTAAGATTCCTGAAAAAATGTCCCTAAAGCTCTTCTGAACAAGGCACAGGGAACATCTAGTGCAGCGGTGGCCAAATCGCAGCTCACAATGGTTGGGCCCTCGGCAGGACCGGAGACACCGGGCTCTCAGCAGGAGCAGAGATGTTGGGCTCCTGGCAGGAGCGAGATATTAAATCCAGTCCAAATCTGTGTGAGAGAGAGGAAAAAAAGGGTATGTCAATCATAAACCAGAGTTAAAATATATTTTGCTATTCTCAAGACAATTTCCATACAAAATTTGTGGTTAATAGACATCAATTTATATTTGTGTGATATTTAATGTCAGAACATGCACTCAGTTGCTTTACAGAGTGACAGGAATGGGTAAGTCAGTATTGTTTTGACATACGATAATTTTGTTTTACGGTGTGAATCCCGGAACAGAACCCCATCACAAGTCAGGGTCCAGAACTGCACGCAACACTCCAAATGTGGACTTCACAAAGACTTGTACAATCTCACCACAACATCTCAATACTTCGATTTATGAAGGCCAATATGCCAAAAGCTCTCTTTACAACCCTATCCACCTATGATCCCTCTGTTCTTCCACACTCCTCAGTGCCCTACCATTTACCATGTATGTTCTTTCTTGGTTTGTCCTTCCAAAATGGAACACCCCACACTTGTCTGCATTAAATTCCATCTGCCATTTTCAGCCCATTATTCCAACTGGTCCAGATAACTCTGCAAATTTTGAAAACCTTCTTCGATGACCACAACACCTCCAATAATTGTGTCATCTGCAAATTTGCTTATCTGATTTACCACATTATCATCCAGATCATTGATATAGATAACAAACAACAATGGTCCCAGCATTGATCCCTGAGGCACACCACTAGTCACAGGCCTCCAGTCTCAGAAGCAATCATCCACTACCACTCTCTATATTCTCCCAGGAGTCGATGTCGTATCCAGTTGACTACCTCCCCATGAATACCTTGCATCTGAACCTTTCTGACTAACCTCCCATGTAAGACCTTGTCAAAGGCCTTACTATAGTTCATGTAGACAACATCCACATCCTTCATCAATTGTCCTGGTAACTTACTTGAAAAACTTTATAATATTGGTTAAACATTGACCAACATCAAAGCTATATTGACGATGTAATGGATGGATCTGCGTTAATATTAATATTTAGGTTAATGTTAAGCTATATTTCCTATAAATATGTCTTAGGTAATATAATGGGTTTAGAACAGGGTTACACACCCATACAATACATTCAAAAGTGAGGTAATCTTTTAACATCATGATGTCTGCAGACATAAGAGGCTGCTTAATAAGATGAGAGCCCATGGAATTACTAGAAAAATAATAGATTGGGTAGAGCATTGGCTCATAAGCAGGAAGCAAAGGGTGGAAATAAAGGGATCCTATTCTGGTTGGTTGCCTGTTACTAGTGGTGTTCCGCAAGGGTCGGTTTTTTGCACCAATGGCTTGCCATACTGATGCACAGTAAATGACTCGAGAGGCTGAGACTGAATCACTGATCTACAGGCTTTTACTCACAATGGACAGGGGCCTCATCCTGTGCCATGACCCCGGCTTTCTGGGGAAGGATCAAGGTGTTAGAGGCTTTATACAAGGTCAAAAGAGGGAGGGGCCACAGGAATAGTCACAGGATGGGGCAGAGCCAGGAAATCAGGAATACAGCAGTTCAGCATACATACATTCATACACTGTAATGAGATGCAGAATACTAGTGATGACCTCAGGGGTCACAATATGATGATAAAGGCTGGTCATGGTTACACTGCATGAAGCATGGTGTCAGGAGGGAAAGCTGAGCAAAAGAGTGGATTGTTTTGAAAATGTTATTGGTTGAGAAGAGGACATGAGGAACAATTGTTCAGTGGAAGAATAGAGTTTTGAAGGTTTGAAATTGTGTATTTTGATAACAAAAGTGACTTGCTAAGGCCTAGCTGTACTCCTGCTGATGAGTAATGTAATGAGTAAGTAGCCACTGAAACCTTTTATACACACTTGCAAGCATGGGAGTTGGGTCAATTTCTTTTGTCAGAAAAAGACACTAGTGCTATAGTTCTTGATAGATAGTTGTAGATTTCCATAGAGAAAGGAGTACTGATTGATAAGCAGTAGCATCTGCAAATTTTCCAGTACCAACGTCCATGGAAAGGAAAAGGGATTGGAGAGGAAATTGGAAAATTTTCCAGCCCCATATGAAAACTATGAAATAGCAACAGAGCTAGATGAGAAGCCATTTTGTTATCTCTCATGGGAAAGAATGCTACAGAGTTTACGTTACTCTAGGCATAACAAGCGAAGAGCAAGGGAAGAGTGCAGAAATACTCAAGAAATTGAAGGAACAGTTTGAACCTGCGACGAATGTCATATATGAGCGTTACGCATTCAAAGCTCGTGACCAGCATGAAAATAAACCCTAGATCATTATGTGAAACTGGCTGAGTCGTGCAAGTTTGGAACGCTGAAGGAAGATTTAATGAGAGACAAGATTGAGCTAGGCACAAAGGATCCAGCTGTAAGATCCCGCTTGTTGAAGGAGGATAACCTTACACTGCAGAAAGCAACCGACATGTGCAGGTGCGCAGAAGTCACGAAAGAACAACTTAAGAGCATAGAGGGCTCAGTGAGCAAGACAGAGATAGTTCATGCAGTGAATAATTATGGAAAACAGAAAGATTACAAAGTATAGTGGGAGACAGCAGGGCAAAGACAGCTTGTCGCAGAAAGGAGACAAAAGACAGAGGTCAGAATGTAAATACTGTGGTGGACATCATTAGAAAGAGAGAGAAGCCTGCCCAGCATGAAGTAAACAGTGTGCAAAATATAAAAAGAACAATCATTTTGCCAGAAAGTGTCTGTCTAAGAAATCACAAGTGGTGAAGTTCATGGTGCTAGAAGAGTAACCTGATGGTGACAGTGATGTGACATCGTGGAGCTTGTGAGCAGTGTAAACACACAAGGCCACTATCGACCAATAAAGTGTCAGATAGACACCGGAGCCACTTGCAGTGTCATGAATTTTGCAGACATTTATGAGGTGATGCAAAATAGAGATCCAGACTTGCAAACATCCAAGGTCAAGCTGAGGCCATTTGGTGGAGAGCTGATACAACCTAGAGGGCCACAGGATTTATACATACGTTGCAATGACACACAATGCAAAGTGAGATTCCAGGTGGTGGATTCTGGTCACGTTACTTTGCTATCCGCACAAGCAAGTGAGCATTTTGGACTAGTCACATGTAACGTACCATAACAGGTCAATGTAACAGAGGTGCAGAAAAAAATTCTATGATATTACAAGGATGTATTCACCGGAATTTGGTGTCTCTCTGGTGAATACCATTTAGAGGTTGACAAGAGTGTCAAGCCTGTTCAGCACCTACCTCAAAGAGTGCCAGCAGCTCTCAAGACCAGCCTGAAAGAGAAAATCAAAGAGCTAGACTACTCCTACAGTAGTATGGTTGATGTGAAGAAACCTGGTACGCTTAGGGTATGTCTAGACACTGAAGACCTCAGTCAAGACCTCTACCCCTGCTCACCAAAATGAAGGTATTCATCATCCTTGATGCTAAGGACAGATACTGGCAGATAAAATTGGATGAGAGCAGTAGCTACTTGATGACTTTTTGAACACCATTTGGATGCTACAGATGGTTGTGCAAGTCATTTGGCATCTCCACTGCTCCTGAGGAATATCAATGGAGACAACATGAAGTAGTCCAGAATTTGCCAAGTGTTGAGGCTATAGTTGATTATCTCTTGGTGTATGGATGTGGAAATACATTGGATGAAATCATTGCTGATCATGACAAGAAACTCATTGGACTGCTAGAGAGAGCACGTCAGGTGAATCTGAAGCTGAACAAGAACAAGATGCAGTTCTGGAAGACTGAAGTGAAGTACATAGACCATGTACTTACTGCTGAAGGACTTCATCCAGATCCTGAGAAGGTCTAAGCTATATTAGAGATGGAGCTACCCTCAGATGTTAAGGCTGTTCAGCACTTCGTAGACTTTGTGAACTACCTTGCGAGGTTCTTGCCCAACCTGTCATCAGAGTGTGAACCACTGAGAAAGCTGACAGAGAAGGATGTGAAATGGTGTTGGGGCACAGAATCAGTCAGCCTACAACTGCATCAAGCACCTGGTCTCTTCTGCACCAGTGTTGAAGTACTATGGTGTAAACAATGAAGTGACACTGCAGTGTGATGCCAGTGAAAAAGGCCTCAGAGCAACTCTTATGCAATGCTCTCAACCAGTTGCATTTGCATCAAGGGCATTAACAGACACAGAGAGAAATTAAGCCCAGATAGATAAGGAATGTCTGGCAATAATGCTTCAACAGTTTGGCAAAGAGAAGATCACTGTGGAAGCAGACCATAAACTGCTGCAAACCATCTTTATGAAGCCTCTACTAGCAGCACCCAAATGCCTGCAAAGGATGTTGCTAAAGTTATAGAAGTACAACTGGATGTGAAGTACAAACAAGGAAAGTTCATGTACAGAGCAGACATGTTATCGAGGTCAGCTCTACCACTGAAGAAAGCACAGATTTTGGCCATGAGTCAGCACAGCAAAACGATGAGAGAAATCAAGGAAATAAACCCAGCTTCGATGCTCAAGCTGACTGACAAGAAACCAGCCAATGAAAGAAATGACTGAAATAGATGAAACACAGCAAGTAGTCAAAGATGTGGTAATGAGAGATACAGTCAGCAAGACACCACTCGCCATTTGTGAGTATTGGGTGTACAGGAATGAGATTAAAACTCATGATGGGCAACTAAAGCAGCATCGTCTGCAAAGAATAGTTCACGGACAAGTTGCTCTTGTGTCTTGGTGTGAGCTTTCAGGCACCTCAGATTGAAGAGACTGCCATCTGTGCGGTACCGGATGTAAACAGCGTCTTCATTGTTGAGGTCTTTCATGGCTTGTTTCAGCTTCATGCTGAAGAAGATAGTAAAGAAGGTTAGTGCGAGGACGCAGCCTTGCTTCACGCCATTGTCAATGGAGAAGGGTTCGGAGAGCTCATTGCTGTATCTGACCCGACCTTGTTGGTTTTCGTGCAGTTGGATAACCATGTTGAGGAACTTGGGGGGACATCCGAGGTGCTCTAGTATTTGCCAAAGCCCTTTCCTGATCATGGTGTCGAAGGCTTTGGTGAGGTCAACAAAGGTGATGTAGAGTCCTTTGTTTTGTTCTCTGCACTTTTCTTGGAGCTGTCTGAGGGCAAAGACCATGTCAGTAGTTCCTCTGTTTGCATGAAAGCCACACTGTGATTCTGGGAGGTCATTTTCGGCGATACTAGGTAGTAGTCTATTAAGGAGAATCCTAGTGAACATTTTGCCTGCAATGGAGTGCAGCTTGATTCCCTTGTAGTTTGAGCAGTCTGATTTTTCGCCTTTGTTTTTGTAAAGGGTGATGTTGATGGCATCACGAAGGTCCAGCTTTCCTTAGTCCCAGCAGAGCATGAAAAACTCATGGAGTTTGGTATGCAGAGCCAGCTCTCCAGCGCATGACATCCTGTTTTGCGGAAACTGCCAAAATGTTTGGCCTGGAAGTCAGCCTGAAGAAAACTGAAGGTCCTCCATCAGCCCCACCATGACTACCAGCCCCCCCACATCTCTATCGGGCATACAGAACTCAAAATGGTCACCAGTTTACCTACCTTGGCTGCACCATTTCATCTGATGCAAGGATCGACAACGAGATAGACAACAGACTCGCCAAGGCAAATAGCGCCTTTGGAAGACTACACAAAAGAGTCTGGAAAAACAATCACCTGAAGAAACACACAAAGATCAGCATGTACAGAGCTATTGTCATACCCACGCTCCTGTTCGGCTCCGAATCATGGGTCCTCTACCAGCATCACCTACGGCTCCTAGAAAGCTTCCATCAGCGCTGTCTCCGCTCCATCCTCAACATTCATTGGGGTGACTTCATCACCAACATCGAAGTACTCGAGCTGGCAGAGTCTGCAAGCATCGAATCCACGCTGCTGAAGATCCAAGTGCGCTGGGTGGGCCACGTCTCCAGAATGGAGGACCATCACCTTCCCAAGATCGTGTTATATGGCGAGCTCTCCACTGGCCACCAAGACAGAGGTGCGCCAAAGAAGAGGTACAAGGACTGCTTAAAGAAATCTCTTGGTGCCTGCCACATTGACCACCGCCAATGGGCTGATATTGCCTCCAACCGTGCATCTTGGCGCCTCACAGTTCGGCGGGCAGCAACCTCCTTTGAAGAAGACCGCAGAGCCCACTTCACTGACAAAAGACAAAGGAGGAAAAACCCAACACCCAACCCCAACCAACCAATTTTCCCTTGCAACCGCTGCAACCATGCCTGCCTATCTCGCATCGGACTTGTCAGTCACCAACGAGCCTGCAGCAGACGTGGACATACCCCTCCATAAATCTTCGTCCGCGAAGCCAAGCCAAAGAAGAAGAAAACTCATGGTGGCCTACTGTACAAGGATGTGAGAGTCATAGTCCCTAAGCAGATGAGAAGAGAGATGGTACAACATGTTGTTACGAGCCCAGAGGACCCCAAAACCCAGCAGCAACAGATATTCACCAAGACAAATCGTTACTTAAACAAAAGTTGCTTTTAATTATCTTTAAACATGAAAACAGAATCAAACTCTAACTTATTATTATTAACTTAACCTAACTTAACCCCCTTCTAATTTTAAGCGCACGTATATATAATGTGTGTGTAAGTTTAGGAAAATTCTTTGATTCTCAGTCCAATCGCACTTCTTATTCCTCCAAGGTCATTGGTTGCAGGCAATTCTTATACTGTGCACAGAATTTAACATTTATGATTTCACCAGGCTTTGGTGCTTGAAAGGTAAATGGTTCATGTTGGTTTTAAGAGGGATTTGTTGTTCGCTGGACACAAACTGAACCCTTCTAATCAGCCACATCAGTATCTTGCTGAAGAAACTTGCCTCATCAGGGTTTTCAAGATGATAACCTCTTTCTCTCAGGTCACTCTAAAGTTCCTTTTTGTTTCCCTTATTTCAAATGAATATTAGACTCTTGTATGGACCACAAGGGCTTTGACCAGGCTGAACAAAGGACTCACAACCCGTTTTCCAAATGTGGTTTACCACAAGCTTGCCAGCTTGTCCTGGTCCAGTCCCAGCTGCTGCTGCTCAACTCTAGCACTGTAGAACTCTCTCTCTCTCTCTCTCTCTCTCTCTCTCTCTCTCTCACACACACACACACACACACACACACACACACACACACACACACACACACACACACACACACACACACACACACACACCACACACACACACACACACACACACAGAGAAAAACCTATTTGACTCTCTCTGCTTGCCAAACCATATGACCCTCTTACAACAGCAAGCTGCACTCAGACAGCCTGTGGCTTCGGACCTAATCCTCCGGGTTCTTTCATCTGTTGCTTTTCAAATGACGTCTCTATAGACACTCCTCAAAGCTTTTGCATAGTCTCTCGGAGCCGGAATGTCTAGCTTGAGCAGATTTCCAGTATTTTAAATGAGATCTGTTGTGAGGTGTTTGTGTGTGAACTACACTAAAAAAAACCTGCCACAATTTATCTCCCATAAACATCCCTATTTACAATATAAAACACAATATAATCTGTCACAGTCCCCATGCAAGCCACCAAGGAATCGAGTCAAATCTGAGGAAGGCTAAAGATGTCATATTCTGGCCCAACATAAGTCACAAAATAAGAGATAACATCAGACAGGGCAGGGCTTGTTTCAAGCACAGCAAGCAAAGGGGAACCCCTCCAGACAGAATGTGGATGAAAGTAGGAGCAGACTTATTCACACTGAATGGAAAAGACCATTTGATAACAGTTGATTACTACTTAGACTTCTGGGAAGTAGATGACAAAGTTCCCCACAGGAGGTTAGGAAAAAAGGTGGAGGCATTAGGTATAAATAAGGAGGTAGTGAAATGGATTCAGCAATGGTTGGATGGGAGGTGTCAGAGAGTAGTGGTAGAAAATTGTTTGTCCAATTGGTGACTAGTGGAGTTCCTCAGGGATCAGTCCTGGGTCCACTATTGTTTGTTATATATATTAACGATCTGGAAGTCGGGGTGGAGAATTGGATAAGCAAGTTTGCGGATGATACAAAGATTGGTGGTATTGTGGACAGTGAGGAAGATTACTGTAGATTAAAAGGCGATTTAGGAAGGCTGGAGGTGTGGGCTGAGAAATGGCTGATGGAATTTAATACAGATAAGTGTGAGGTGTTACATTTTGGAAAGGCAAATCTAAATAGGTCATATGCATTAAATGGTAGGCTATTGAGATGTACAGAGCAACAAAGGGATTTAGGAGTGATGGTAAATAGTACCCTCAAGGCTGATACTCGGGTAAATGGTGTGGTGAAGAAGGCATTTGGAATGTTGGCCTTCATAAATTGGAGTATTGAATTCAAGAGTAGGGAAGTTATGATGAAATTGCACAAGGCATTGGTGAGGCCAAATTTGGAGTACTGTGTACAGTTTTGGTCACCAAATTATAGGAAAGATATAAACAAAATAGAGAGAGTACAGAGAAGGTTCACGAGAATGTTGACAGGATTTCAAGGTTTGAGTTACAGGGAAAGGTTGTGCAGACTGGGGCTTTTTTCTCTGGAGCGTAGAAGATTGAGGGGGGACTTGATAGAGGCGTTTAAGATTTTAAAAGGGACAGAGTAAATGTGGATAGGCTTTTTCAATTAAGAGTGGGGGAGATTCAAACTAGAGGGCATGGTTTAAGATTGAAGGGGAAAATTATAAGGGGAATATGAGGGGAAATTTCTTTACGCAAAGGGTGGTAGGGACGTGGAATGAGCTTCCAGCAGACGTAGTTGAGGCGGGATCATTGGTTACATTTAAGGATAGACTGGATAGTTACATGGAGAGGATAGGACTGGAGGGGTATGGACCGGGTGCTGGTCAGTGGGACTAGGAAGGTGGGGATTTGTTACGGCATGGACTAGTAGGGCCGAACTGGCCTGTTCTGTGCTGTAAGTGGTTATATGGTTATATGGTTATAAGAAGGGGATAGGCCACTGTCAATCCTGACAAAAGATCAACACAGACAAAATTAATGTATTTTCTTTTTTTCAGATGTTGTGGAAACTGCTCAGCACTTCCCAAGAATTTTATTCTCAGTTTTAAAGAATTGAAATGGTTCTTGATGATCCAGGAATATCACAACCACAGACTCATATGACTGAAACCCTTTGGATTTTGCCACAATGTGTAAGTTTTACAGAATGGCTATATAAGAATTAGTTTGTACGTTTCTGTCTCAGATGTTCATTGAATTAGCAGTGTTTTCTGCTTTTATAATTTTTTTGGTAATATTTTATTTATCATTTTAATATATTTAACAGTCAACAATCATGCCATGTGTCTTCTTTCTTTGGCTTGGCTTCGCGGACGAAGATTTATGGAGGGGGTAAAAAGTCCACGTCAGCTGCAGGCTCGTTTGTGGCTGACAAGTCCGATGCGGGACAGGCAGACACGATTGCAGCGGTTGCAGGGGAAAATTGGTTGGTTGGGGTTGGGTGTTGGGTTTCCCTCTATATAAGTCCTATTAAACAAAGAAAGAACGAAGAAAAAGAAAAAAAAAGATCATTCCATTGTCAGTGCGAACAATAAAAACTATGGAGACATGATAATACCACAGTTAAAATCTTTACAGAGGTCTACTGGCTAGCATTCGTAACTCTGTATTGGCGCCAGTGAGGTACCTATATGCTCTAAATTAAGACTGCCAGATTTTTAGGAAGTTGTTATATCCCTTTCTGTGATTGTATGTAATCTTTTCAAGTAGGATGCAACTATTCATTCCTGAAGACCACCTATCCATGAGTAGATTGGAGTCAGACTTCCACATAACTGCTTGGCATTTCCTGGAAATATCTGTGAATTTAATTGAGAATTATGCTTTTATCATTTTTATATCAAGTGAACAAATCCTGTGTAAGTGACTGGAGAGTTAAGCAAAGCATTTAGAAAGTACATCTCAATGAAAGAAGCGAATCATGAGACTGCTGACCCTGTGATTGTAGTGAAAGCACAGAAACGATGGGGGAAGTGAGCAGCGTCCATAGATGGTAAAGATCTATAACTAGGGTTGAGCCCTTCTTCGATGTATGAGTAAGGTGAGAATTGATTGGGAGAAGGGGGATGGTTTGGCTCTGGTTTGGCAGAATTAGGGGAAAGGAAGCAGAGGGAAAAAGGGAGAGAGAGAAAAGAGAGAGAGAGAGTCAGAGGAAAGTAAACTGAGGAATAGATTGGGGAGGGGATCCCAACAGTAATCAGGGAGGTCGGTTGGAGGATGCCCAGACAGAATTGAGGTGTTGTTTCTCCAGTTTTGCAGGTGGTCTCAGCCTAGTAGTGCATCTGGTTGGAGGGTGCCCAGACAGAATTGAGGTGTTGTTTCTTCAGTTTGCAGGTGGTCTCAGCCTGGTAGTGCACAGACATGTCAGGAAGGGAATGGGGTGGCAAATTGAAATGGATGGCCACTGGGAGATCCACACTATTGTAGAGGACAGAGCAGAGGTATTCAATGAAGCAATCTCCCAGTATGTGTCCATACTGGGAGCACTGAATGCAGTAAATGTCCCCTGCAGATTCACAAGTGAAGTGTTGCTTCACATAGAAGGGCCCCAAATTGTGGTGAGGGAGGAGGTGTGGGCACAAGTACAGCATCCCCTGTAGTATGGCTGTCCCAAACCTTTATTCAGGAGCCTGTGGGAGGAGCCACAGGTACAGTTGGCCAATGGATATGTCCAGACAGTTAAATATACAAACAGTGATTTACCACAATCTGCTTCACCAACAAAATATTCATTTGACCCAGCCACAGCAGTTATTTTGAATTGCTCTTTGGACAAAGAAGTGTTTCCTGATGACTCCCTGCAAGGCTTAACTTTAGTTTTAAAGCTACACCCCCATTCTGGAATCTCTGACAGGAGGAAATAGTATTAAACCTTTCAATCATCTTAGACCCCAGTTAGATTATCACTCCATCTTCCAAGAGCAGGGATTTATAATTGTACTCTATCTGAGTGAATGATCTGGGTTAAATGAGTGTTCCTGTTGTAATGCAATCAGGGTATAATTAATAAATATTAACATGTAAGTTAGTGAAGGTTTGACATTCAGAATTAACAGAGGAAAATTTATCCATGTGTTCAATATTATATATCCAATTTATTATAGCATTCCCATTTTGCACTGGGAATCTAAAATATTGTATTTTTGTGATCTTTTTGCACTCATTGCTGAATTGAATGTATTTAATGTGGTGGTGTGAGTAGGGAAAGAAACACAGCCACCACATTGAGGGTAATTAACAAATGTTTTATTTGAATTTGGCACGTGCCCTTTTAAGGGCAGCGTTGGCTCAGTCACCCTGTGCATGATGACATCACAGAAGCTGCCTGGGGCGCCATCTTTCAATGGTGGCTTCTTCCCAAGGCTGCCCCATCACGTGGCGTTACAAGCGGGGCTGGTTCGCCCTGAGCGAGTGCACCGCCACACAACCCCCCCCCCAAAACCGACTATGCGTCCTGCCACTTGGGCGGGTGGCCCTGTCACTTAGGCTTGGCTGTCTGCACTGGCTGAGATAAGTCCAGATGGGTCACCTTCAGGCAGTCCACCGAAAAAGTTCCTCCCTCCCCCTAATGTCTAAGGTGAAGGTTCTGCTAGTCTGAGATGCAAGACTTTGTACAGGCCCTCATAAGGTCGCTGCAACAGTGCGCCCTGCGGCCCCCTTCGCACGAAAATGAAATGAGCCGAATCAAATTCTTTGGGGAGGTGGATTGGCCGGATGCCGTGGTGTTCTGGGGGTGGGGGAGACAGGGAGCCCAATCTCCTGCGGAGGTCTGTTAGCAGGTTTGTGTTGGTGGCTGCGGTGTCAGGGTCTGAACCGAAAAACTCACTCGGTAGGGAAAGCAGTGTGCCATACACCATCTCCGCTGCTGAGGCTTGTAGGTCCTCCTTGGGTGCTGTCCTAATCCTGAGGAGGACCCAGGGTAGCTCGTCCGCCCAATCTGATCTGGAGAGCTTGGCCATGAGCAATGCCTTCAGGAGCCTGTGGAACCTCTCCACCAACCTGTTGGACTGCGGGTGGTATGCCGTGGTGTGGTGGAGCTTCACCCCCAGAAGTTTCACCATCTGGGTCCACAGGGCGGACGTTAACTGCGCGCCCCTGTCGCTAGTGATATGTGCTGGGACTCCGAATCAGGCAATCCATTGGTTGACCAGACCCCTGGCACCCATCTCCGCAGAGGGTCCCTTGATCGGGATAGCCTCAGGCCACCTTGTGGCGTGGTCGACCACCATGAGGAGGGAACAAGCCTCCCTTGACACCAGAAGGGGTCCAACAATATCGACATGGATGTGTTGGAACCTGTGAGCCGCCGAGTCAAAGTTCTGTATGGGGGCCTGTGCGTGTTGCTGGACCTTGGCTGTCTGGCAACTGGTGCAGTTCCTGGCAAGCTCCGCCACCTCCTTCCTAAGCCCATGTTACAAGAACCACTCTGACCATCCGCACCATCGTTTTCACCACTGGGTTAGCGAAGTCGTGGACTAGGCTGAAAACACTTGCTCTCCAATGTGGCGGGACTACTGGACGTGGCGTGCCTGTTGAGACACTGCAGAGCAGTATGTCCGGGCTGTTGGGCAACTGGACGTCTTCGAGTTCAAGGCCCAAGATGGCAGTCCGCAAGACATGCGTCTCCGCATCGTTCCTCTGGGCCTGGGCCAGTTGACCATAATCTAGGACGGGGGTGAATGTGTTGATGGCGGGGCGTGAGAGTACATCCGCCACCACATTGTCCTTGCTGGCCCTGTGTCGGATTTCGGTCATGAACTCTGACATGTACGAGAGGTGACACTGTTGTCTGGCAGACCACGGATCCTTGGCCATCGCCAGTGCCTGGGTGAGGGGCTTGTGATCTGTGAAGACTGTGAACAGGCCTGCCTTCCAGAAAGTAGCGAAAATGGTGATGGTCAAGTACAGCACCAGGAGCTCCCGGTCGAAGGCGCTATATTTGAGTTCTGGCAGGCTCAGCTGCTTGCTGAAAAAGGCCAGCGGGTGGCAATGTCCATCAAAAAAAACATAGAAGATAGGAGCAGGAGTAGGTCATTCGACCCTTCGAGCCTGCTCTGCCATTCAACGAGATCATGGCTGATCTTAAAGTTCAGTACCCCGTCCCCGCCTTCTCTCCGTAACCTTTAATACCCTTATACTGAAGAAATATATCTAATTCCCTCTTAAATATATTTAATGAACCTGCCTCTACTGCCCTCTGTGGCAATGAATTCCATAGATTCACCACCCTCTGGGTAAAGAAATTCCTCCTCATCTCGGTCCTAAATGGTTTGCCTATTATCCTCAAACCATGGCCCCGGGTTCTGGATTTTCCCATCATTGGAAACATCCCATCTGCATCCATTCTGTCCAGTCCTGCCAGAATTTTATATGGCTCTATGAGATCCCCTCTCAATCTTCTAAACTCCAGCGAGTACAATCCCAATTTGCGCAATCTTTCCTCATAAGTCATTCCTGCCATTCCAGGTATCAGCCTGGTGAATTGCCTCTGCACTCCCTCCATTGCAAGAACATCCTTCCTTAGATTAAGTGACCAAAACTGCACACAATACTCCAGGTGGGGACTCACCAAGGTCCTGTACAGATGCAGTAAGGTATCCTTGTTCCTATACTCAAACCCTCTTGATATGAAGGCCAACATACCATTTGCCTTTTTAACCGCCTGCTGTACCTGCATGCTCGGCTTCAGAGACTTATGTACAAGTACCCCTAGGTCTCTCTGCACTTCCCCATCTCTTAATCTATTGCCATTCAAATAGTAATCTGCCCTCCGGTTTGTATTACCAAAGTGGATAACCTCACATTTATCCACATTGTAGTGCATTTGCCATGTATCTGCCCAGTCCCTCAATTTATCCAAATCACACTGGAGCTTCCTGACCCCCCTCTTCCATGCACACAACCCCTCCTAGCTTAGTGTCATCTGCAAATTTGGAGATATTACATCCAATCCCCTCATCCAGATCATTAATGTAAATTGTGAAGAGCTGGGGTCCCAGTACAGATCCCTGTGGCACCCCACTGGTCACCGCCTGCCACTCAGAAAACGAGCCATTTATCCCAACTCTCTGTCTTCTACCTGCCAGCCAGTTCTCAATCCACATCAATACTTTGCCCCCAATCCCATAAGCCTTGATTTTGTAAGCCAGTCGTTTATGTGAGACCTTATCGAAGGCCTTTTGGAAGTCCAGGTACACCACATCCACTGGCTCTCCCCCATCTATTTTATCTGTCACCATCTCAAAGAATTCCAATAGATTTGTCAAGCACGATTTACCTTTTGTAAATCCATGTTGACTCTGTCCGATCCCTTCTCTGCTAGTCATGTGCTCCGCTATTACATCCTTAATAATGGATTCCATCATTAATTCTTAGCTGTGAATATTTATTTATTTATCTTTTATTTATTTATTGTCTCTTTCCATATGGGGTTAATTTAATGTACACTATTGTAGTTGTCTGCTTTACTACTTTGGCTGCAGCAAGTAAGAATTTTGGTGCATCTGTACATTGTATATATGTGTATGACAATAAACTCATTATCATCAACTCATCATTTAGGAGTTGATTGACTGTAAAATTAATTTGTTCCTTGGAATCTTCACCATCAGTTAACTCAGGAATTAATCTCCTTCTTCTTCTTTGGCTTGGCTTCGTGGACGAAGATTTATGGAGGGGGTAAAAGTCCACGTCAGCTGCAGGCTCGTTTGTGGCTGACAAGTCCGATGCGGGACAGGCAGACACGGTTGCAGCGGCTGCAGGGGAAAATTGGTTGGTTGGGGTTGGGTGTTGGGTTTTTCCTCCTTTGCCTTTTGTCAGTGAGGTGGGCTCTGCGGTCTTCTTCAAAGGAAGTTGCTGCCCACCAAACTGTGAGGCGCCAAGATGCACGGTTTGAGGCGAAATCAGCCCACTGGCGGTGGTCAATGTGGCAGGCACCAAGAGATTTCTTTAGGCAGTCCTTGTACCTTTTCTTTGGTGCACCTCTGTCACGGTGGCCAGTGGAGAGCTCGCCATATAACACGATCTTGGGAAGGTGATGGTCCTCCATTCTGGAGACGTGACCCACCCAGCGCAGCTGGATCTTCAGCAGCGTGGACTCGATGCTGTCGACCTCTGCCATCTCGAGTACTTCGACGTTAGGGATGAAAGCGCTCCAATGGATGTTGAGGATGGAGCGGAGACAACGCTGGTGGAAGCGTTCTAGGAGCCGTAGGTGATGCCGGTAGAGGACCCATGATTCGGAGCCGAACAGGAGTGTGGGTATGACAACGGCTCTGTATACGCTTATCTTTGTGAGGTTTTTCAGTTGGTTGTTTTTCCAGACTCTTTTGTGTAGTCTTCCAAAGGCGCTATTTGCCTTGGCGAGTCTGTTGTCTATCTCATTGTCGATCCTTGCATCTGATGAAATGGTGCAGCCGAGATAGGTAAACTGGTTGACCGTTTTGAGTTTTGTGTGCCCAATGGAGATGTGGGGGGGTGCTGGTAGTCATGGTTGGGAGCTGGCTGATGGAGGACCTCAGTTTTCTTCAGGCTGACTTCCAGGCCAAACATTTTGGCAGTTTCTGCAAAGCAGGACGTCAAGCGCTGAAGAGCTGGCTCTGAATGGGCAACTAAAGCGGCATCGTCTGCAAAGAGTAGTTCACGGACAAGTTTCTCTTGTGTCTTGGTGTGAGCTTGCAGGCGCCTCAGATTGAAGAGACTGCCATCCGTGCGGTACCGGATGTAAACAGCGTCTTCATTGTTGGGGTCTTTCATGGCTTGGTTCAGCATCATGCTGAAGAAGATTGAAAAGAGTGTTGGTGTGAGAACACAGCCTTGCTTCACGCCATTGTTAATGGAGAAGGGTTCAGAGAGCTCATTGCTGTATCTGACCCGACCTTGTTGGTTTTCGTGCAGTTGGATAATCATGTTGAGGAACTTTGGGGGACATCCGATGCGCTCTAATATTTGCCAAAGCCCTTTCCTGCTCACGGTGTCGAAGGCTTTGGTGAGGTCAACAAAGATGATGTAGCGTCCTTTGTTTTGTTCTCTGTACTTTTCTTGGAGCTGTCTGAGGGCAAAGACCATGTCAGTAGTTCCTCTGTTTGCGCGAAAGCCGCACTGTGATTCTGGGAGAATATTCTCGGCGACACTAGGTATTATTCTATTTAGTAGAATCCTAGCGAAGATTTTGCCTGCAATGGAGAGCAGCGTGATTCCCCTGTAGTTTGAGCAGTCTGATTTCTCGCCTTTGTTTTTGTACAGGGTGATGATGGTGGCATCACGAAGGTCCTGAGGCAGTTTTCCTTGGTCCCAACAAAGCTTGAAAAACTCATGCAGTTTGGCATGCAGAGTTTTGCCGCCAGCCTTCCAGACCTCTGGGGGGATTCCATCCATACCTGCTGCTTTACCACTTTTCAGTTGTTCGATTGCCTTATATGTCTCATCCTGGGTGAGGACCTCATCCAGCTCTAGCCTTAGGGGCTGTTGAGGGAGCTGGAGCAGGGCGGAATCTTGGACTGAGCGGTTGGCACTGAAAAGAGATTGGAAGTGTTCTGACCATCGGTTGAGGATGGAGATCTTGTCGCTGAGGAGGACTTTGCCGTCTGAGCTGCGCAGCGGGCTTTGGACTTGGGGGTGAGGGGCCGTACACAGCCTTTAGAGCCTCGTAGAAACCCCTGAAGTCGCCAATGTCCGCGCTGAGCTGGGTTCGTTTGGCGAGGCTAGTCCACCACTCATTTTGGATCTCCCGGAGTTTGCGCTGAAGATGGCTGCGTGCGCGACGGAAGGCTTGTTTCTTCTCTGGACAGATTTAAATAGATTAATTAGAATTAATCTATTTAAATGCTAAACAAACAAATGTTGTGTGAATGCTTAAATATCAATAGTTGTGAGTTATTATTAAGGGGAAATTCTCCTTACATAAGAAGGCTGTTTCTTATAAGCCCATATGAAAGTCTATATGAAATGAGGCCTCGTTTCTACTTTATTTCTCGGGTTCAGCACTGTCAATTACTCAGGAATGAGCTGAGTTTTATTCTGAGATGAGAGTTTATTATCATCTACATAAGTACAATCTACAGATACACTGAAATTTTTACTTGCTGCAGCCAAATAGGTACATGAGATACACCAAATAAAAAAAATGACCACAATAGGCCAGGCCAGAAAAAGATATGATAAGTATGAAAGGATAGATAAATAAATCTTTGGTGTTGCAATTTGTGCAGGAAAGAAAGTGATATTTCAGTCATGCAGACAGATCTTTTGAGGAGTGTGGTTATGGTTAGGTTGATACAAGGAAGTTCAAAAGCCTGATAGCTGTTGGAAAAAAAAACCCTGTTTTTAAATTGAGTGATGTTGAACTTCAAGCTTCTATACCTTCTACCTGAAGTAGCAGTGAGAAGAGGCTGTGACCAGTGTTATGACGAACTTTTATGATGTTCACTGCCTTTTTGACTTAGTTTCTCACATAAGTGTTTTCAATGGATAGATGGATGGATCTGGCTAGGTTTGCAGCTCTCTCCAGCCTTCTGTGTTCCTGGACACTTCAGTTTTCCAACCAGTCTTTAATGCAACTTTCTAGAAGTTTGATGGGGTATTTCACGTCTTGCCAAATCTTCACAGATTTCTTCAAAAGTAGAGGTGTTGCTGTTGTGTTCTTCATGGATGCCTTGGATGTGCTAACTCCAGGAGAGGTCCTCAGCTATATGGGCTTGAATGTACTTACCCTTTGCTCCAGCAATGATGACAGGTGCTTCCCCTTTCTGAAGTCGACACTAAAGTCCTTAGTCTTGCTGATGTTGAGAACAAGATACTTGTGCTGGCACCAACCAACCGGATTCTCGACCTCCATCCCTATGGTTTGACTCATAATTTCTGGTATTCAACCAACAATGGTGGTTCCATCAGCAAACTCCGAGATTGCTTTGCTATGAAGAAGGAATAGAGCAGGGAACGAGGTACGCAACCTTGGTTTCCCCATGTTGCTGGTCAGTGACGAGGAGATGATGTCATCAATCCACATAGAATGGGGTCTGCCGCTGAGGGATTCAGTTGCAAAGGGCCGAGTTTGATTATTTGTCTTGCTTTGTTTCTAACTAATTATGTTTTGCTTCTAAAGTAACTTGAAAGCAGCCAAATTAAAGTGCAATCTCTCATCTTCGAGAGATGGTTTAAAATGGATTTAAAATTTTTAATAGATTTGTGTCAGCTTTTTGTTTGGAGTTGTGGAACGAAGATGGGAGTAGGTGACTCTGGTTTTGACGTTTATCTGACAAATACCAGAGGGTAGATTGAACAAATTGTGTTCCATAACAGTAAATATTTTATGAAATTATATCAAATTAGTGAAAGTGAAAATGAAATGCATGATTTCCCAATTCACCATTCCTGAACTCTGTCCATTTTCACTGGTGAACACTATTGCCCTGAATATGTGTGCTGTGACACGCAGGGGAAAATCCCAAAGTTTCCACTCAAAGACGTTCAGAAAAAAGAAGAAAACATGATTTTATTTTACAGTGACTGTCAGAGGTTAAACATTTCTTACTGATCCAAGTCAGGAAGCTGGACACATTTCCTCTGTGCTCTTTCCTTATTTCCACAGAAGTATTATTTGTGTATCACAAACACAAATGCTGAATCTATCAGGAATATGTCTTGAGATGGAGCCAAAGCAATGCTGGTAATCCAACTATTTTTAATCCTGTGTGTGTAATAACATTTAAAAAAATGGTTATTTCCACCAGCAGCCATGTGGACATGCAAAGCTGGATTGTGGTGATACACACTGATACATACGCACTGCTATACTGCAGTGTTACTCAGGACAGATAGACAGTGACAGACTTGTACCGCGATGATTCACAGGGACAGACCTGTATCCTCATAAAACTGTATGGTGGTGAAATACATTAACAGACCTGTACCCACACACAATTCTTTTCTTTCTTTGGCTTGGCTTCGCGGACGAAGATTTATGGAGGGGGTAAAAAGTCCACGTCAGCTGCAGGCTCGTTTGTGGCTGACAAGTCCGATGCGGGACAGGCAGACACGATTGCAGCGGTTGCAAGGGAAAATTGGTTGGTTGGGGTTGGGTGTTGGGTTTTTCCTCCTTTGCCTTTTGTCAGTGAGGTGGGCTCTGCGGTCTTCTTCAAAGGAGGTTGCTGCCCGCCAAACTGTGAGGCGCCAAGATGCGCTTACACCCCTAACGTCGAAGTACTCGAGATGGCAGAGGTCGACAGCATCGAGTCCACGCTGCTGAAGATCCAGCTGCGCTGGATGGGTCACGTCTCCAGAATGGAGGACCATCGCCTTCCCAAGATTGTGTTATATGGCGAGCTCTCCACTGGCCACCGTGACAGAGGTGCACCAAAGAAAAGGTACAAGGACTGCCTAAAGAAATCTCTTGGTGCCTGCCACATTGACCACCGCCAGTGGGCTGATAACGCCTCAAACCGTACACACAATTGTACCCTTGTGATAAAGAGTGACAGTCCAGTACCTACACATAATTTTACCCTCATGGTATAGAGTGGCAGAGTTGTACCCACACACAATTTTATCTTGGTGGTAGAGTGAACCCACACTATTACGACCTCCCGTTTTAGTAAAATGGGATTATCACTGTAAGGGATAGTATAGACAGGAGGAACTGAATGGACATAGTTAACATTTAACATTTCATACACGCACCATCACAAGTCACAGCTCAGCAAAAATTTGATATATTGGAAGAACTGAGGGAAGGCTTGTCACAGTCTGTTCCAGAATTCGATAATCATTCTGACCGCTGGAGAGAACACAGCCTTTTTGAAGCTGATCTTGAGGCAGCCATTTTTGTGCAATTCAGAGCAAAGTATGCTCTGTGAACGACTGGGTCTTTTCAGTGGATTGACCTACGCCAGGAGGGTCTTTTGGGAAGCAAAGTGCTTCATTTGGATCGTGACTAACATTGGAGGTCACTTGGGGAAACCGGTGCAAGGGTCTTGGAAGCTTCATGGAGGCTGTCCAGTTCGAGTCTTGCCTACTAAAGGACCAGGAATTTATATTGTATGGAAGGGTTTGTGGGGTGCAGCAGAGAGGAAGCTCCAATCACCAATGATCTTATTAAATAACCAGTCGAACAATAGAACTGTGCAACAGCTCTCCCATTCACGAACTTACACAAGCACTCACATACTTGTGCTGACTCACATCCATCTGTTGGACCCGTCGGGGAAGGAAGGGGTTCAGTGCAGTGGGAGGCAAGGGGAGGATCCCTGAGTGTTAGACCCCAAGGGAAAATGTGCCCTTACATCAGGGCTACTCATGGGAATATCACAACCTCCCACCCTGGGGAATACGGAGGACTGTGGCTCTGCTCCAGTATCTCTGTGCACCAGGATACCTTGGCAAGCCTTAGGGAGCACAGTGCCCCGTTACCTGCGGTCCTCACAGACAGCATCCACCGTAATGACCATGATCTGGGCAGGGAGCAGGAGCATTGCCACGTGGAGGGGAAAAGGAGGGAGAAAAAGAGCCCACAAAAACTTAAATATGCCCTGCTCTGCTATCAGTGATAGTGCCTGAATTTCCCACTCTGCAGAGCAGGGGCCAATTATCGGGGCCAACCAATGACAGTACGTGTTCAGAACTTGAAAGACTAAACTTTGAAATACTTTCTGGATTTTGGCCTGGACTGTAATGGTTTCTCAAACACACACACACACACACACACACACACACACACACACACACACACACACACACACACACACACACACACACAATAGCTGGGGATAGATTTAGTGTTAATGATAGTTTAAAAGTTAATACTATAGTTTAAGAGTAAGGAATAAAATTAGTGTTTTAAAATTAAACACTGTCTGAAGGTACCATGTGCCAGACCTGTACCCACAAATACTGCATCCTAGAGTTTATCCTGTTTGCATAACCTTGGTAAAATTAGAAATTTATGTCTATGAGTATGCCTTCACTGGATTCAGATTTGGATAGGGGTCAATATCTGGATTTGGGAGTTGAGAATTAGACTAGATTCCTTGGTCTTGGTACCAAAGCTTTGCTGGTATTCTGTACTAGGCCTATCCTTGTTTTGGCCAGGCTATCTCTGGTGCCAGAGCAAGATAATCACCGTGTTCAAGCAATAAAGACCCAGATGGACATTAGTTGGTGCCTGAAGACCTAGTTGAGATTAGGTAGTCTCTGAGGTACCACACTGACATTATGTGGTCCCTGAGATAACAACGGTTGGTTCCTGAGGACTCTGGCCATCACTGGATGGTGCCTGATGATGCTGAATATTGGTAGTCCTTGACAAACCACGTCAACTTGGGGTGAGCCCCAAGGATGTGGGGTTGCATCATGCTGCCATGAGGGTATGGACAAATATTGAGTGGAGTGAGTATGTCTGTCATTCTACACTTCCATTGTACAGTTGTGTGTGGTACAGGAGTGACACTCAGTACCATCCTGGTATAATGAGTGTGGGTATAGGTCAGCCAGTGGGTTCCAGTCACTAGGTAGCTAGTCAGGGAATAGAACTTCAAGACTGCAGATGAAGCCTCCAGAGCTTATTTCATCGGAGTGAAGATGGGCTGCAGATTCCCATCTCTGGTTTTAGATGTGATAGAGCAGGAGGTAAAAAAGGGGGAGGAGTTGCTCTGCTTGTTAAGGAGGGCATTACTGCCGTGAGGTGGCAGGATGGTCTGGAGGGATCGTCCAGTGAGGCTGTTTGGGTGGAATTGAGGGGTGAAGGAGGCATGAGGGTGCTAATAGGGGTGTATTACAGACCACCAAATGGGCCAAGAAAATTAGAGGAACAAATTTGTAGGGAGATAATGTATATGTGTGAGAATCATAAGGTAGTGTTCATGGGAGATTTTAACTTCCCTCACATTGATTGGGATACCCATACAGTTAGAGGGCTGGATGGGCTAGAGTTCGTTAAATGTGTTCAAGATTGTTCTCTAAATCAATTAGTAGAAGAACCGACTCGGGACGGTGTAATACTAGATCTCCTGTTAGGGAATGAGCTAGGTCAGGTATCGGACATTAATGTTGGAGAACAAATTGGGTCTAGTGATCATAACTCTGTTAGTTTTCGGGTAGTTTTAGGGAAGAGCAAGGAGGGGCCTAAAGTTGAGGTTCTGGATTGGAGAAGAGCAAATTTCGAAGGAATAAGAGAAGGGATTTGGGGAGTATTGAGTGGGACAGGATATTTTCAGGTAGGGATGTAAATGAAAAATGGAGGATATTCAAAAAATAAATTTTGCGGGTACAGAGTAGATATGTCCCAGTGAGGATCAAAGGAAAGGCTGGAAGTCATAGGGAGGCTTGGTTTTCGAGGAATATTGGAAATTTGGTTAGGAGAAAAAGGGAGGTGTACAAGAAGTATAAAGAGCAGGGAGCTGAGAGTTTGAAGGAGGACTACAAGGAGTGTAGAAGGAATCTTAAGAAAGAAATTAGAAAGGCCAAAAAAAAGGTATGAAGAGGCTTTGGCAGACAGAGTAAAAATAAATCCAAAGGGTTTCTATAGGTACATTAAAAGTAAAAGATTAGTGAGGGATAAAATTGGACCCCTTGTAGATAGCGAGGGTAGACTGAGTGAGAAGTCAGAGGAAATGGGGGAAATTTTGAATGATTTCTTTGCCTCGATATTCACTAGGGAAAAAAATATTGAACCAGTTGAAGTAAAGAAAAATAGTGGGGAGGTCATGAACCATATAAGGATAACCGAGGAGGTAGTGATGGCTGTGTTGAAAAAGATAAAGGTGGATAAATCTCCAGGACCGGACAAAATATTCCCAAGAACACTCAGGGAGGCTTGTGGACAGATAGTGGGGCCGTAGCAAAGATATTTAGAATGTCACTGGTCACGGGGGTAGTGCCAAAGGATTGGAGGGTGGCGCATGTGGTTCCGCTGTTTAAGAAAGGGTCCAAATGTAAACCTGGGAATTATAGGCCCGTGAGTCTGACGTCTGTGGTGGGTAAGTTGATGGAAAGTGTTCTGAGGGATGGTATTTACAAATATTTGGAGGTACAGGGATTGATAGGGAGTAATCAGCATGGTTTTGTCAGGGGTAGATCATGCCTGACAAACCTGTTTGAGTTTTTCGAGGGGGTTACAAAAAAGGTTGATGAAGGGAAAGCTGTGGATGTTGTCTATTTAGACTTTAGTAAAGCTTTTGACAAAGTTCCCCACAGGAGGTTAGGAAAAAAGGTGGAGGCTTTAGGTATAAATAAGGAGGTAGTGCAATGGATTCAGCAATGGTTGGATGGGAGGTGTCAGAGAGTAGTGGTGGAAAATTGTTTGTCCAATTGGAGGCCGGTGACTAGTGGAGTTCCTCAGGGATCGGTCCTGGGTCCACTATTGTTTGTTATATATATTAACGGTCTGGAAGTAGGGGTGGAGAGTTGGATAAGCAAGTTTGCGGATGTTACAAAGATTGGTGGTGTTGTGGACAGTGAGGAAGATTACTGTAGATTAAAAGGCGATTTAGGAAGGCTGGAGGTGTGGGCTGAGAAATGGCTGATGGAATTTAATACAGATAAGTGTGAGGTGTTACATTTTGGAAAGACAAATCTAAATAGATCATATGCATTAAATGGTAGGCTATTGAGATGTGTAGAGCAACAAAGGGATTTAGGAGTTGTGGTAAATAGTACCCTCAAGGCTGATACTCAGGTAGATGGTGTGGTGAAGAAGGCATTTGGAATGTTGGCCTTCATAAATTGGAGTATTGAATTCAAGAGTAGGGAGGTTATGATGAAATTGTACAAGGCATTGGTGAGGCCAAATTTGGAGTACTGTGTACAGTTTTGGTCACCAAATTATAGGAAAGAGAAGGTTCACAAGAATGTTGACAGGATTTCAAGGTTTGAGTTACAGGGAAAGGTTGTGCAGACTGGGGCTTTTTTCTCTGGAGCTTAGAAGATTGAGGGGGGACTTGATAGAGGTGTTTAAGATTTTAAAAGAGACAGACAGAGTAAATGTGGATAGGCTTTTTCAATTAAGAGTGGGGGAGATTCAAACTAGAGGGCATGGTTTAAGATTGAAGGGGGAAAATTATAAAGGGAACGAGGGGAAATTTCTTTACGCAAAGGGTGGTAGGGATGTGGAATGAGCTTCCGACAGATGTGGTTGAGGCGGGATCATTGGTTACATTTAAGGATAGACTGGATAGTTACATGGATAGGAGTGGACTGGAGGGGTATGGACCAGGTGCTGGTCAGTGGGACTAGGAGGGTGGGAATTTGTTACGGCATGGACTAGTAGGGCCGAACTGGCCTGTTCTGTGCTGTAAGTGGTTATATGTTTATATGGTTATATGGTTCTGTTGAATGTCATGGAAATCTGTCATCCTGAACCATTATGGGGATGCTGGAATTACGTTTGTCATGTCACTATTTTCTTTTAGAGCTGGGGTTCTTAAAGAGGGTCACATCTCATGGTACATCATATTTAATTGTGATATTGAAGGAGGCTATTCTGCCCATTGAATCTATGCAACTCCTGAGAGAATCCCATCACATACTCCTGCTCATTTCCTTATATTTTCTTTCACATGCCCAACAACTTTCTCCTGATTCTCCTGGCACTCACCTTTCCTAAGGGCATTTTATAGGAACTAATGAATATAGCAGCACATGCTCAGGATATGACATGAAACTGGAGTATCTGGTCAAACATATGTGATCATAGGGTAAACATACTCTGACAGAGTATATAGATATGTTTTTGGGAGATAAATTGGGAAAGGTTTGTTAGAGTAGGTCACATGCAAACACTTTAAAACAGATCTTATTTAAAATACTGGAGATCTTCCCCATGCTAGACATATCAGTTCCACAGGTTTTGCAACAGCTTTTGCAAGAGCTTTGAAGAGTTCTCAAGAGACTTCACTAATGGATTGTTGTTTACAAAAGGCAACAGATGAAAGATCTTGTCGGAGCCGCCTCTGTCTGGAGTAGAGCTTGCTGTTCTAAGAGGGTCATGTGGTTTTGCAAGCAGAGAGAGTCAAACAGGCATTCTCTCAGTGAGGGAGGGAGAGAGACACACACACAGATCAGTTCTGCACAGTTACAGTCAGTAACAGCAGCTGGGACTGGAACAGGACTAGCTGGAATGCTTATGGAAAGATGGCCTGGTCAAAGCCCTTGTGGCTCATGCAAGAGGAGAGTACTGGCTGTCTAAGTTTCACTTGGAATAAGAGAAACAAAAAAGAACACGGTGGTGAGCTGAAAAAAAGAGGTTATCATCTGGAGAACCCTGAAGGGGGTGAGTTTCATCAACAAGACACTGGAGTGACTGGGTGTCCATCGCACAACAAATCTCTCTCTGAAAACCGACAAGAACCTTCCTGAGCAGTAACCATTTACCTTTCAAGCACCAAAGCCTGGTGAACTTCAAAAATGTTAAATTCTGTGCACAGTATAAGAATTGCCTGCAACCAGTGAACTTGGAGGAATGAGAAGTGAGATTGGACTGTGAATCAAATAACTTTTCTGAACTTAGACATGTATTACATGTACGTGTGCTTAGAATTAGAAGGGGATTAAGTTAGGTTTAGTAAGTCAATAGTGATAAGTTAAAGTGTGATTCTGTTTTCATGTTTAAAGATAATTAAAATCAACTTTTGTTTAAGTAACCATTTGTTTTGGTGAATATCTATTGCTGCTGGGTTTTGGGGTCCTCTGGGCTTGTCACAATACAAACTCCGAATAGATATTACCCTAAGTCTGTATTGAACCCAGTGCAGCAGAGCTCTAACTGATCATGGCAAACATCCCAGATTTGTGCTGATAATCACTGCACTCACCTCTCCAGTGATGAGGGCAACTGTGAAAAAATATGTGCTGCAGTATTTTTCAGGGGAATTTTAGGTAGTAATTCACTCTTTGTTTTTCATGCTAGTTGACTGTGAGACGATGAAGAGACTGGCTGTAACAGTGTTGGAACTGAGTTTGGCGCCTCACAAGAGAGCTCTGAGGCCAAGGGAAACCATCAGAGAAAAACCTTGGATTTCCTGCTGGGTGTGAGAACCCATGGTCTCTTGTGGAGATTTTATACAATTTTTGGCTTGCAAGGGAAAATTATGTTGGGGAATTTTAAGAGAGCAAACTGTTTTCCTTTGTATCTTTTCCTGTAAAAAAACAAGGTCAGGGATCATATTTATAATAAAATAAAAACTGTAAGTGATAAATTGCAAAATTATACCTGGCTGGGGATCAATGAGGCATATAAAATTCACAAGGTTTAGATCAAAAGTACTGATGAAGGAATCCGGTCCACAATGTTGACCATTCTTTTCCTCCTACCAATGCTGCTTGACCTTCTTAGTTCCTCCATCAGATTGTGTTTAGGCTCAGGTTCCAACATTTGCAGTCACCTATATGTCTAAAGTTGTCATGTGGGCACATAAGGAAAAGTCTTTGCAATTGTTCTCCAGAATAGGGTTTGACCCAAGTGCTGTGTATTCAGGAACTTCTGAAACAGCTTGATGCTGTTGTGTACATTTGTAAGACAATGTAAAAGTTCCTGTTTTTGTCTCCTTATCAGTTCATCAGAAATATCCAAAGCTAAACTCAAATGAAATCAACTATAAGTCTCACACAATAGACTAAGGTTCAATGAATTTTTTTTAGTTTGTTCTGGATGTATTAACAATTGACTTAACATTGTTTGATTAATAATAATAAAAGTCAAGGTGCAATTATCACAGGTTTAAACAGTTTGGTGTACAAATAATAATGCCAAAGATTAAGGATAAATTAAGCTGATAATTAGAAGAGATTCCAGTATTAATCTTGTGTGTCTTTCAATATCAAATACCTGTTAACCTAGTCAACTGATCTTCTTGACAATAGACCATACAGATGCAGAATTATCCTTCTTCTTCTGGCTATCCATCCCATAGGATGATAATGGTTCCTTTCAGTCAGTTTGTGGAGTTGATATGCGATACCCCACTCCTCAAAAAGGAACAGCGTGGGCATGTTTGGATTTAGGTGAGTAGGTGGTTGCGCAGGTCCAGACCCACCCTTTTGACATCCCCTCCCAGATCCAATGGTAGGGTGCAGTCCAAGATGACTGGGGGAAGTTTTGTTACAGTGAATGGGCAGACCAAGCTTTGATGCAAGGGATGCCCTTTCCATGCTTCACAACAAGTGTTTGCTAGATGGCCATTGACTCTACAAGAGGGTTCATCCGACCTTTGACAAGTCTTGTTTTTCATCCTGCAGGGTGTCTAGCCACCCTCCGCACCAGGCAAGCCTGGTTGGGGAGCTGGTTTAGTCACCGACCTCCTGAGTAATCCTACAATTATTTCAGTAGTGTAGAACTGTAGATGCATAAGCTCATAGGTGTAATGTTGAAAATAATTGGAACTGTAGAACATGAGCAAAGTTCAGGCTGCTATTCAAATTCAAATATTTGTTGATTAGTCAAACAACTGCAGATGTAGGAAATCTGCAATCAAAATAATAAATACTAGAAATACTCAGCAGGTCAGGCTGCATTTGTGTTTCTCTTACCACAAATATGGCCGAAACTGCTGAGCTTTTTCATATTTTTCCATTTTTATTTGTAGATTAGTGCTTGGCTTGATTTATTTATTTGTTTCAAATGACATAAACTGAAATAACATTTCCGAAGGCTGGAAGAGTTCTGGATTACATTCTCTCCTGCAATTAAAGGCAAACTAATCAAAATTGACATTTTTATTTATTTTGCTTCAGAATGTAATGTACACTATTTAACAAATCTGTTTGAGAGAATTACTTGTCAGTGGTTTTACTATTGCTCGATAGTGGTAAATTTTTATGTTTAAATGACCTTAAAAGTTATAAATTCAAAATTTCACTTTAGCAGCACTCTAGTTATGTCTCTTTTGATTGAAAATTATTATTTGGTTAAAAATTAAAAATGTTGAACAGAACCAAAAATATGAACTGAAAATAGGAAGTTACACTAGTTTAGTAGATTACTGCAATGAGAGCAAGGTCTGAATTCAGAAATGTCACGCAATGTACTGTGACAGAATATAGACATGTTTTGAGAGATAAATTGGGGGAGGAATTTAGTGTAGGTCGCATACAAACACAGTAAAACAGATCTTATTTAAAATACTGGAGCTCTGCTAATGCTTGACATGTCAGGGGCTCAGAGCCTTTGAAAAAGTTTTGGAGAGTGCCCAAGAGACTTCACTAATGACACACACACACAGATCAGTTCTACAGTTTTACAGTCAGCAGCAGCATCTGCAACTGGAACAGGACAAGCTGGCAAGCTTGTGGAAACCCCATTTGGAAAATGGGTTGTGAGTGCTTAGTTCATCCTTTGTGGTTCATGCAAAAGGAAAGGACTGGCTGCCTAATGTTTCACTTGAAATAAGAGAAAGAAAAATGAACTCTGGAGACCCCTGATGGGGCAAGTTACTTTGGCAAGACACTGAAGTGGCTAATGGAAGTAAATCATTTGTGGGTGTCCTGGAACAACAAATCTCTCTCTGAAAACTGACAAGAACTTTCCTGAGCAGTAACCATTTACCTTTCAAGCACCAACGCCTGGTGAACTTTATAACTGTTAAATTCTGTGCACAGTACAAGAATTGCCTGCAACCAGTAAACTTGGAGGAATGAGAAGTGAGATTGGGCTGTGAATCAAAGAACTTTTCTGAACTTACACACACACATTACATACATGTGCACTTAGAATTAGAAGGGGGTTAAGTTAGGTTAAGTAAGCCAATAGTGATAATTTAAAGTGTGATTCTGTTTTCATGTTTAAAGGTAATTAAAAGCAACTTTTGTTTAAATAACAATTTGCATTGGTGAATACCTATTGCTGCTAGGTTTTGGGGTCCTCAGGGATCGTAGCAGTACATTACCCTCAATATATTCGTTAGCCTCAACGCATCAGCTTATGTGGATCCTGAAATCTTGGTGTTGATGAACTTCAGTTTACACTCCATAAAAACCAGACTGAGACTCAATTGATGTCAGATAGATCAAAAGGTTGGAAGATGGAAAGAACATATTAATTGGCTTTCCACTAATTGCTGGAAAGAATAAATTTGCAAAGATGAAAACAGGAATGTGATGTATTCCATGATAAATAAGCCAAACCACACTGTCTAAATTCACAAACAGCCACAGGACTTCAACATAACACCACAGATAAAATGGTTCTTTAATAAGAATCAATATAATGAAGAGCAAAGGAGAAAGGGATGAAAATATAAGCCAACTGGATATTGACATTATTTCCACGGAATTAATAATTAAATTGGAATTTTAATTATTCATTCCATGCCAAGTGGCTGGTCCGGATGGAGTTCCTCTCTGACTGCGTCCTCAAAACTCATGTAAACCAGCTGCCGATGGTATTCAGGGATATCTTTAACTTCTCGCTACATGCTGAAGGTAATATCTGCTGTAAGAAGTCCAACTTTATCTCAGTACCACAGATGATGTTCCGTGATGTTTTAACATATGTTATTATCAAGTCACATGAATTATTTCATGATTGTTTTTTGAAGATTTCTAATCACAATTCATTAACAAAAAAATCTAAATCTACCAACAGCAAATGCACTAGAAATTTTAATCTTAGATCCCAGTGTAATGAGTAATCCAATAAATTAAGGACTGTAAGTACAGAATGTTTGAGAGCTTTCCACCACTGAAAGTCTGGGTCTTGTGAAGCAAGACTGTTAGGCTTGATTCACCAGCAACATGGTTGTTGTGTTATCTGACTACCAGATTGATAGAGAGTTGTCTTTGGTCTTGTCTATCTAATTCTTCCTATTGTTCCGAGCCCAAAGGACTCCCAAACCCAGAAGCAATAGACATTCACCAAGACAAGTGGCTTTCAAAACAAAAGTTATTTTTTAATCAACTTCAAACATGAAAATAGAATCAGACTTTAACTTAAATCTATACTTTTGTTCTTTCTTCTTTGGCTTGACTTCGCGGATGAAGATTTATGGAGGGGTAATGTCCACGTCAGCTGCAGGCTCATTTGTGGCTGACAAGTCTGATGCGGGACAGGCAGACACGGTTGCAGCGGTTGCAAAGGAAAATTGGTGGGTTGGGGTTGGGTGTTGGGTTTTCCTCCTTTGTCTTTTGACAGTGAGGTGGGCTCTGCGCTCTTCTTCAAAGGAGGTTGCTGCCCGCCGAACTGTGGCAATATCAGCCCACTGGTGATGGTCAATGTGGCAGGCACCAAGAGCTTTCTTTAGGCAGTCCTTGTACCTCTTCTTTGGTGCACCTCTGTCTCGGTGGCCAGTGGAGAGCTCGCCATATAACACGATCTTGGGAAGGCGATGGTCCTCCATTCTGGAGACGTGACTTACCCAGCGCAGTTTGATCTTCAGACCGTGGATTTGATGCTGTCGGCCTCTGCCATCTTGAGTATTTCGATGTTGGAGATGAAGTCGCTCCAATGAATGTTGAGGATGGAGCGGAGACAACGCTAGTGGAAGCGTTCTAGGAGCCGTAGGTGATGCCGGTAGAGGACCCATGATTCGGAGCCGAACAGGAGTGTGGGTATGACAACGGCTCTGTATGCGCTAATCTTTGTGAGGTTTTTCCGTTGGTTGTTTTTCCAGACTCTTTTGTGTAGTCTTCCAAAGGCGCTATTTGCCTTGGTGAGTCTGTTGTCTATCTTATTGTCGATCCTTGCATCCGATGAAATCGTGCAGCCGAGATAGGCAAACTGGTTGACCGTTTTTAGTTTTGTGTACCCGATGGAGATGTGGGGGGGCTGGTAGTCATGGTGGGGAGCTGGCTGATGGAGAACCTCAGTTTTCTTCAGGCTGACTTCCAGGCCAAACATTTTGGCAGTTTCCGCAAAACAGGATGTCAAGCGCTGAAGAGCTGGCTCTGAACGGGCAACTAAAGCGGCATCATCTGCAAAGAGTAGTTCACGGACAAGTTTCTCTTGTGTCTTGGTGTGAGCTTGCAGGCGCCTCAGATTGAAGAGACTGCCATCCGTGCGGTACCAGATGTAAACAGCGTCTTCATTGTTGGGGTCTTTCATGGCTTGGTTCTGCATCATGCTGAAGAAGATTGAAAAGAGTGTTGGTGCGAGAACGCAGCCTTGCTTCACGCCATTGTTAATGGAGAAGGGTTCAGAGAGCTCATTGCTGTATCTGACCCGACCTTGTTGGTTTTCGTGCAGTTGGATAACCATGTTGAGGAACTTTGGGGGGCATCCGAGGCGCTCTAGTATTTGCCAAAGCCCTTTCCTACTCACGGTGTCGAAGGCTTTGGTGAGGTCACAAAGGTGATGTAGAATCCTTTGTTTTGTTCTCTGCACTTTTCTTGGAGCTGTCTGAGGGCAAAGACCATGTCAGTAGTTCCTCTGTTTGCGCGAAAGCCGCACTGTTATTCTGGGAGAACATTTTCGGCGACACTAGGTATTATTCTATTTAGGAGAATCCTAGCGAAAATTTTACCTGCAATGGAGAGCAGCGTGATTCCCCTGTAGTTTGAGCAGTCTGATTTTTTGCCTTTGTTTTTGTTCAGGGTGATGATGATGGCATCACGAAGGTCCTGAGGCAGCTTTCCTTGGTCCCAGCAGAGCTTGAATAACTCATGCAGTTTGGCATGCAGAGTTTTGCCGCCAGCCTTCCAGACCTCTGGGGGGATTCCATCCATACCTGCTGCTTTGCCACTTTTCAATTGTTCAATTGCCTTATATGCCTCATCCAGCTCTAGCCTTAAGGGCTGTTGAGGGAGTTGGAGCAAGGCGGATTCTTGGACTGAGCGGTTGGCACTGAAAAGAGATTGGAAGTGTTCTGACCATTGGTTGAGGATGGTTACTATACTAACCCAAATTACCCCCTTCTAATTCTAAGTGCATGTGTATGCAATGTGTGTGTGTGTATTTAAGAAAAGTTATTTGGTTCAAAGTTCAATTTCACTTCTTCTTCCAAGTTCTCTGGTTGCAGGCAATCACCATACTGTGCACAGAATTTAACATGTATAAAGTTCACCAGGCTTTGGTGCTTGAAAGATAAATATTTACTGCTCAGGAAGGTTCTTGTAGATTTGCAGAGAGAGATTTGTTGTTCCAGGACTTCCAGAACTGAGGTACCAACATTAGTCACCTCAATGTCTCGTTAATGAAACTTGCCCCATTAGGGTTTTTCAGATTGTGAGAAACAGATGTACCTTCACAGAAATTGCTCGAGAGAAAAATTGAGAACAAAGAACATTTATTATACAACAATGCAAAGTTGGGTGCTTTCCCCTTACCCTGGGAATACACACATACACTGGGGCTCACCCAACTTTTATACAGTTTATTTCAGTATAGAAGTACCCTCCCCCTTACATTCTTCTGCCTCCTGGATGAGTTTGGCATTAGGCAATCCTGTCTGCCCGCGTGCTGTTTCTGTGAACTTGGAGGACCAGGGGGGTATCCTGTCGGTGTCCCATCATGTCATTGTCCATATTGTCCTTATTCACAAACCTGCCTTTGTCTTTCACACCTTCCTGACCCTCAGGGCTTACTAACTTCTTATATGCAGAACTTGCTAATTCTGTCTAAAAGGCAAGAAGACCCTTATCTTATTCAGACTAACTTTACTTCCTACATTCTATTATCTATCCTTATCCTATTCATACTGGCTTTATTCATGACACATATATCCACATACTAGTTTTCTTCATCTTTCATATTTTCATATTAGTTTTACTCATCTCTCACAATCCTCACTTTTCTTTTAGCTACGCTTTGTGAATTCTCAACTGGAATGTAACTTGGTCTTTTTCCCAGCGAGTCAGTAAATGAACTGCAGTCTCAGCATCATCAGACAGAATTTGGGAAACATACATCCTTTGGGTTATAGTGATCTGATGAGGGGTCCGTTGAATTAAATACTGCACACGTCTTTAGGCAGGGGAGCACCATAATGGCCAGAATAGCGAGTCCAGCTGCTATAAGGGCTGTGGGTATCAGACCCCAGTTACCAATAAAAAGTCTAGTCCATCCCACACCGGACCGAGGTTGCCAAGTCTGAACCTGGGCATGGGAAGATTTTCGAACTCCTGAAGAAGTGCCTTTAACCGCCTGACCGTTGTGAGCATTGTCATTAATTAGTCTTTCACTAACGCTGCCTTCAGCAGCCAACGAGTAATCGAGAGCCAGGCGGTTTTGTTGAACTGTGGCTCGTATCTGTCGTCTTTCTTCAGCCCATAAATTCAGGGCAATCGCTGTCTGTACGGTGATGATCTCCAAGGCTGCCTGGAGTCTGATTAAATGATTTAAATGCCAAGCAGCTGTAGTGTTCTGGAGCAGCTTATGTCGTCATTTACAACTGGAACTCCCCTTACAGTGGTGGTTCTTAACATTCCGAATGTCTGTGTGACCCAAAGGATGATTTACAGGAGACCAAGTTGGGGAGGGGGGTTTCTTGTCACTGAACCTGTGAGTTGCAGCCTGTCTGTGAACATTAGCATATGTATTCACTCTATGTCTGCTACATGTACAATCCTGACTAACATTCTGTCTGTCATTGTCCCACCATCTTCTTTGTGCTATCTCTTTAAAACTCCTCTTTTTAATACCTGTAGAGGCCAAAATACAAATCAAATCTACTCCCCTTGGGTCGTTCTGTTCCCCTGGTCCATGTTGGGATCCTATATTAACCCATACTAAATAAGGTACCCCACTATGACTATACTCTATACCTGCACCCTGTCTGCATTCCAAAGGTAAATAATTGTCACCTCTGCTGCCCCTATTCCAGGAGGACTTAATATATTGTGAGCAATTTGGTGATTTCCCAAAAATTGGGAACCAACAAGTAAACAAAACAGCAAATGGTAAAAACAACATTACACCACTTTTTCCCGGTATAGTGTAACTTTCAGATCAGAAGGATGAAGGATTGCACGCCAGGTGGAAGGTAGATTATCAATGTCGTTAGTCTGTGGTTCAGTAGCTCGATTAATTCGTTGGATGTGGTCCATCCCTTTTCTTTCATTAGCACGGCAGTGTCTGTAATCAAAAGTACACAATAGGGGCCATCTCAGACAGGTTTTAGTTGGTGATCTTGCTATGCTTTTACGTATACCCAATAACCAGGTTTAATAGAATGAATAGGAAACTCCAGGGGTTGGGTTTGAGCTAATAAACCCTTCCGTCAGAAGTCATACAGAGAAATAGAAATTCCCTGTAAATATTTAGATATGTATTGGTCATTAGCCTCAGGGATAGGGGTATCAGTGTGGAATCCCATGTAAGGAAGACCAAACATCATTTCATATGGTGAGACAGCAAGGTCCTTACGAGGAGCTGTGCGAGTCCTAATTAAAGCTAAGGGTAAGCATTTAATCCAGGAGAGGCCAGTTTCCTCATGAAATCGAGTGAGCTGATTTTTCAAGGTCCGATTCATTCGTTCAACATGGTCTGAGCTCTGGGGGTGCCATGGGGTATGTAGCTGCCAATCTATTCCCAGTATTTTACACACACCCTGGAGTACCTGAGAGGTAAAATGTGTACCTTGATCTGAGTCAGTGGTTTGAATCATACCATATCTTGGAATCACAGACTCCAGTAGTATCCTGATAACGGTGCTGGCACGATCATTAGGGGTCGGGAAAGCCTCAACCCAATGTGTGAAATGATCTACCATCACCAGGAGGTATTTGTTAACCCCTATCTTAGGTAATTCCGTAAAATCAATTTGTATCCGTTGAAACGGACGTACAGCTATATCGCGACCGCCAGGCATTACCTGGTGCATAACTTTCTTATTTACTCTCTAACAGATTGGACTACCCCGAGTACTCTGCTTGGCTATAGTGTATATTCCCGAGCAATGAAAAGACCGTACAAAAGTATCCACAAGTGCCTGTGTTCCCCAGTGTGTCTGCTGGTGGAGCTGATCAATAATTTGCCGAGCCAAGGCTTTGTTCAGCACTTGGCGTCCTTCTGCCGTCCAGCAAAACCCATCAACAGTTTGACGCATTCCATGGTCCTTCATGTAAACCTCCTCTTCCCGTGAAAAGATGGGAGTCTTTTGAACCTCATATGGGGTGGGCAGTAACAGCTGCATGTCTATTTTTTCCGTGAGCGCAGCCTGTTTGGCAGCTGCATCTGCCTGTCTGTTCCCCTGTGCTTCAGCACTGTCACCACTTTGATGGCTCCGTACATGAACTACAGCTATTTCCTCAGGTAATGTAAGAGCATCTAGAGATTGGACAATTAAGTTTTCATGGAGCAACTTTTGTCCTTTCCTAGTTATCATTCCCCCCTCTTTCCAGATCTTCCCAAAGGTGTGCACTACACCAAAAGCGTACTTTGAGTCTGTGTAGATCGTGCCCACCTTGTTCTCTAGACCCTGGAGAGCTCTACAGAGGGCATACAATTCACAAGATTATGCTGACCAATGACTGGGAAGGCGACTGGCTTCAATCACCACTCCTTCTTTCCCATCCACTACAATAGCTATAGCGAGTGCCATCAATGCAACAGGAAGATCCATCAATAAACCACCTTTCACCCTCCTGTAAAGGCTCATCGCTTAAATCCTCTCTAATTTTGGTCTGTAAATCTATTACCTTTAAACATACATGCTCTAAATCATTTATGGTATTGTCAGAATTTGGAGAAACCAAGAAAGCTGCTGGATTGTGTTCTTTATTCGTAATCAGGGTCAAATCATCCCTATCCATTAGGATCGCTTCATATTTTAAAATTCTAGAGTCTGTGAACCACCTTCCAGCACGTTGTAAGAGAATATTGCGGACTGTGTGAGGGGTGTGAACTATCATCGGGGCACCAAACGTAATCTTTTGTCCTTCCTCAACTAAAATAGCAGTGGCTGCGATGGCTTGCACACATTCTGGCCAAACACGACAAACAGGGTCTAAAACTTTTGACAGGAAAGCAACTGGGGGTCTACAGCCTGCCCTCTCTTGTGTTAGTACTCTGGTGGCCACACCTCCTTTCGCATTGGTATATAGGTCAAATGGCTTATTTAGGTCGGGTAAAGCCAACACTGGGGCACTAATAAGGCGCTGTTTCACCAAGTTAAAATCTTTAATCTCATCCTCTGTCTAGACAACAGCTTCGCCCCCTAGAATCGTGAGTTTATCATAGAGAAATCTGACCAGGCTAGAATAATTTTCAATCCAGATTCTACAGTATCCCACTAAACCAAGGAATTTCCTAAGTTCTTGGGCATTCCTGGGAGGTGGGATCTGTAGAATACCATACATCCTCTCTGGACTTATTTTCCTAGTCCCCTCACTCACCAGATGACCTAAGTATTTAACTTCTGATTGAACAAATTGTAATTTGGATTCGCTCACCCTGAGACCCTTATTCTCCAGAAAATTCAAAATTTCAACAGTATACTGTTTAACTAATTTGTACGTTTTTCCCGTGATTAACAAATCATCAACATATTGTATCAACTGGCAATTCTCTCTCCGAGGAGCCTCGTCTAGTATTTGTTCTAAGACCTGGCCGAATAAATTTGGTGATTCTGTAAAGCCCTGGGGAAGGACCATCCACCGGTATTGATTCTTGCGTCCAGTAAAAGGATTTTCCCATTCAAAGGCAAACATGTGTCTGCTCTCCGTTGCTAACGAACATGTCCAAAAAGCATCTTTGAGGTCAATCACACTAAACCATTTACTATGGAGTTTGATTTTGCCCATTATCGTATAGGGATTAGGTACAACTGGGTGATGGGTGAGAATAATTTTGTTCAGCTCCCTCAAGTCCTGCACTAATCGATAGGTACTGTCTAGTTTTTGGACAGGTAAAATTGGGGTATTAAAAGGTGACATACAAGGTTCGAGTATACCATCTTTCACCAACTGGTCAATTACTGGCTGCAGCCCCTTACGGTCAGCCATAGGAATTGGGTACTGTTTTCGTCTAATTACTTGCTCAGGATCTTTTAAAGTAACTTGCAGGGGAGGAATATCTAACACTCCTCTATTGCCTCTTTTTGCCCATACTCCAAGATTTATTAGTTCCCGATCCTCCTCGGTTAATACATACAATTGAACCCCGATACCTGATTCCAGTGGGCTGGTGCCGATAGCCAATTGGTCCTGTAAATCTCGTCCTAACAAACAAACTCCAGCTTGGGGAACTAGTAAAATATCCTCTGTTATTATCTTTTCTCCCATTTGTATTCTTACATCCCTTAATACAGGGACCGTAAAATCTCTTCCTCCTCCTCCCAAATTCATCACTGTCCCCTCTATCTTAACACCCTCGTGTGGTTGTAAAATACTAGACCGGGCTGCCCCAGTATCTACTAAAAAGTTCATCTTGTCACTGTGGGGTCCTATGCTTAAATTTACCAATGGTTCTCCGTGCAGCCCCACGGTGTGTATTGACTGAGAACCGTGACCCCCCCTATTCATAATCTGCTTCCATCAGGGCGTAAGATTGCGTCTCCCTGGCTCGCATTGGGCATTCTCTCTTAAAATGTCCCTCCTTTTTACAATGCTAGTAAACTAATGCTCCTGTTTCCCAATTCCTACCAGGGTCTCCATGGGGTCCCGGGAATGGTCGTCGTCCCCGGAATTCTCCTCTACCCTTGCCTCTGCTCTGGTCTCTACTTCCCCACTCCTGACGCTCCTCCCAACGTCCAGGAGCTGGCACACCGCCCCTTCCCTTTCCTTGCTGTCCCTCCACGACTTCCTTGACTGCCTGCATCAAAATCTTAGCCTTTCCTTTCTGTTTATCCTCAGACCTCTGGACGTATGTCCTTTGTGCGATCTGTAAAAGCTGTGTTATTCCCTGTTCATGCCAATTCTCAGTCTTCTGCAATTTCCTTCTAATGTCTGGGGCTGAGTTTGTAATGAAGCCCGTTAATAACAAATATTCACCCACTGGGGATTCTATATCCAGACCCCCATATTGCTGTATGGCCGTACGCAATCTATTCAGAAATGCAGAGGGGGTGTCCTCGGGACCTTGGGGAACCTCAAATGCTTTCTTAAAATTCTGTCCCTTTGGAACAGATTCCTTGATTCCTTTTATCAGATTAACCCTATATTCCTCCATTAATGTGCGACCATCATTAGTATTCTTATCCCAATTTGGTTTTGCCAGGGGGAATTTAAGTTCCCCAGGTATCGCCTCTGGTCCCCCTTGGTGTTCCCTATCCCAGACTCTAATCCCTGCCTAGCATCCACGTTCATCCAAAGTGAGCAGAGCTCTAAAGATCGATGTTAACTCATCTCATGTATATATATATTTGGTCCCAAAAATTGATCTAATTGTTCGGCACATCACTGAGGATCCTCTATCAGGGAGGTAATTTCTCTCTTAAAGTTACGCACCGTACTAGTCAGGGGCACATTTACAGAACCGAGACCCCCTCCCTCGGGAACTTCCCGTAAAGGTCTCATCCAGTCAATTTCTGGCTTATCCTCTCCTTTATAATGTCTAGGTTCCTGCTCTCCGGGAAATGAATCAAAGGGTTCTTCCCTTCCCTCCCGGAGGGTCTCACACTGTTTTGAATCAAAGTCTCCTCCCCCTCTTGTCAATTGAAGTGGTAATCTAGTACTTTCTTCTCCTTTCATTAGCTGTGGGGGAGGAGGGGAAGGTGAAGAAAGGTAGAGCATTGGAGAGAGGGGAAAGATAGGAGCCGGCATAGGAGGAGCATAAGGTGGAGGAAGGGAATGTAACACATTCCATCCTTGTGTTTCAGGGACAAAAGGTTCCTCATGCTTCTTGTCCTTACATTCCTTTTCATTCAAAACCAGTTGATCAACCGATCCACTGAGCCAGCAGGCTGCATATTCTCTGCTCTCAATATTATCTCTTTGATTTTGATAGAGCCAGATGTTCAGTGCCTGACACATCCAGTCCTCATCAGATCCGAACTTTGGCCAATATACCGAATTCCCTTTTATCGGGTTTTTAACCCATTCCAGACAGCAATACCTGATCATGGTCTGTTTGTCTTTCCTGCGGGTTCTCTCCGCACCCCAATCAGATAGCATTAATCCTAACGGACTTTGCTTAGTTATCTGATCATCCCATCCTTCATTAGGACTATCTCACATGCTACTCGCACCTCCCATACTAACAGGTAAGTAAAATTCCTCTTACCGGGATCCAGTAGCTATTCCTAGCATGCTTCCTTAACGTCCTCCCGTCGTTTGTTCTCAATACCTCTTCTCGGATATCACTCGCTTCATCCACTGACCAGTCACCCGCCGTCCGTGAGTCCAGCTGAATCAGCCGGGGTGCATCTTCCCTCGTCGTTGGGCACTCTGTCAGTGGAGGGAGTGGGATCCTGGATGAGCCCCCAATTGTGAGAAACAGAAGTACCTTCACAGAAATTGCTCGAGAGAAAAATTGAGAACAAAGAACATTTATTATACAACAATGCAAAGTTGGGTGCTTTCCCCTTACCCTGGGAATACACACATACACTGGGGCTCACCCAACTTTTATACAGTTTATTTCAGTATAGAAGTACCCTCCCCCTTACATTCTTCTGCCTCCTGGATGAGTTTGGCATTAGGCAATCCTGTCTGCCCGCGTGCTGTTTCTGTGAACTTGGAGGACCAGGGGGTATCCTGTCGGTGTCCCATCATGTCATTATCCTTATTGTCCTTATTCACAAACCTGCCTTTGTCCTTCACACCTTCCCGACCTTCAGGGTTTACTAACTTCTTATATGCAGAATTTGCTAATTCTGTTTTAAGGCTTACTAATTACATATGCGGAACTTGCTGATTCTGTAAGGCTAGAAGACCCTTATCTTATTCAGACTAACTTTACTTCCTTCATTCTATTATCCCCTTATCCTATTCATACTGGCTTTATTCATTAATCATATATACACATACTAGTTTTCTTCATCTTTCATATTTTCATATTAGTTTTTACTCATCTCTCACAAGATGGTAACCTCTTTCTTTCAGGTCACAACAGAGCTCCTTCTGTTCCTCTTATTCCAAGAGAAACATCAGACACTTCCAGGCATCCACTGTTTTTGGAACTTTTCATCAGTTCTTCCTGGATTGCACCGTGTCACATACACACACACCAGCTGAGAGGGCTTCCCTTTTCTCTCTCTCTAACTGAAACTCCAAAGAGAGCATATGACTCATGTCTTGCAAACCCCCCACCCCCCCTTCTCAAGTTGTTAGGTAAACAATCCAGAATTGACCTCTGTGAGCACTTTGCAGAAAGGGTACTTTTAGACAGCATGACTCCAGCAAGACAATGGTCAAGCATTTTATGATGGTCAATTCAATTAACAACTCCTTGTAAGGTACATTCTCCAAGAGATCCTGCAATGTGAATTCTTTAGTCTTTCAAATGTGACCGATTCCAAATCTTATAAATTCTCCCCAAATATTAATATTGTTACACTATGTTTAATAGTATTTCTCAAAATATTGTTAATCTTTTATGTCCTAAAGATGAAAATGAACAAGAATTTCTAAATGAACAGGACCAGACAAACTAGATAGTGTTCACAGTAATCTTCTGTAGTTAGTGATAGCGAGTGAATATTGGCCCTTGTGGGTTTGAAGCATCTATCAATCTTGAAGTTTTCCAGCCTACAAAGATCTTGAATCCAACACATCCATTCCTGTCACATCCCTGGATTGAAAAGAAGAAACTGAAATCGTTTATACAGTTTATATGGGTTCATTGAATCTGAAACTAAAAGAGAAAATGCTAGTAATAATACAAAGTGATCCAACCATCCTCTCTGGAGGTTTAATGCTTCAGATGTAATTGTTTCAGATTTTATTTCAAGAGACTGTTGTGAGGAGTTTCCTTACTTTTTATTGTTTAATGGTTCAAAAACAAATATCTTAATATTAAGATCAAATCATTAAGCATATTTTTTGTTTTTGATTTTCCAGTTACTACAGAAAAGACAGTCTTTGCTTGGGCATGGGTAATATTCGCAATAAGTTCATTTATTATAGAAGGTAAGAATTATAAAGATTGAATGTGCAATAGGAGCACAAACTCATGTAAAGCTATAGTGACCACTTTCCTATCCACTGATTTGTCATATATTTCCATGTACATCGTTTCAACAATACATATATCTGCCTTTATTTCTTTATTTATATATTCATGGCACCTCTGTCATTATTTTGGGGCACACTCTGCTCACAAAGAACTCTACAGTGCTTTCATCTTTGCCTTTCTCGTCCTTCAGTTTTCCATTGTCTTTTCCTTTGCCTTCAAGTTTTGAATACCTGAATCAAATCTTTGTACTTTCCAAATGTTAAATAAAGCCCACACACAGCATATTTAAACAAATTACAGTAGACAAAAGGAGTATGCGCCTCTTTAATTAAGGGTTCCACAAACTCTATGAGCATTGTTGCACCTCAGAAAGGAATAGCTTTAAAGCAACGATCATAACCAATATTGCATATACCAGAATTTCTATGGCCATCTCTTTAAAACATGCCAATTAAGGATAAAAGAAACATTGAAACTATAGACATGAAGTTAGCTAGATAATAGGACATCACGGTGAATGGTTATTTTTACAACAAGAAGAAAATTTATATTTGTGATCTTCAGGAATTGATAATGGGGCTGGTACCTTTTTTTGATCTAAACATGAACTGCACATATGAGTGCAAGCTTAAATTTCCAAATGTGTGGATGACACAAAAGTTGGCTATATTGTTAATTGAGAAGAGTCATAACAGGATAACAACAAGCTGGTGAAATGGGTAGACATGTGCCAGATGAAGTTTAATGCAGAGCAAATGTGAGGAGATTTCATTTTGGTTGGAAGAATGAGGAAAGACAAAATAGAATAAAGAATTGCTCAGGTAGAGGGAGGTAAAGCTATAATGGGCTGAATGTCAGTTTTCTGTGCTTTATCATTCTATGATAAGAGTCAAGGACAATAACGCTCCTTATCCTGTTTATCCTCAAATTATATGTTTGTCTAATTCAGTTAGATTATTATGTCATGGCAGTAAACTGAATCATCCTGAAAATCTGAAAGATATGTTAAAAACTCAAACCTTTTCATATTGTGTAAAATTGAAGTAGGAAATGAAACATGGAATGTTTGAGAAAGGAAGTGAAAAAGAATAAGAAAGCAAGATGAAAAGGGAGAACAACAGCTCAAATAAGATTAAAAAGAGATGGTATAAAATTAAAAACTGTGAGAACAAAGATAAAATGTTGTGAGCAGTGGAAGGAAAGTAAAAGTGGAAAAAAAGATTGAGAGTGGAATACAGGCAGGAGCATCACAATTTCAGGAATTTTAATGTGTATGTCTCATCATGATCTGGGAGTGTTATGTGGCAATATGCTGAGAATAGATACCATCAAAATTACAGAAGTCTGGCAGTTAATTTGTAATTTCCTTTTCCTCCCTGTCTGCTCTCCGTACTGGGATATAATAACCATTTTTCACATGTACTGATTTGCAGGGTGTCAGGTCAGAGGCCTCAAACCTGCTTCTAGCTGGTGTGCACAGATATTTACTTGTTATCAGAATCTCACCTCAATCACACCAAAGAAAGGACAACTCTGGCTGAATGTTCTTTCCCTTTCCCAGGAGCAACAAATTTAGTTGAAATAATCCCATTGTTGCTTGTGACCACTTACTTCTGTATATGCTGAAGATTCCAGCCTATAAGAATTAGAGATACACTGGGTGATATTTAACTTGAAGAAAAGTTGCAGCATCAACGACAACATAAAAATGAGTTATATTTAGCCTTTAATACAATAAAATGACCCAGGCTATTTTACCAGATCTTTTCACAGGCTCTGTGAAGCCCAATTACCCCCATTAATCTACCATTCCTGTATGTTTTGGAGGGTGGGAGAAAATCCGCAGAAAGCCTATGCAGGTCACAGGGTGTGGTGCACTGAGGCAGCAGCAGGCAAGCATAAATCTCGAAAGACTGTACAACAGGCTTTATTCAGGTAAATGTCTGAACACCAGTTCATGCTTCGGTGGCTCCCGAGTGACTGGCTCAGGAGGTGCTAGCTCAGGTGTATATTCGGGTCAGCTGATTGACAGCCGGCCAGGTGGAGTCAGTCCCCGAGGGTCTATTCAGGTTGGCTGATTGTCAGCTAGCCATGTGGAGTCAGCCCTTAGGTGGTCTTCCTGCAGGTTCAGAGATCGCCCCCTTCAGTAAGCTGGTAGTCGTATCACCACACAGGGAGAATGCACAAACTCATTACACACAGTGCTGGATTCAAACTCATTGTAATAGCAATGCTCTAACCATCAGTATCAAAATTTGGCATTGAACCAATGGAAGTGACCAAAGTCCAGACAACAGCGTGGATTTAAATGTGCTTAATAGATTCATGAGAAACTTTCAAAACCAGAGGAAGGTGCAGATAATGGTAATAGAGCAACTAAACACAGGACGAGGGAGAGGGAACAGATTGGAGGACTTTTGGGTTAGAGTGACAAAGAAAATAAGGGAACTGAACTGATGAGGATTATGTCAGGCCAGGATCCAATGTGAGTCAGTGATCAGAGAAGTGATGTAAAAGGCTTCTAGTTCTAGAGAGATACAGTGAAGAACTAGGCCTTCCATCCCACTCAATCCATGCTGGCCATCAACCATCTTACTTCTCTAACCGTACATTCATCCAATTTTACTTTTATTCTCTCCACATTTTCATCATCTTCCCCAGGTTCTACCACTCACCAACACGCAAAAGACAATTAATCTACCAAACCGCATGTTTACCAAATTCCATGAATGTGGCGACAGGACTAGAAAGCTTGCCATTATCAGTCAGGGCATTGAATGCAGGAACCAGGATGTCATGCTACAACTGTACAAGATGTTGGTGAGACTGAACTTGGAATATTGTTACAAGAACTGCTATAAGACTTTTCTCCCTGGAGCTTAGGAGGATGTAGAAAAGGTTTATAAAACCATGAGGGGCATAGAAAGATTAAATCATCATAATTTTTTCCCCAGGGTATGGGAGTGTAAAATAAGAGGGCATTGATTTAAGATGATGGGAAAGATTTAATGGAGACCTGAGGGGCACCTTCACACAGATAGTGGTGGGTGTAAGGAATGAGTTGCCAGAGGAAGTGGTATAGGTGGGACAATTATAAATTTCAAAAGACATTTAGACAGGTACAGGATAGGAAAGGTTGTGAAGATATGGACTGAATGCGGGAGGATTGAGCTAGTGGAGCTGTTCTAGTGAACCGGTGCGGACTCGAAAGGCTGACATGCCCTGTTTCCACGCCGTAAACGGTTATATAAGTAAATGGGACTAATTTAGATTGCACGGACAAGTTGGGCTAAAGGGCCTATATCTGTGGTGTATGACTCTATGTCTAGAGTGAGATAGGGGGTGTGAGACGCAACTGGAATTGCCAAGAGAAACTTACATAGTCACAGGGAGAATGTGTAAAGTCCACACAGACAGCTTCCAAGGTCAAGACTGAACCTGGGTCCCTGGAATTTTGAGGTGAGAACTCTACCAGCTGCAGTTATCATTGTGGCTCGGTGTGAGTTCAGATATGGGTCAGCTCATGAGGGTGTCAGGTGGAAGTCTGCCCAAGGAAACACAGGATTGACAACTTGTACAATGTTTTTTGGAAGCTCTTGAACTGAGGCAGGAAATCAACCAAAGGTAAGAACCACTCTCCAGTAACTAAACACTGAAAATACTTTAAATTCTGAAAAGCAAAAAAAAAACTGTAGATAGCAGAAATCTGAAATAAAAAACAAAAAATCTTTGCAATTATTCAGCAGGTCAGGCAGAATCTGTGAAGAGTTTACATCTTATTTTAATGACATTTCATTTTAGCTCTTCTGGTGAAAAGTCATCGCTGACTTTACAGGTGCTGATTGACCTATTCAATAAGTTGCCATATGACTTTTTATTTAAGGAACTACACTCAGAAATATGATTGTTTTCTAACTGCACAGCATTACTTGGCTTTGACACACTATTTTTTTTCTGAATGGGCAGGTGGATTGCCATTGCTGTGCCATGATGTTGATTATACTTCAAAAGTGGTTAAGCTTCGATCATCTCTATCACTGGCTTGTGCATTGCGAAGGGAGTGCATTGAATCAATAGATGCAAATGCAAGTCATATATACTGGAAACTGAATGATACCAAAATTCCACAGGAACAATATCATTTCAATGACACCGTTTCACGAGTAGCCTTAAATCATTTTGATGCAGTGAAAGGATATTTGACATGTCACATTAATATCAAAGGAGCACCAAATGTCCTTCATCGTTTTACCATTAAAGCAGGATGTAAGTAGTCTTTCTGTATGAATCAAAGTTTAATTTCATTAAGAATAAAGGTGCTTGGAATAGTGCATTAAATATATCTGAACAACCATACAAAAATATTTAATTATGTTTTACTTATCTAAAAGTCCTCATGTATCGAATTCCAAAGCTCTGAAGACTGCAGTATAGTTATGAGTTATTTTTTTATATGATTTACTAAACCTACAAAGTTGGGGATGAACAACAAGGAATGAGTGTGTTTAAAACCAACCCGAAAGATAGTATTAGAAATAGACATAGAAATTGGTTAAAATCCGCAGCAGACCAGCAACATTTAGAGAGACAGAGGAACTGAGGTAATGTTTCAAGTCGATGACCTATCATTGGAACTCCAAAGAGCAAGAAGTGAATCAAAAGTATGAACGTGAATGAAGCCAAAGACACAAATGGAAATCCTGTCATGAGCAGGCTTCTCCAAGATGCACATTCATGGAATGAGAAGGGCACAAATTGAGCAGAATTGAAAAGATAATGCATTGGAAATCAGATTTCAGATTTATTGTCAGAGTATCAGAGTACACACATGAGATCACGTATAACCCTGAGATTCTTTTTCATGCAGTGCAAAAAAAGACTCAATGTACACATGTAAATAAATAAAGAAATGTAAACAAACTGACTGTGGAATATAGAGATAGGAAAAAACATCAATGAAGTGCAAAAGTAAGAGTTCTTAAATAAGTCCCTGATTGAATTTGTTGTTGAGGAGACTGATGATGGAGGGGTAGCAGCTTTCCTGATCATGATGGTGTGAGTCTTGTGGCATCTTTACCTCTTTCCTGATGATAGAATCAAGAACAGAGTGGTGTTAGGTGGTAATCTGAAAAAAAAGGGAATCACTGGAAACATTCAGCAGGACACGCAGCATCTGTGGAGAAAGAGTCATTGTGTAAGATGAATGGCCTTTCAATGCACCTTAAGGATTTTTTGCTCTGGTCTTACGATTGTGTTGCTATAATTTGCTGCTAAAGCATATATTGACAGAGAAGTGCAACAGTAAAGAACATAAGTAATAGGATATGATGTCTTCTACCCCTGTTCAACCTTCCACCCTATCCCCATATCCTTTGATCTGCATAATATCCAGAAATCTGTCAATCTCTGTTTTATCTGCAATACCTGTCTGAACTATACAACCCTCTGAGATAGAGATTCACCACCTTCTCTGTGAACAAACTTCTAATTTCAGTCCAAAATTATCTACCACTTATTTTGAGACTGTAGTACCCTAATTCTACCATGTCAAGTTCTCCAAGAATTTTTTAACATCTCAATGAGGTTCCCCTCCCATCATGCTAAACTCCAGAGAATGAAATCCAAACCTACTTCATCTCTCTGGATATAACCTAATATCTCAGGAATCAAGGTTGTGACTATATGCCGCATTTCTCTGCAGAAACTATATTCTTCGGTAAACATTACCATAAATGTACACAATACTTAAATGTGTTCTCACCAAGGCCCTATATAACTGTAGAAAGATATCGCTACTCTTGTACTCTAATCAAACAATAATAACTAATGTAATATCTTCCTTCCTAATATCCTGTTGCAATATATATTTTAGGTTTCAGTGAATGCAAGAACACTCAAGTCACATTGAACAACATTTCCCAATCTCTGATTGATAAAAAACAAAATGTTGAGTATATTTAAATGGACAATATGCATTGTTTTTCTTCTATCTGGTGTTAAGCACCAGTTTCAAATTTATCTTTTTTAAAAAATCTTGGAATGTAGCCAACTGCTCAAAAGTCCTGATGAGTTAAGAAATGGAATTTGGACCTGTTTGTTTTCTGTCCATTTTATCTTGCAACACAGGGGATGAACACCAAGATCAAGCTAAAAATTGTTAATACCTGTAGAAGTAAATAGATGAGCTTTTCATATGCCTCCATAACCATCACCTGAATGTACCAAGAATTCCCAAGCAATGACAGAAATTGGACATCGTTGGTTTAAAATGTAACTAAGGTTGAACATTTGGAATACCTGGGCTTTACCTGAAATTGTATATTGGTTCACTTGAAACAATTAAGTTGAGCTTTCATTGCCAGTCACAGAAAATACAAATTCATAGAGTGATATGTTCTAGTTAGTGTAAGCTGAAAGCTAGGGAGAATTCTGTTGCAGAGTTTGTAAAAGTTCTGAAGCTGTATGAGAAAAGATAAATATCAGATTTATTAAAGGCATCACAGCCCTGTTCCTTCCCTATTAAAGTGGAATTAAGTTGCCATAAACTTTATGCTTTCTGCCCCAAGCATGTCAACATCTCTGAGATGTGTCTAGGATGACTGCCCAAGGGAAACAGAAATCCTACTCAATTGCACTTCCATCAGGACCCCAGTTTCGGGCTTGAAACTGAAGTGAGAAGAATGTGCAATTCAGATAAACACAAAAAAACTGCAGATGCTGGAAGTTTGAGCAGGCAAAGAATTGCTGGAGGAAGTCAGCCAGTCAGACAGCATTCATGGGTAGAAATGGGCAGTCAACATTTTTATCAAGAGTAAGATAAAAAGATGAAACTATATACATAAAGGGGAAAAGATGCTGGGGGCGGGGAGGCAGAGGTGATAGGATATATGAAAGAGGTATGAGAGGTAGAGCAAGACACCAGTAGGTGAAGGGGTGATGGAAAGAAAAGTTAGAGAGAAAGAAAATAATTATTGGAGTAGGTAAAGAAGAGATAGAAACAGTGGGTGGGGAAGGAGTTATCTAAATGCAGAAGAATCAATGCCATTAGGTTTAAGGCGGATTTGGAGGAATGTGATGTGTTGTTCCTCAACTTTACATTTAGCCAAGAACCAGCATATCATTGTTGGAATGGTTTGGGGAGTTAAAATGGTTGGCTAAAGGAGGCTCATGTTTAGAACCACACACAGAGCGCAGGTGTTCAGTTATTCAGTTCAACCAATCTGTGCATAATGTCTATGTGGAAAAAAGGTCATTAGTTCTATAAAGAAATTTAAGTTGCTGTTTCCATTTTAATTCATAATCTTGTGAAGAGAATATCCCATCTTATTCTGTAGCCAAGGGAGAATATACAATGTAAATAAAATACAAACAGTATGATAAAGCCATGCACATTAGAGCAATGAAAGCCCTTGATTTTTTTGACATTGGAATTAAAACAAGTTAGGGCTTCAATCAATAAGGGAATAGATCAAATGTTTAATGCCAAAGTCAGTTATATTCAGTTTTAAATGAAAATAAAGCGCAATTGCTATGGGAAGCTGAAAATACAACAGATTACTCCAAAATAAGCAGTCTTAAGAGAAGCATGACTGAGAAGTGAATAGATGATCTCAACCTTATTATGATCTCCTCATGTTCAAGAGTGAGATCTGAAAGTACAGGTGGTGTATGAAAAGTTTGCCTTGTTGAGCAAAGTGGGGAGACTCCATACCAATCCAGAGAATATTTATGACCAGAGGACTTTGTGATTTTCCACTGAGTATTAAAAGAAAAGAAATGTTTTCTCCTACTTTGTATAGCTTCTTTTGAGACATCCATTTTCAATACTGAAAAGTATTCAACTATCAAGAAGTTCCTCTTCCTTCTTGTGTAGACAACATCTATTCCTCTGGAATGGACCCTAATGACCTTTAATGTCTGAATTAATAGGAGTTTTTTTGTTGTACTGTCCTAGGCAGAAATGCAATTCATTAATGTCATTGAGTGTGATAACTGTGTTTCAATATTATTATTCTTTTCAGTGCCTCCTGAAAAGCCAACAAATATTTCTTGTGTAACATACTGGGAGAAAAATTTTACTTGTTTCTGGGACCAAGGGCATGAAACGTACATTGAGACAAATTTTACATTAATTCGGATAATGTAAGTAAACAATGTGACACATTTTACTTAATATCTGCCACTTTGCCACTTTTTTTGTGCCAAATAAGTCTTTTGTTTGGGCCTTAAGCATTATAGATCAGGTTACTTCAAAGCATAACATTGTTCTTTATTTCCAGCATGCGATTGGAGCTGGAAAAGTGTGTGTATTCTTTGAACTGCTGATCTGGCCATATCTCAAATATAGTGTATTTTTAGGGGTTATATATGAACAGATACTGTTGTTTTGTGATTTATCAAATGCTAATGGGAGAAACTTGATTGTTTATTTAACTTTTATTGTCCATACACAATTGTGGCCCAGGGTGGTTTGTGATAATTAGGCAGAGAAAGTTACTAAGCTGGAGTTGCCACGGTGGTGTAGAGGTACTTCTGACTTGTTTTGAACTCATTTCCCCTGTTCAGCATGGATGTTGTAAGAACATCTTCAAGAAATCTTCTAATTAACATGTTTATTATAAATGCAAGAAACCAAATTGTCTCTTCCTACTATTTTAAGAGTATTTACATTTTCATTTGCTTGTTTTTCAGAAAAAGTCTTCCAAATGCTAGCTGTGTTAGCCTGAAGAAGAACACATGCTCCTTTATTTTCCCGGATATTTACATTGTTAAAAGGCAAAAAATTATTGTAATGGCGGAGAATGCTCTTGGCAAAGTTTGGTCTGATCCCTTAGACCTGGACACTTATCAAACTTGTAAATATTTAATAATTAAAAAAGCTATCTTTTTAGTTTGGTAATTTCTATCACTATTGACCCATTTGGCAGCACAAAGGAGGAAACAAGACAAACAGCTTACATCAAGTTATTTTAGTACATTGAGCTTGCAACTGATAACTCAAAAGTTTTCCACCCAAGGTCAAACCATTAAAAATTAATCAAAATAAATTTAATTTAATTTAGTTTGTGCAAAAATTAAAACTGTGCAAGAAGTAATTTCTTCTGAAATGACTTAAGAATATTTGAATAACCTCCATTCATTTCACAGAAGCTCTTTAGTATCTAGTTCCTAGTCCTTAGCAGCTATTCTTCAGCACCAGATGTGAGCTCCCATTGAGCTCCACAAAGAATCAGGATCAGGGAAAATATGAAAAAAGATGAACAATTGACTGGAACTTCAGGAGTTCCAGGTTCTGATGGAAACCCTTAAGTGCTGATTAGCATGAATGTAGGGGGATGTTGGCATTTTATGGAGAACTCCTGACAATTCCTTACCAAATCTGGGCCAATGAATATTTAAGAAAGATCATGAATCCCACCATTACTAGATGGAGGGAAATGGGAGAAAAGGTCAAAATAGGATATGGAACCTTCAAAGCACGACAATCTAGACTCATTTTGAGCCATTTTTCTTAGATCAATATCCCGTCTAGTTCTGGAGGATAAAACTGAGAACAAAGAACCAAATAGTCAAGTTATTGTCATCTGATTGCATTAGTACAACCCAACGAAACAGCGTTCTCTGGTCCTCAGTGCAAAACACACAACCAGATATAGCACACATACAGACAATACACATGCAGGACAAGTATACAAACAAATATATACAAATAAATAAAAAAATAAATATTGCTTTGTGAATATGAGAGTCTCAGATGGTCAATAAGAGCAGTTTTTTGGTCATTCAGAATTCTCACTGCTTGTGGGAAGAAGATGTTCATTCCTCAGCCTGATGGTGCTGGCTCTCTGATACTCCTATACTCTTTCCTGAAGGAAGCAGCTGAAAAATGCTGTGGATAGTCCTTCATCTGTGCATTATGTTTACTCTTGGAAACACAGATCCTTTCTATTAACTACACATTAAAGAAATGCAGAAAATGTCCTTGAAACAGCACTCCACTGTGGCAAAGAAAAGATAAATAAAATACTGAGTTTAAGTTTGCACCATCAAAAACAGGGGTAGTCCGATTCCAGTGGAGTATTACGGGGTGTGAAGCCACAGTTTGAGTAAGTTATGGTAATAAAAGGCTTTGAGATGTTTTTAAAGATGAGAAAAAAAATCAGTGAAATTATATATATATAATATCACTGTTGCATACAATCCTAATAAAAGGGAATAGAATTTGAAAAATAAAGGAATGAGGTTAGCTATGCCTTAATCTAGTTGCCTCATACTTTTTGGCCATGAGTTAAAATCTGAAACTTGCAAAATCCTCCAGTTTTAAGTGCATGGACAGCTGATATGTGCAGGTACATGAATTAAAGTTTCTTTCCAAGTCTCACTATGTCCTTTCATCGTCTCTCACTCTCTCTCTCTCTCTCTCTCTCTCTCTCTCTCTCTCTCTCTCTCTCTCTCAGCACCATGTGAATTGCAATCCTTGATTTCACAAGTGCCACAGAGGATGAATCCCTGCCTTGCCCTTACATTCACATCTTTACAGTAAATAAATAAACACACATACTTTATATGTACTCTTTTGCGAGTATAGCAGATCCTCACTTAACGCTATTGATACTGTTAGAAATAGAAGTACCTTAACAGAAATTGCTCGAGACAAAAATTGAGAACAAAGAACATTTATTACAACAACAATGCAAAGTTGGGTGCTTCCCCTTATCCTGGGAATACACACATACACTGGGGCTCACCCAACTTTTATACAATGAATTTCAGTATCAGAATACCCTCCCCCTTACATTTTTCTGCCTCCTGGATGGGTTTGGCATTAGGCAATCCTTCCTGCCTACGTGCAGTTTCATGAAGGACCAGGGGGTATCCTGTCGGTGTCTTCTCATGTCATTATCCCCATTGTCCTTATTCACAACCTTGCCCTTGTCCCCATTCACACCTTTCCAACTCTCAGAGCTACAGTCCCTTCATATGCAGAGTTCACTAATCCTGTCTAGGGTTTACTAATTAAATATGCATAACTTGATAAATCTGTGTATGGCTTACTAATTATATATGTAGAACTTGGTACTTCTGTCTAGGGCTAGGAGACCCTTATCTCATCCAGACTATCTCAACTTCCTACATTCTATTATTCCTTACCTCTCCTTATCTTATTCATACGATGGGCTCACTGATCCTGTCGAAAAGACTAGAAGATTCTTATCTTGCAGAGGCTGACTCTGCTTCCTGCATTCTAATTTCCATGCTTAGCCTGTCCATACTGGTTTAATCCATCACTCCACATGTCTGCACTAGTTTCCCCATCTTTCATATTTTTATGTCAAGTTTCCTCATCTCTCACAATACATTCTTGGAACGTGCTACTTTAAGTGAAATGACATTAAATGAAACCAAATTTACCATAGGCTTAATTATATAAACAAGAGTTAAGTTCCTATGGTTTATTTCTCGTCACAAAAACATCTCCAAACCTCTTCATAATGACCCAAATCACTTAATATTAAGCATTGTAATAAATGTATGCTACACTGACATTTAAGAAAGATTAATAAGAACAACTAAAATTATTTAATCAATTTTGGTGAAGTCAGTGAACGGTGGCAGTTGTAGTGGTGGTGGCTGGTAGGGGAAGGAGTCTACTGGGATCGCTCAGAGACCATCATTACTGAAGGGCAGAGAAGCAGCTTGGTCATCAGTATTACAACTAACCACAACTTTTACCACAAAGTTTTCACTTTCAGCACTGTTTTTCTTTAGTCCTTCAAATAAACTTAACATTTTCATTTGTATATGATTAGCGAACATGGAGTGTTACACTGGTGCATATCTTCCATCCAGATATTCAAAAGCCTTTCCATATTTTCCACAATTCCAAGTCAATTTTGTAACTCTTAGGTGTTATTCTTTGAGCATTAGCTTCAATCATTTCGGCATAACTGCAAACTGTTCATATAGTTGTTGGTTGTAGACCGAGAGTTCTTCCAATATCCATTGCTCATTGTCCATTGCCAACACTTCTAATTTTGTTTCTAATGTGGCCACAGCATGACACACAGTTTAGCCCTCATTGCAACAGGGATAAATCAAGGAATAAATCTTTGAAAAATTGTAAGAGATAGCACCTGCTAACGTGTGTTTCAATGTCAAATAACAAAGTGTGACACAATTTTATTGTTTTACTTTAAGTTTTTTCTCATCAACATTATAACAAAATGACATTGAACAAAACAATGTTATTCAAGGACTTAATGTACCACTGCATTTACAATCTCTATATTTATATGTATCAATAGAGAGATGCTCTTATAACTGTTTGTTCCATTAAAGATAGCTGGCTGAGTAAACCTATCCCTTTTTTTGAGTAATGTTAAATTAGCCATTGTTTCCTCACAAAGTAAAACATATAAATTTTAATAATTTATCATAGGGGAATGTGAAGCATGTTATTAATTTTATATCTTACATGTATGATTGCGCAAGTTAAATTGATAAATTGTTAAATTTTTTTCAATGCAGTCACCACTGGTCCTCCTCAGAATGTACGTGTTCACTCTATCCAGGGCCAAGGGAGATCACTGCTTGTAACCTGGAGAAACCCCATAGAGCTGGCACCAGATATTCAGTTAGTTTATAATATCCAATACCAAATGGTTGGTGCAAGCAAATGGATTCAGGTACCTGGTTATATTAATCAATTGTAAGTTCCTCTTGAATTAAAAAGCACCTTCTGTGCTGGATGTTCTCCACAACATTCTAGTTAATATCATCGATAGCTTTAATGAATAGAGCTCCTTGTTGACAACATCAACAGAAAGCAAAATGCTAAATAAACTTAACAGGTCAGGCAGCATCCATGGAGGGAAATGGACAGCAGATGTTTTGGGTTGAAATTCTACTTCAGGGCTGATGGTGTGGGATCAGTGGGTGATAGGTAGACCAAGGGAGGGGAAATGGATGAGGGACAGATTGAGCCACATGGGAGAGTAGGCAGGCAGAGTCTGGAGAGTGATAGGGAGAAGAGAAAATAATGACAGATAGAGCCGGGGAGGGGGAGAGGAGGGTGAAGGCGATGAGAGGAATGGTGGCCAGATGGGAACAGTGGAGGAGGGGATGGATATGAGTAGGATGGGCAGGTGGAGATGGTGTAGAACAGGAAATTAATTGGGTAACAGAGGCGAGGGTGTATATGAGAGGACCTAGGTGGATGAAAAGGAGGGGGAAGCATCTGAGGAAGAGTGGGTTACTCAACACTGGAGAATTGAATATTCACATCATTGTTGACTACCCTGGCAGAATATAAGATGGTGCTCTTTCAGTTTGTGGTCCTGTTTTACTCTGGGAAGGCAGACAAGTTGCTCTGGGAATGGGGAGGGAATTTGAAATGGCCAGCAACAAAGAGCTGCAGACAAACATAAGTGCTTGGCAAAGCAGTTGCCTTGTCCTCACAGAAGTAGAGTAAGCCACATGTAGCAGAGGAGGTTGGATGAGATGTATGTGTCTTGCCTGGAAGAGTAGATTAGGTCATTGGATGGAGGTGAAGGGGGGGGGGTACTGTAGAAACAGGAATTACTTCTCCTATCATTGGAGGGGGAAAGAGCCTTGGAGGTTGGAGGGAAGGGTAGGAAGGGAAGAACTAATAAGGGAATCATGGACAGAGTGATCCCTGAAAAATGAAGAACAGGATGGGAACGAAAGATACGTCTGATGGTGGGGTCATGTTCAAGCTTGTTGAAGTATCGAAGAGAGATAGCTTTTACAGAGATGAAGAGCCTATGTAGGGCATAGCTTCCAGACAATTGCTGATTCTCCGGCACCATTTCTACTCACCATTTATTCTTTAGGTCATGAGATTCAAGTTCAAAGTCAAGTTAGTTTATTATCATCTCACTGTACATATATAACCAGATGAAACAGCTTTTTTTGGGGAATATTTTATTTTTTGATATTCAAAGACTCCGAAAAATCCAAATAAACAATATTTTTTTTCCCAACAGTCGTCTATATCATAGAGTGTATATTATCCCCTACCCCTCTCCCCTCCCTTCCTTACCCTAATACCAAAAATAAAAGATTATATAAATTATACAAATACAAAGAACAAAATTTCATTCAAGTCAAAAACCTTTAAAAGAGCCCAAAGAAACCTAAAATAAAAAGATAATGAACAAAATACAAGAGCACGTCTCCTGCACCGCGATCCATTTCACTGATCTCTAGCATTCCACTACTGCACAGTTGTTGTACTCACTTTACCTGAAAGGGGTATATCTACATGCCAATGTGTTACAGATAGGGCTGCCACACCCTAACGAATGTGCCACATTTCTTCCTCAGATTGTACGTAAGTTTCTCTAGGGGAATACAATTCTGCATCTCTGTATTCCACCATGTAATATTTAGTTGGGAGTCAGACTTTCACATGATTGCTATACACTTTTTGGCCACTGGCAAGGCGACCTTCACAAACTGTATTTGATATCTGGACAGTTAAAACTCATGTGCACAATGTTTCCAAAATGGTAAAATTCTGGATCCTGTGGAAATGCACCTTTATAATTTTTTTCAGAATGTCTCGCAGGTCCTCCCAGAAGGATCTCACCTTTGTACACAGCCAGGTGGAGTGGACAAAGGTTCCACTCTCCACACCTAAAACACATTTCTGATTTAGATTTATGTAATTTTTGTGGTGTGATGCAGGAAATTGTATTGCACCAACCTGTACCTGGCATTAATAACTGCTGTCATGCTGTCCAGACACAGATCTGACCAGCACCGCTCATGGATTGTTGTGCCCAAGTCTGACTCCCTCCTTTCCCTCGACGTGTGTAAACCTGGCTTTGGGCCCTCACTTTGGAATAGGAAATACATTGTAGAGATAAACTTATGCACCTTTTCCCTTTCAAATTAGAATCTCCATATCACTACACATGGGTTGGGCCATAGGTCCCAAATGATCTCTTAAGAATGATTTTAGCTGATGATAGCAGAATAAAGTTTTATTAGGCAAAATCATATTTATTTCTCAGCTGTTCAAATGACATGAACTGACTTTGCTCATAACAATCCTCAAAATATCTGATCCCCTTCCAGAACCAGGTGTCCAGGATTTTATTATCCAGAGTCATGGATATTAATTTGTCCCCACCTTTATCCAACACATTGATTTATTTTTTCCCATGCCTGAATTATGGGATTATCCATTTTCCCTGATATCAATTTAGTGTCCCATTTATATATAAACTCTCCTGCTCTCTTTTCTCCTACTGTGCATAGTCCAATTTGTGCCCAGGAGGGGTTACCACTTCCCTCAAAGAGTGAAGTGATAAACCTCGACTGGGCCGCCCAATTGTATGTTTAAAAATCTGGCAATTTTAGAACTCCCTATTTATAATCCCAAGTCAACTTTTTCAGGGAGATTCTAACCACTTTACCATCCAACAGAAAGTTTCTGACATAGCTGTTGAGCACTTTAAAGAAGTCTGGGGCAATGGAATGTGCAAGGACCGAAATAGATATTATAGTTTTGGCATCACTTTCATTTTAATACAATTAACCCTGCCTTCAAAATACTATTTATACGAACCATGGTGCATATATATACACACTCAATAAACAGCACGTACGTATACATAAAGATATAATATAAAATAAATATATATCAATAGTTTGGAATAATTCACATTATAAAAGACCTAAGGTTGCAGGATATTGTTAATCAATCTCACAGCCTGCAGGAAGAAACTGTTTCCCAACCTGGCAATGCTGACTACTGATCCCGTACCTTCTTCCTGATGGTGGTAGGTCAATAATTTCTCTTGGATTGTTGCCTGTTTCTTTTTCCTTACAGAAAAAATGAGGGTTCCAATCCAGAAACCCTATAAATTTGTGTCAATGAACTCCTTCATCTCTCTCAACAATACCTGTTTGATGAGTGGGTAGGATAGTAGCTGTGTCTTGCCCCTCTTATCAAATCAGTTCTCATTCTTCATTGAATTCTATTACCCAACAATTGGACAACTGAAGAATAGGAGTATGTACATCTGATGTACTGTGATGTTCTAATAAGCATTGCAATTTTTCAATGGTGAAATAAATGGTTGTGGGGAGAAGGGGAGGGTGATATATATTACCTTTTATTTCATTTCTTGAAAAAGTTATTAGTATTTGATATTTTGCTCATGTGGACATCACTGATTGAATGATGTGCAATAAAAATTATTTGTCACAATTCTATTTTCCTAGGCAACAGAAAAAGAAGAAATAATTAACCATTCATTTGTAATTACGAATCTCAAACCCTTCACTAATTATACAGTAGCTGTGCGATGCATTGGTAAACATCAGATCAATTGGAGTGATTGGAGTTCCAAGGGAACAGGATTGACTTCTGAAGCTAGTATGTAAAAACACTATGTAAATTCATTTACTAACAGGGAAAAATGGTCATAAATTTTAATAAGCAGTGTGGGAAAGACATTTTTAGTGGACGTAATAATCAACCACTGACAATTTAAGCTCCTCACTACAATAACAATATTGACTCATCTAACGTCACTTGTTTTTGATTTTGTGCATGAGTGGTGAATTTTAACAAAAACTATTTGTCCTCTACTTTCCAAATCTTCTCAGAGCTTCCTTTCTTCTCTGGACCCTCCTTATTCTGAAAGATTACCTTTTTAATTCAACAATGTTGTGGAAGTGCAAAATAAATTTGGAAATTATTAAAGGGAAAGATGGGGAATATTAGTTCTTAATATCCAGAGGTGAATGCCTGAAATAAAGAAAGTTTTGAATTTGTGTAAAATATGGAAAATGTAACTGATCGGGATAAAATAAGCTGCTGAGGTGTCTTGATTTATTTAATATTTATTTTTGTGCTTCCAGAACCATTGGCAGCACCAAAACTTTGGAGACAGATCAAAAACCCTGATTCTCAGGGGATTAGGGAAGTACATCTTCAATGGAAGGTAACCTATTTTGGTTAAACAGGCCAATTGACCATAAGACTAATAAATGGTTAGAAATCCATTTATCAATTTGATACAAATTTTCAGGCATCTGAATGATCTTGGTTTCTTTCTTCTGGACTATCACATGCTTACTGCTTACCAAGATATAAAAAGACATTGATCTGAGATGTTGACTGTTTCTTCTCCACAACTGCTGCCTGACCTTCTCACTATTTTCAGCCCTCTGTTTTATTACACTTTTTAAACCCACCACTCTTTCTTCATCTCTGCTGCACCCACTCTAATGCAACATTTTCTGAAATATTTTCTTTTCCCCCACAGAAGAGACCTCTGCCATAATAGATGAAATCTCTGATTTCCCTATACTTGAGGCTAAACATTCCCTCTCTCCCTCATCCACCTTTTTTTTGATGATTCATTGCACATTTTTTTCTATTACCTTCATTGCAATCCTTCCATCAGGTACATATCTCTTTGCTGTGCCATTTCAACATCTGAATGAACTGTACCTCTTTCTGGTCTTCTTTCATTCTTTACAGCCATCTGCCCACATACAACTTTGTACTCTCTGGCATTAACCATTTAATTTCTTCCTCCCACATCCACTTTAACTACTTCCAACGCTTTGCCTCTGCACTGTTTAGGTGAATCTCAATGTAAGCTTAATGAAGCACACCTGAACCTTCTCCTGGACACTTTGCATTGTTGTCTTGGGATGTTCCAAACCTTAACCGTAGATCTCTTTTCCTCTTTGATGACATGCAATTACACCGGTGATTCTGGGGATGGAATGGATGGATGATTGCCTCTCAGGGAGATGATATGAGCTAATTGTTATGTAATAGGTGGTTGATTTGCTTTTTCATATTAACACTTTTACCCACAAAATATCATGACTTTTGTATGCTTCTTGAATTTATCTCTTTGTGTCCTTTTTGTCTCAAATAGTCATCACGTGACCTAACTAAATTGTCTCCAACTAATTACTTTCTAATTCATTTTTGTTTCTTTTGCATGCTTTCCCCTTCCCACAACCTATTTCTTTTATAGCAATTACCTAATCACCTGTAGAACCTGGAATTCCCTTGTTTGTGACCCACTCTTCATAAAAGATCCATGATAAAATTGAATAGAGTTTTTCAAGGTTTATTAGACCTTATATGGGTTATTACTTGTCAACTTTGGTACATGATTAACATTATGCTTAATAGACATTACTTGAAACATCACTTGAAGCGTGTGGTCAATAGAGTTTTAGGTCTATCCCTAGACTAACAGAACAAAGAACAATTCAAAACTGACTGTCTTATCTTGAAACCACACAGAAAGAGACCTTGGTCTCATAGGCTGCAACCACAGAAACATTCAAAGGAATGCTCCAGACTGGCAACCCTGGCTATACAAGGGATTTTAACCCCTACAATATTCATCTGCTCATCTCTCAGTCAATGAAGAGTCATACACAGGACTCTTGGCTACTTGATATGCTATCAATTGTCTCCATTTCAGTGCCACTGATGTGATCAAGGGTGGGAGGGGAGAGCTGAAGTTCTGTGATTCAGCTCCTTTGTCTTGCTGATGTTGCAAGAGAGCTTGGTATCCTGGCAGCAGGTCACCAGACACAGTTATTATTAACATTTAACCTATGACCGATGTCATTAGTGAATTTAAAAATGGAGTTGGAGGGATTTTTCTCTTTCTGGTCAGCATTGTCACACCCCTTCGTCTTTTGCGCCTCTTTTCGTCACGACTGAAAGTTATGCATCCTGGAACATTGAGCTGCCACTCTTGTCCTATCCTGAGCTTATTCTTGTGTCTACAACAGTATCATAATTCCATGTGCAGATTCACATTTTCCCTTCAATGTCTGACCTATGTGGCTCTTTGGATGAATGTAAATGCAGTTAAATCAACAGTGACTCCAAAGCTTCCTTTCCTGACTCTGGTTTTCCTATTAGGATTACCTGTTCTCTTTGCCACATATGAGTCAACCTTTCTAGCTGCTGCGCTGTCATTCTGGGTCCCATTCCATCAGCTTATTTGTTTAACCCATCCCGTGTAGCAAACCTCCCTGTAAGGATATTGTTCCCCTTCAGTTCAGGTGCAACTTATCCTTTTTGAATAGGTCATGCTGCTGTCCCAGAGAAAAAAAAATCCCATTGATCAAAACTCCTGAAGCCCGCTCTTCTGCTCCAGCTCGTTTGCCACACATTCATCTGTCTTATCTTTCTAATCCTATTCCCATCCTCACCAGCACCCTAAAAATCTTGAGTGCAATAACAGTAACAGTGAATTCAAATTCACAATTCATACCATGAGAAATGACGGGAAGTCCCTTGCTATTTTTGATGCAGGCTTTGAACAAGTCTAAAACAAATGGAATCATTTTGGGATACAGGATATGGTCTGAGAACCAATGTGATCAAACTTTGACACAACAGGATAACACAACATCTTTGAATTATTCGTTGTTACTGACTCGTGAAGCACATGTTCTAACCGTTGTTGCTTATAATTCAGTGGGTGACTCTCCTAAAGCAACCTTGATAATTCCAGCTATAAACCAGACAGGTATGTCCCTAATACATTGCAATTACTCAACCGAGAACTTTCCACGGGAGTTGCAAAAGGATGAATTGTCTCAGAAATATTACATACCTCCAAATTTACTATTTCCAACGGTATGTGCTTACAAGACTTTGCTTACAAAAAGGGTAGAAAATGACACAAAAAACATTCTTGAATGATTCTTAGTGGTCAGCCATATTTCCCGAATTGAAGTCCAAAATTATTCTCATTCATTCTATAGCTACTTTACTAGTTCACTGGGAAAAATGCTGACCAGACAATGAAGTTTGAACCCAATTCTCCCTTCTTATTTCAGTGTACTACTAGAAGCCAAGGAAAGAATGAATAAATGTGATAAGATGTGGATAGCTCTAACAAAAGACAAGTAGCACCATTGGGTTGGGTGCCTCCGCTCTAGAACACATCCAAATTATTATGGAGCATCTCTTAGAATCTTAGGTGTCTCCTTGCAACTATTTTCAGAGTGCCTTCAGCGGAATTGGATAAGATTCCTTGGCATACAGAATAGCAGTAGAAATGAATTTAAAAGCTCATTAGAACATAAGAAATAGGAACAAGAGGAGGAGGCCATCTGGCCTGCATCCTCTATCCCCACCACTAGACCGTGCCCTCTTCACTCTGCTACCATCGGAGAACAGGTACAGGAGCCTAGACCAGCACTCAGCGACACAAGGACAGCTTCTTCCCCGCTGTCATCAGATTCCTGAAGAATCAATAAACCAAAGACACTACCTTACTTTTTTGCGCACCCTTTTGAAACCTTTATTGTTGTAAGGTGGTGCATCTAAATGCTTACACTATATGATGCTGCAACAAAACACCAGATTTCCTGACTTATTCAAGACAATAAATTTTGATTCTATTAACCCATTCAATAAGATAATGGCTGATCTAGGCATAGACTCATTTCCATTTAGTATAATGATGACCATTTGTTTTTGACATTATTTTGTTTTATTCCTGATGTATACTATCTTTTTTAAAAAAAAGGTCCTACATCTATTCTGTATGTTAAAGTTACATCACAGAATCACCAACTGCTTGCACAGTGGAAGACTCTAAAACAGCCAGATAATGGATATATAATTGAGTGGTGTTTATTTTTGGACACAAACCCGTGTGCTGAGCCATTACACTGGCAGTATGAAGAAAGCATGACTGAAATGGCTTACTTACATGGTAAGGATTTATCATGTTACATTAAAGGAACACAGTGTGCATGCTCATTTAAAATGATGTAAAGCACTGCTGCACCAAATGTCTCCTTCCCTGAGAATGTTTTCTTTTGAATATTTTATTTTGGTTTTTTTTATAGACTCATAAAGCAATTCAAGCAGCTAATACCATATTTTCCCACATTCATGTAACGTATAGAGTCTGTATTTATCCTCCCCTCCCTTGCCTCCAAACATATAATCATATAGATTATAAAAATACCAGTGGGGTTCACAGCCTGCACTGAAACCTAAGAAAAAAAACAACCTAATTTTTCTCCTAGGAAAGATCTAATATGTAGATAGCAGAAAAATATCCGATTAGACAAGCCATACTTGTTCCTCAACTGATTGAATGACATGGGTTTCCTTCGTTTGTTACAGTCCTCAATGCACCTGATACTTTTCTGGCACCAGTTGTCCAGGATCTTATTACCCAAAGTCCAGGGTATTAACTTATTCTGGGTCAATGGCATTTTAGGAGATCTCCCCACCTTTAATCCAATACATTGATTTATTCTTTGCCATATCTGAAGCATATGTTTTCTTTGAAATTAATTTAATATTCCATTTATATATAAATTCTCCTGCTCTCTTTTGACCTCTTGGGTATTGTCCAATTTGTGGCCAGGAAGGTGGAGAGGCGTCAAAGAGTGAGGTGATAAAACTTGCCTGGGCTACCCAATAATATTTTTTTGAAATCTGGTAATTTTAACCCACCCTCCCCCAACTTGTCCACGGAGATTTTAGTCACCTTGCCATTCCACAATCGCCAAATGTCATAAAGAAACTCCGGGGCAATGAAGTGGGTAATGATTGAAAAAGATTCTGACACGGTTAACTCTTCCCACCAGTATTATGGGCAGAGTCCTCCATCTATCAAGGTCCTCCTCAATCTTCCAGAACAAAGGGAAATAATTAAGTTCATATTAGTTACATAAATCTTTATCTATTTTTTAATCCCCAAATATTTAATGCCTTCTTGTGGCCATTTAATTGACTTCCCTGTTAATATTGTCTATAATCCCTGTTCATCAAAGGCATAATTTCACTTTTGTCCAGATTTACCTTATACCCTGGAACCTTCCCATAAACCTCCAGTGTGGTCTTCAGCCTAGCCAATGACCCCTTGGTGTCTGTCAAATATACCAACATATCATCAGCGTAAAGGTTGATTTTGTGCTCCACCTGGCCCACCCTGAACCCCTTTATGTCTGGATCCCACCAAATGGCTTCTGCCAACAGTTCAATTGCCAGTATGAACAGCACTGGAGACAATGGACAACCTGCCTACTGGATCTGCTCAATGAAAACACTGGAGACATTTTCCAATTTGTAATAATTTTTGCTTGGGGTTTTTGGTATAGTGTCTTCACCCAGTTAATAAATGTTTGACCCAATCCAAATTTCTCCAGTACCTTGAACAAAAAGTCCCACTCCAGTCTGTTGAAGGGCTTTTCCGCATCCAGAAATACGGCCACTCGGATCCACCCCCAACTGTGGCAGATGTACTATATTAAGCAATCTAGCTATGTTGTTTGCCGATTCTCTCCTTTCTACAAATCCAGCTTGATATGGATTTGCTAATTTTGGCAAATATTTTGCCAATCTATTAGCCAATGCTTTTATAATCTGTGTTTAATATTGAGATGGGGCTCAATGGGTCCCTGCCTCTTTTGGGAATCACTGAGATGATTGCTCTTTGGAAAGACTCTGGGAAGGTATGCTTCTCCGCTGCTTAATCCACCACCTTCATAAGAAAGGGAATTAGCAAATCTTTCAACTTTTTGTAAAATTCAGTGGGGCAGCTTGCAAAGAACTCAGAGTCCATGAGATCTCCTCTTTAGATAAAGGAGCAAACAGCCCCTCTCGCACTTCCTGATCCAAATTTGGTAGGTCCAATAAAAACAAGAAATCGTCTATTTTGGTAGGATCAGCCCTTAATTCTGATTTATACAATTCCTTGTAAAACCTTCCAAACATATCATTTATTTCTTTTGTTTTATTTGAGATCTTGCCTTCCCCTGTTCAAATCGCATTAATTCTTCTTGAGTCCTCTTCTGCCCTTACCTACCAGGACACGACTTGTGGGCCCTCTCCCTCAGCTCATAATACTGCTGTCTAGATCTTAAAAACAACTTCTCTGATTTATATGATTGTAATGTATTATATTTGAGCTTTTTAATTCACCAAATTTCTGTATTTTTCTTCTGAACCTGCTGTTTGATAATCCCTTTTTAATTGAGCTATTTCCTGTTCTAAGGCATTAACTTCATTCATGTGCTCCTTTTTTGATGCTTTTGGTGTATCAAATGATCTAGCCCCTTAAGTAAGCCTTTAATGTGGCCCATATTTGGAAGTTATCCTCAGTAGAGGGGCAGTTCCTCTCACAGAACAATTCTATCTGGGCCCTAACAAAGCTACAAAATTCTGGTTTTCCCAACAGCAATGTATTTAGATGCCATCAATATATTGAAGCTTGCTTATCTAGAATTATGATGGATAAAGTCAAGAGAGAGTGTTTTGACAGTAGTCACAATGTATACTCGGTTTTCATTATCCTACTCTCCAATTGGGCTGATGCCAAAATAGATCATTTCTAGTGTAGGAATCACGTTGTCTCAAGTAAAAGGAATAATCCCTTTCTCTTGGATTCAGCCTTTTCCAGACATCTATGAGATTCAACTCGTTCATAAAGGCCAGGGTAGATTTAGCTGCCCTTGGCCCTTGTAACTTTCTTTGCTGACTTGTCCATGACTCAATCCAGACAAAGATTGAAATCCCCTCCAATCAAGACATTCTCACACCCTTCAGTTACTTTCAAGAATATATCTTGTATAAAAGTTTCATCATCGAAATTTGAGTATATTTGGCAATGCATCATTATGAATCATCCCACCAAGTCTGCAACCACATCCTTAACCACCACTGGAATATTCCTCCTATCAAAATGGCCACACCCTGGTCCTGAAATTGAAGGAGGATATCGCCACCTGACCCATCCACCCCCTCTTTAACTTTAAATGCTCTTGTTCTGTAAGGTGGATCTCCTACAAAAATGCAATGTCCACCTGCATCATTTTTTGGTAAGCCAAGACTCTTTTAATCATTCCCTTTATTCCATTTACATTAAAACTCATGAATTTAATTGACTTATCCATTGCCCTTGGACCACTGCATTATACCCTTCCCTCTCCATCTTGCCCCCTGATACTTAGCCTCTATCTTGATTTTCCTTCACAGATCCTTGGGACAGGTGATTGTGCTCCAAACAAAAACAAAGTTAACAAAACTAAAACCTACAATCCAAAGCCAAACAAAAAAAGCTCCAAAAAACCCTCCTCTTCCTTCACCCCACCCCTCCCACCCAATTTACCTTTACCCACCGGGCACCAATAACCAAACCATTGCTGCCAATGTCCCCCCCCCCCCCTATATTGAGAAATGTCCAATTCACCCATCCTACACTTGTACTTCCCTCCCGTTCTGTGAGCACCTGGTATCTCCTCTTTATTTATCATATACAATCCCCTTCAAACGTTAACACTAGGTAAAGAAACATAACCCTCTGCAGTACTTACATTTTCAATTTTTTGAATATTTTATTTATGATTTTCCAAACTTTAACTCAAGCAGTTATCAACATTATCATTGTCAATGTTAACAGTAACAGCATTGACGACAATGTACAGTTATCCATTTTATAGAAAGTTTTCTGCAGAGTTCAAGCTCTTTTAGTCACCATCACTCTCAACATTTAATACTTAACACTTAACTAACAATAGTTACACACAACATTCAACACACTCACAACAAAGGTATGAAACATATATCAGGGGTTTGTGAGTTTGTCATGACACGGTGCTTTTTTCTTTTCTTGACTTTTCCTGGTTGGGATGGAATGGACCCCACCCCCGCTCCCCCCACCAATTGAGGGATAGGCAGGGAAGGTAGGGCAGTGAGGCATGATGGTCCACACTATAATCGAGCTCCTTTGAAATTTAAGTATTGTTGCCAAATTTTCAAAAAAAGTCTTATACTTTTTTCTTAAGTTGTAAGTAATTTTCTCCAGGGGAACACAGCTTTGCATTTCTGTGTTCCAATGAGTAATGGTCAGGCAGGAGTCGGAGTTCCAGGTAACGGGTGTGCACTTCCTGGCCACTGCCAATGTGATCATTATGAATTGGATTTGAAATTTGAATAGGTTCATTGTGAGTCTTATGTCCATTATGTTTCCCAACAGGAACAACTCTGGGTCTTGCGGGAATTCTTTACCTATAATTTTTTTTCTAGGACTCGCCCTAGTTCCACCCAGAAGGGTTTCACCTTGGTACATGTCCAGATTGCATGCACAAAGGTTCCTGTCTCCATGCCACATCTAAAGCATTGGTTGACAAATCTGGTTTAGATCTGTTCCACTTTTGCAGTGTCAGGTACAGCTGGTGTAGAAAGTTGTATGTACTAGCCTGTACTGCGCATTAATGATTGCAGTCATGCTGATCTGACACAAATCGGACCAGCAGCACTCATTAATTCTTATTCCTGGGTCCGACTCCCAACTTGGCCTTGGTTTATGAACTTCCACTGGGAGCAATAAATACATTGCCGACACAAACTTCTGTCTGCTCCCTCTTCGGATCATGGCCTCTATGTCACTGCACATTGGTAGCGCCATAGTTGGACCTAATTTGTCCTGCAGAAAAGATCTTATCTGAAGGTAGCAGTGGAATGTCTTATTTGATAAATCACACTTATGCCTGAGTTGATCAAACGTCATTAGCTACCCCCAGTCCTAACAGTCTTCTATGCAAATGATGCCATTATGATACCAGATGTCCAGGATCTTGTTACCTATCATTAATGGTATTATTTCAAGTCAGGGGTGTTTTTGGGACAGGCCCCCCTTTGATTCCTAGATATTAGTTAATTTTATTCCAGATGAAGATAATCTGTTTTCCCAGATAACAATTTAGTGTTCCATTTATAAATAAAGTCTTCTGCCTACCCTGTGCAGATCAATTTGTACCCGGGATGGTACATCTCCCCTTTCAAAGAGTGAGGCGATGTAGCTCAACTGGGCTGCCCAATAGTATTTCTTGAAGTTTGGCATTTGTAATCCGCCCAGACTGTAATCCCATGTTAATTTTTCCAAAGAGACCCTGGCGCAAATTTTGGAAGAATCCCTGGGGCAATGCCATGGGCAGTGTCTGGAAGAGGCACTGAAGTCCTGGCAACACATTCATTTTAACACAGTTGACCCTGCTTGCTAAAGTTATGGGCAGGGACATCCATCTATTTAAATTCTCTTCATTTCTCCCAAGCAAGGGGATATAATTTAGTTTATATAAAGTATTCAAGTTATTGTCTATTCTGACTCCTAGGTATTTGATCCCATTTTGCGCCCACTTTAAATAACTGTTTTCTTGATATTGACTGTAATCCCCCTTAGTAAGTGGTATAGTTTTGCTCTTGTCTCAATTAACCATATAGCTGGCGATCTCCCCATAGTCCTCCAGAGCGCAGCTTGGACAACGAGTTTGATGGGTCTGTCAGATATATCAGTATGTTATCGGCAAATAAATTGATTTTCTGTTCTTCCTGGCCTGCTCTAAAGTCCTTGATGTCTGGATCCTGGCAAATAGCTTTGGCTAGTGGCTCCATGGCTAATACGGACAGGACTGGAGATAGCAGGACCCCTTGTCTACTTGACCTTGTCAGTGGGAAAGCTGGAGAAATGTGTCTGTTGGTCACAACTTTAGCCTTGGGCACATGGTTCAGCACACTTATCCAATTCATAAAAGTTGGCCCTAGCCTAGTGGTTCTCAACCATTTTCTCTCCAATCACATATTCCTTTAAGTAATCCCTCTCCCATTGGTGCTCTGTGATTAGTAATGGATTGCTTAAGATGGTATATGACATCACTGCCCTCTCTGTCCCGGACTGACTCTATTGATCTCGAGCCCTCGAACTTTCCACTCCCATCAGCACTCCTACTGCCTCGATCGCAGTCCTTTCTTGGCATCGTCCTGTGCTAGCCTCTTCTAGGCTGCTTTTGCTCACCTCCTTCAGCGTGTTCTCTTCCTGATGGGGGGTGGTGTGGCCTTCCTTGGGTGCTGAAGCCGTGGACGCCACTATTCTCAGCTTCTAGGATCCACAAGAGGATTTATTGAGTTCACTATTGGCAGAGTCATAACGATGTTGATCATCCACACAAAACCTTGCACTTACTCATCCACATTACTCCACCAACACCTAGAACCTTTACCCTCTCCACCAAGATCATCAAAGGGTGGGAATACTTCTGCAGATATGTTCTTGTCTTGCCTCAAGTACATCACTTTCATTGTCACTGAGTCGAAATCCTCGCAGCCTCTACCCAGGAGCACTGTAGGGGTAGTTTCAACAGAAGGACTGGTTCAAGGTGGTGGCTCATCATCAGCTTCTCAAGAGAAATTAGCGAAGGGCAATAAATGTTATCATATATTCTTTTTACATTAAAAACCTGCATTATTGCTGTATGCATGACCCATCTCTGGAAGCTGGTTTGCTTGTTCTCACAGAACAGAAGAAATGCCGGGTCAGTGAGTCCTTTTACATAGCAAGCCGGCTTCCCAGAGCAAAAGAGGCAGTGCGTCACATTCCTGTTTGGACCCGGCAACACAGCTCGCTCTTTTACACTCACCCCGCTTCACCTCTAATACAACCTCACTTGGTGCATAAAAGATGGGTCTGAAATGACCACCCCCTTCCCCCAATCTGCCTTCATTTTTATACAGGTAGATGAGGAGTATTAAAGGCAGATTATATCAGTGTAAAAAGGTATTAGTCAGTGATGGCTGGATCCAAAGTTGAATCCAAAGAATTACATTGTTCATCAAAGTGAGGTGTTAGATAGAAACATATTTACAGTCTGCTAAAGTGGTACAAACCAGGGCAATTACATGACTGATCAATACACAGTCAGATTCATTTCTACCCTACATAGTAAAATTAACTAGCTTGATAATGCATTTAATAATTACTTGTTCATTGCTAATGCATAATAATTGCCAATAACTAAATCCTTAAATTGTGTTAATGTTTTAATTAAAAGATCATCAATGAAATGTCATGAAATTTGTGCTTAGTTGGCCATATTGTAAAAAAATGGTATAGAATCTGATTATACAGCTGCTCAACTTTTCATTGTATTTTTTTCCACAGGGGACTTTCTTCCATTTGTGTGCTATAATATTTCTGTTTATGCCATGTCCGGTAACATTCCAGGAAATCCATGTTCAAAACTGGCATACCTACAACAAAGTTGTAAGTAAATTCTCAAGAGCAAAAGAGGGTTTTCCAGAGACCTTGAATTAATGATTTGGTTGTTTATAATGATATTGTGCCAGCACATTTGAAATCATCTGCTTTATTTGTCCCAAAATTGCCTACATGCCATCAGTTTAGAAATGCAGCTTTACAAGTCCCCATTTCCTTTTCCAGACAGGAGAAAGACATTTATTGGGACAGTTAAAAGAATTTGAATGGTTTCCAGTATCTTTAGTTTCTTGCTTTTTATTGGTGATAAAATACTTTCCCTTTCTTCTGTTTTCATATTATTTTGGGAAATGTTAATGTGATTGACTTCCTAACAGTTGAAATAGGGAGGTGTTACTTTACTTTTTGCTATTTATCCTTTCACAATTTTCCTGTTTATAGCTATTTCTAGATGTGTAACTGTATTTGATGAATTTATTAATTCCTTTATAACACTGAGTAAAATTGCCAAATGCACTTGATTGTCAATTCATGTAAACATTGACTTATAATCTGTAGAGTCCAAACTCCATTGGAAAAATACAGTAAAACCCCTGGTATCTGCTTCCTATGGAGATTAGTAGATGCTGAATAAGTGAATTTTCCTGTTGCTTGAGATTGCGTGTGGTGTGATGGGTGAACTAACCACTAAGGGCACCAATTTAAAATTTTTGTATTTTTTTTTTACCTATGGCATTTATTTTCCACCATTTCTTTGCTGGTTGTTTGAGGCTGCCAGTTGCTTGAATTCCAGATAATGGGGATGCTGTATAAAGGGTGGTTTATCAAATCCTAATGGTAGAAGTGGTGTTGTGGAAGAAAGGATAGCTAGTGCCAGATGGCAGGAAGCTGAGAACTTCATTAGATCAGAGAGTCAGAGGTAGCCTCAGAAGGTTGGAATTATAATTGGAGTTGAGTTGATGGGGGCAGAAGCAATTTCTAAGTCCATTTTACTTGAGCCTATTGAATTAATGATCCATTGACTGATTTCCTTTTCAGCCGCTGTGTGATTGAAGACATAGGAATGGAATTAGGCTATTTGGCCCATTGTGTCCATCCTGCCATTTCATCTTGACTAATTTACTATCCTTTCCAACTCCATTCTCCTGCCTTCTCCCCATAACCCTGGATTCCCTTCCAAATCAAGAACGTATCTATGTCTATCTTAAATATATCCAATGACTTGGCCTCTACAGGTGTCCTTGGCAATGAATTCAATAAATTCACCACCCTCCAGGTAAAGAAATTCCTCCTCAGCTCTGTCTTAAAGGGACATTTTTGTATTACATAGCAATGCCTCCTGCTCGCAGACTCCCTCAGTGTAGGAAACATCCTCTCCAGATCCACTCTGTCCAGGTCTTTCAATATTTGATAGGTTTCATTCTTCTAATGTGATGCTTTATGGCCAAAAATTACTCCTGAGCTATGGACACTGTTGTAATGTAAATATCTCCTCGTGTTTGCCATTGTGGTCTGCTGGGGGTGAGATGGGAAGACTCTACATGCTGTATGTTATCACATTCTATCACATGATGTTAAACTGAGTAATTTTCAGACCCAACAGAAGGCCCATCAGTTGTTACTCATGAAACCAAAGGAACAGAAGCTATAATTAAATGGCAGGCAATCCCTGTGGAAAAACGTCGTGGGTTCATCACCAATTACACCATCTTTTATACATCTGCGAAAGATGAAAATGGTAAGGGATCCATATTGCTGTTGCGATCAGAAATGCTGTGTTATCATTGTGAATGCCACATTGCCTTTTCTTCTTTTTGTACTACTCTGCATGGTACTCATCATTTAGTTTAGGACATAAGAAATAAAAGTAGACCATCCAGCCCGTTGAGCCTCCTCCCCTCCATTCAATGGCTGATTAAATGAGAGGCTCATTTCCATACCCCCATATCCTTTAATTCTCCTACAACATAAAAATCTCTCTAACCTTGTCTTAAATATATTTACCAAGTTAGTCTCCACTGCTTAGTGAGCAGCAAATTCCGCAGATTCACCTCCCTTTGGGAAAAACAGTTCCTCTTTGTCTCCATCCTAAATGTACTGTCCTGAATCTTGAAGCAATGTCCCCTGGTTCTAATCTCCCCACCAATGGAAACAACTTACCTATCTCTCTATGCTTTCCCCCATGAAATTTGGACATATGAACGTGGATGTTCTGAACTTCTCAAGATGTCCTCACACTGTTCTGAGTGCACTCCAAGATGGAGTCCCAGATTCCTCCAGTTTCCCTGCAGTTATGTTGGGAAATCTGTCTGATGATTCTGCAGCAAGTAGGATCAAGTTACCAAACTGTTGCCTTGCCTATTGAACACTCCAGTTTTCTCCAGGAAATTGAGAGTTTGAAGTAGACATCTTTTTCTAGAATGAATTCTGAGCAGTTTTAAACTGAAAGAAGGCTCAAAAGATCATTCCTAACTTTGTGATGCCTCCTCTTGTTGATCTGTACTGCTTGTCAGCAGTTTATGGTGGTCCATAGAGACCACGGTTGCTTAAATTTGCTGCGGTAGGCCCTTCAATCTTCTCTGCCTAAAACAACCAAGGACCCTTGCTCAAAATTGAATGTGGGGTGATACTGAAAGTTCCTTATCCAACGTACATGTTAATAATAAATAATAAAGCATTTTCTTGAATATTATTTTGCTGCTTTCTAATTACTTTGCAATCTTTTTTTTAAGCTGTAACATTGAAGCCAAATGTTTTTGAATATACACTGAAATCTCTGCAAAAAAATACTGAATACTCTGTGTATGTAATGGCATCCACAGTGAAAGGAGGTACAAACAGTAGTCTGATCTTCAGAACAAATGCAATTGGTAAGTGAATTTAACAAAACATCAATATTCAGTGCTGTATGTCTAAATCTAAAATTTAAAAATAAAAATATAATTAAAAAAATTAAAAAATTTTAGCTCTATTTTATTATATTTTAATTTTAAAATGACACCCAAATATGTATTGACTTTTCAGTTTAGAATTGCCAGCTTTCCCCCATGAAATTTGGACATATGAACATGGATGTTCTAAACTTCTCAAGATGTCCTCACACTGTTTATCCCTTCCCATTCTCACAACCACCTGTCTATCAATACGAGAGCTGCACAAAAACATCCAGTTTCAAAGATGGCGAATTAATTGCTAATTTATAGATGTTGTTCTGTTTGAGGATAATTAACCCAGAAAATCTACAAGAATACAATGCAGACACGAAGATTGCAACTGCACCTGTGGCTCATCCTCCCGAGCTTTGTCAGTTTGGGTAGAGCGGTCACAAGAAATTGAGCAACTCTGGTATTTATTTTCCTGGCCAATTTCACTTGCTGATATAGCTTACATTGTCATCTCCCAAGGAATCTTCCTCGGGGCCTAAGAAAGATTTTTTTCCACATTCTTTCAGCATCTTGGTTGGCCTTCTTGCATTTTGTATTAAGTGAATGGGGCCATAAATTTGCATTATGTTTGCATATTAGGTGCAGCGATTATTCACTAACATTGGTAAGATCTATTAACATTAGCAATCCTATTGTATTGAGTACCAAAAGTAAATGACAAAAATCTGCAGACACTGTGGTTGAAATAAAAACACAAAATGCTGGAGAAACTCAGCAGGTCTTGGCGCTTCCCCTTTCCAGTCTTTCCAGTTCTCCTCTCCCCTCCCCCTCTACCCACCCAGCCATGCCTCCACCCCTTATCACTACTGTCCCCTCCTTCCCTTCTCCATCTACCAATTGTTTTTGCCACCCCTCCTTTCCCCCTATCCATTTGTTCAGGTGCCTGCCGACATTCTCTCACACCTTGATGAAGGGCTCAAGCCCAAAATATTGGTGATGTATTTTTACCTTTGCTATATAAATGACATAGTTTTACCAGCTGAGTTTCTCCAGCTTTTTGTGTTTTTACTTGTATTGAGTACCAAAGTGTTTTCATTACCATTACTCACTTGTGTGCAATATATAGATTGTGCACATATGCCAGTATCTAAATATCTCACACTAAATTCAGAACATAAGTAGAACAGAAAATTTGCACCATGGGTCAAATCGTTTTGTATCTTAGAACGGCTGAAAGGAGACATATGTAGTTTCAATGTAACAAGTTCTATTCAGCAGGGCCTCCTACAATATATTCAAGAGTTTGTATGATATGTTCAGCAAGGCAAGATAAAATAAATAAAAATATTAGCAGTGTTTAACATACTGAAGTGAATATTTTTAATCTAAAATGAACTTTCATGAACTTCCAGGAGTTTAATTTATAACTTGCATTTTTTTACAAGCAAGAAGAAATATAAATACGAGTTATGCAACTAGTTTGCAGAACACCTTTACGCTGTCTGCAATGGCCATCTCATGATCCCATTTAGATGCCCTTTCAGCTCCCCTTCCCATTCTCACAACCACCTGTCCATCTCAGCCTTCTCCACTGCCAGGGTGAGGCCCAAAGTAAACTAGAGGAACCACATCTCATACTCCATCTAGACATCTGAATCCAATAATATGAACATTGAATTTTCCAATTTTTTGTTCCTCTCTTTCTTTCTCTCACTCTGTCCTTCTGAGCCACCTCCATTTTTGTCCCCTTTACCATAAGTCCACTTCATTCATTTATGTCTGTCTCCTGCTCCTGGCTCTATCCACCTTCTACCCATACAATTAGCCCACCAGAATGCCCTCTCCATCTGCCTTTCACTCTCTCTTAACAGTTCCCATGATCACTTTCTTTATTTATCATATTCCAGCAATGGTAGTGTTCGTTCCCTGCTTATTACCCTCCAGCAGCCATCTCTAATTTTACCATCGCCTCTTCCACCTGGTCCCATGTCTTTTTATCTCATTTCTGTTTCTACCTATCACCCACATGCCTCTTTCACCCAACTCCACCCCTACACCCTACTGCCCACTACCCTGACTCCATCTGTCCATGATCCTTCACCCTTCCTTGATTCACCTATTGCCTACTGGCCCCTGTCCTACCCCTGCCTTTGCTTTCTTCTATCTTCCCTTTATACCCAAAACATCAAAGATCCCTCCTCACACTCCCCACCACCACAACCTTCTGAGTTCCTCAAGCGATTCGAATCTTGTTCTAGGCTCGAGTATCTCTTGTGTCTTCAAATAAAATATTCTGTCAAATCTAGTATTGTGTTGTGAAATGGGCTCTGATTGATGTTGCATTCAAATTAAAGCCAGCTTATAATTTTCTTGCAGGTTCAGAAGATATTGTGATGATTGTGGCAGCAATCATTCTCTGCTTCCTACTGCTAATCACTGTATTTATAGCCTGTTTCAAGAATCAACATAGGTATGGTTATATTAACTTTGAATAGACTGTCTGAAATGGCAAGTAATATTCCAGTCCTGGAGCTGGAATTCCAACAAGCAGGAGATTGAATAAATGGTTTCGTTTTCCAATAATTATTCCCAGTGGGAGAGGCTCCCTGGCAGCAAGAATAAGTTTAAGCTTTACACATTCATTAAGTCTAAATTTTTACACACTGTAACTTTGATGAAGTTTGAATTTTTTGAGGCGTTGTAGCAATGCGACGTGCGATGCTACTTTCTCTGTCTGACAGCATAAATCATTGCTGGTTGCACCTGCAGCAAAGAGATAATCATACCTGTGGTGATAGGTTTCCTCCATTTGGATATAATTATGGTTGACTACTGTATATATATATATATATATATATATATATATATACGCCCACTAATGACTCATACCTTATGACTCCTCCCCTGTGGTCCTGTGCTATAAAGGTCGAGTCACCTCTCCCTTCCCGCCATTCCTATACCTGGATCCAGGCCAACAAGGTTCTTCTGTACATTAAAGCCTATCGTTGCCTCCACCCAGTCTTTGTGGTTACTGGTAGTGCACTACAATACCTTTCCAGTTCATGGCAGAAGGCAAAAGGTCCCAGTGACAGTGTTGTATTTGATCCTGCTAAATGATAGATTTACATTGTTTAACCACAGAAGGGGTAAACAAGGAAGGATGAAGGAACAAATGAAGGCAGCTTAGATTCAGTGTGGAAATATGTTCCAATGACTCAGAGTAGGCCAATCTCTATGCAAAGACACATGGAGAATGAGTTCACTCTGTTATGGGAACTTTTTAAATGTTAATAATTATTTTCTGTATCTTGACTTCACAAGTATATCAAGCATTTATTGCCGTTGCTTTGTGGTAGGACATCTTGTGCCATTCCAGTCCTTGTTGATAAGGTGTTAATACATTGCTGTGGGAGAGGTCCAAGATTTGTGAGTTAGCTTTGGAGTGCAGCACAAGTACAAACCATCCAGCCCACCATGCCCATTCTAATCTTTTTGTTCATCTACACTATCCCATATGCTTACATTAAGCCCATATTCAGATATGTACTCCCTTCTTATGAGTCTCTTAAACACAGGGCAGCATGGGTGGTATAGCGGTTAGTGCAACGCCTTTATAGCGCCAGCGATTGAGACCACGGTTTGGATCCCATGCTGTCTGTAAGGAGTTTGTGCGTTTTCCCCATGTCTGTGTGGGTTTTCCCTGGGGGATCTGGTTTCCTCCCACCATTGGAAACATGCTGGTGTTAATTGGGTGGCTTGGACTTATGAGCCGAAATGGCCTGTTACCGTGATGTATGTCTAAATTTAAAAATTAAATAGTAATTGTATTTAAATTCCCCATCTTATAAGGTGGTGCTTTCCAGATATGAATCACTCTTTCTGTGGAAAAAACTCACCCTCTTAATATGTTTTAAAATGATCCCTTCCCACTGGAAAACATATGCCTTTTGTCTTTGATAGAAAACAGGCCCTTTTAGGATAACTGGTCATTTTTAAAAAACAGCCCAGTAGCAACAGCAAATAACTTGTATCAATGTTTAAACAACAACAAACAACAAAGGAAGGCCTTTTAAAAATTAAAATATGTTTAATTTTCACCAAAAAACTGATCCCCGACACGCCCCAACCGCAAACCACAATACGCCCCAACCGCCAATCACCGACATGAACCCACTGCTGCCGCTGATCCCTGGGGCGGCTTCCTGGGATGCTGGAACACTCACTGGCAAGTCAGTGGGCTCTTGTATCCTTGGTCACCGGAGTTCCTGATTCCGATGCCTGAGTCCTGACTCTGAATCCTCCCCTAGGCCTATCACACAAGCACACCAGGGACCAGGGACACCAGGTGTGCATGTGCAGTAGTAGGCTGAAGTGACGGTTTGGAGTCAGCGTTGGTAGCTAGCTCCGGTTTTCCAAGGAGGGAGGGAGAGAAGAGGAAGGGAGAGGGAAGGAAGGGAAGAGGAGGGAAGGAAGGGGAGGTGAGGGAGGGAAGTCACTGAGCCCAAGGTCCCACTCCTGCACAGGAGGACGCTCTCCTTAACGAAGCTGGGACGAAGGATTCTTCTGACTGCTTGCAGCTGGGAGACAGTGGTACACAGTTTGAGAGGGAGAGTTGGAGAAAAAATCAATAGGGGAAGGTAAAGAAGAAATGGAAAGAGAGGGGAGGGAGTTGCCTGAAACGAGGACAATCGTCGTTCTAATTTCATGTTGGGTGAATTTATTTTCAACCTGTGAGGTCTGATTTGTTTCGATTATCCTCAAGTATCCAAAATTTTAAAAAAATCCTTCAGATAAATGAAAATTTTGGAGAATCTGATTTTTGATAATCAGAGTTGTACTATATCCAATCTCTTAGAACACCTGCCAAAGACTTACTTACAACTGATGTCAGGCTCACTGGTCTATAATTTCCTGGGTTATTTTTGGAGTAAATAAAGATGCGAGAAACCTATTTAAGAGAATCCCCCATCTCTTCTGGTTCTGTATATAGCCGACCACTCTGATCTTCAAGGGGACCAATTTTCTCTATATATCTGTAGAAGCCCTTAGGATTTTCCTTCACCTTGTTTGCCAAAGCAACCTCATGTCTTTTTTTAGCCCTCCTGATTACCTTCTTAAGTTTTCCCTGCATTTTTATTCTCCTCAAGTAACTCATTTATCTGATATACACCTCTCTTCTTCTTCAATAGATCCCCAATATCCTAATAGGATACAAACTCTTATACTCTCAAAATTTAACCTTTGAAGGCCTTCCATTTACTGAGCACATCCTTGCCAGGAAACAACCTAACCCAATCTATACTTTTTAGGTCATTTCTCATTTCCTCAAAATTGGCCTTTCTCCAATTTTGAATCTCAACCTGAGGTCCACAATAATTACTGTATTTGAAACTAATGGCATTATAATCACTGGACCCAAAGTAAAACACGAAAGTCTGCAGACACCGTGGTTGAAGTAAAAACACAATGCTGGAGAATCTCAGCAGGTCAAACAGTGTTCTTTATATAGCAAAGATAAAAATACATAACCAATGTTTCAGGCTTGAGTCCTTTATCAAGATCTGGAAAAATGTCGGTAGGCATCAGAATAAAAAGGTAAGGCGGGGGAGGCATGGTCATAAAGGCAGGAGGTAATAAGTGGAGAAGGGAGGGAAGGGACAGCAGCAATCAAGGGGAGGAAGGATGGCTAAGTGAATAGAGAGGGAAGGAGATAGAGAGCTGACAGGAGGGAAGGGAAGGGAGGGGGAAAGGAGACCAGGTTAGCAGAAACTGGAAAAGTTGATGTTAATGCCATCCAGCTGGAGAGTGCCCAGATGGAAAATCAGGAGTTGTTCCTCCAATTTACAGGTGGGGATAGTATGTGAGGCCATGGGCAGACATGTGAGTATGGGAGTATGATGCAGAACTGAAATTGTTGGCCACTAGGAGGTCTCTGTCAGTGGTGCAGACAGAACAAATGTCCCAGTCTGTGACCAGTCTCTCTGACATAGAGAAGGCCATAAAGCGAGCACTAGATGCAGTAAATCAGTCCTGCGGATACATAAATTGTGTTGCTTAAGGCCTGTTTGGGGCCCCAGACTGTGGTGAGGGAGGAGATGTGGGCATGTGCGGTACCTCCGGCAGCCAGAGGAGAAGGTACTGGGGGGTGGAGGTGGTGGTGGTGGTGATTGTTGGGGAGGGATGAATGCATGAGAAAGTCATGGAGGGAGCGGTCCCTATAGAAGGCAGGGAGGGGAGGAGAGGGGAAGATGTGTCTGGTGGTGGGATCCTGTTGTAAATGCTGGAAATTCCGGAGGACAATGTATTGGATGCAGAGCCTGATGGGGTAGTAGGTGAGGACAAAGGGTTTGTTGCATCTGGGGGCAGAGGGGGCCAGGGCAGATGAGTGAAAAATAGAGGAGATGTGGGTGAGGGCTGAGTTGATGGTGGTGGAGGGAAAGCCATGTTTGTGAAAGAAGGCAGATATTTCAGAAGATCTGGACTGGAAGACCTCAACTTAGCAACAGATGTAGAGGAGATGGAGAAACTGAGAGAGGGAAATAGAATCTTTGCATGGGACAGGGTGTGAGGAAGTGTAGTCAAGGTAGTTATGGGAGTTAGAAGGGTTGTAATATATGTTGATGGAAAGCTTGTCTTTCAAGATGGAGACGGAGAGATCCTAGAAGGAGAGAGTATTATCAGAGATGGACTAGGTGAGTTTGAGATGGGGGTGGAAGTTGGCTTCAAAGTGAATGAGCTCATCATGAGTGATTGAGGCAGCCTCGATGTAGTCATCAGTATAATGAAGGAAGAGTTGAGGGGTCTTGTTTGTGTAGGCTTGCAGCATGGATTTTCCCACAAAGCCCAGAAACAGGCAAGTGTAGCTGGGACCCATGTGGGCATTCTTTGGCTACTCCTTTGATTTGGAGGAAGTGAGATGAGTTAAAGAAGTGATTTAGAGTGAGGACAAGTTCTGGGAGCGTAGGTTCACTAATGGCCACAATGTCATAATTCCATGTGCCAATCCACACTCTAAGCTCATCTACTTTACTTACAATACTCCTTTGAAATACATACACCTGAGAACGTTATTTTCACTCTGTCCAACCCTTTGATTTCTGTCTCTATACAGTCTTTTTCCTCCTCCACTCTACTATCTGCTCTAGCACTCTGGTTCCCATCCCCCTGCAGTTTAAATCCCCGAGAGCAGCACTAGCAAACTTTCCCACAACGATATTAGTGCCGTTCCACTTCAGATGCTGGTGCAGGTCCTACTTTCCCTTGAAGAGAGCTCAGTGATCCAGAAATCTGAAGCTTTCTTCCTGCACTAAGTCTTTAGCCATATGTTAAGCTGCATTATCCTCTTTCTAACCTCACCTGTACGTGGTCTGGGTAGCAATCCTGAGATCACATCCTTGGAGGTCCTGTCCTTCCACATCACTGAACTCACTTTGCAGGACCTCATCACCCTTCCTACCTATGTCATTGGTCCCAACAAGGACCACAACATCTGGCAGTTCACCCTCCCTTTTGGGAATCCATTGAACTCAACCTGAGATATCCCAGACCCTGGCATCTGGGAGGCAACATTCGGGATTCTTAATCTCTTCCCCTCACTATTGAATCCAATATCACTACAGCTCACCTTTTCTCCTCCACCCCTTTCTTAGCTACAGGGCCAGACCCTGAGCCAGGGATCTGGAGGTAGGTCATCCCCCTCAACAGCATCTAAAACATTATTTGTGTTATTGAAAAGAGTGGCCATGGGGTGCCCAGCATTGCCTGCCTGTTTCCTTTCCCTCTCCTGATTGTCAACCAGCTACCATTCTCCTACCTCCTTGGTGTGATTGCATCCTTGTAATTCCAGGCTATCATCCCTTCAGCATCCCAGATGTTCTGGAGTTCATCCAACTCCAGCTCCAATACCCTAAAAAGATTTGTAAGGAGCTGCAGTTGCATGGGAAAAAGATATTGACTACCCTCTCTATGCCTCTCACAGTTTTATATGGATCCATCAGGTCACCACGCCCCTACCCCTTCACCTCAGCCTCCTGGAAAAACGTAATCTCTCTTTATAACTAATATTCTCTAATCCAGACAACATCCTGGTGAATTTCATCTGCACCCTCTCCAGTATAATCACACCCTTCCTCTGATGGGATGGGGGGGGGGTGTGGGGGAGGTGAGAGGGGGATGGTTGGGATGTGAGGGAGGGGGCACGACCAGAACTGTATGCAATAATTTTCATGTGGCTTATCCGATGTTTTATAAAGTTACAATATAATTGTACAACTTGTAAATTTAATATTCTCTGCTCTGACCTTTTGTTAACAAAACCACAAACCATTTTCACTATCCTATCTACCTGTGTTACTGCTTTCAGGGAGATATCGTTTTGGATCACCAGGTCTTTGAACTCATCCTTAATGCCCTACTTACTGTATAAGCTCTACCCCTATTTAGCTTCCCAAAATACATGACCTTACACGGGATTAAATTCTGCCCTATAATGCTCTGCCAATTATCTAGCTGATCTATATCCTACTATAGTGTTAGCCACCCTCTTTCACTGTCCACAACACCACCAATTTTTATTTCATTCAAAAATGTACTAATCATATTCAAATCCAAAATGTTAATGCATATCACAACCTGCAAAGTTCACTGTGGCACTCCATAAGTCACTGACTTCCAATCAGAAAAATCATCTTTCCTTTACCACACTCTATTATCAAGCCAATCTTGTATCCAAATAACCAGTTTGTCTTGGGTCACATCTGCTTAACCTTCTAGACCTGTCTGCTATGCTGCACTGTGTCAAATTCTTTACTAAAATCCATGTAGACGTAATCTGCAACTCTGCCTTTATCAATGACCTTGTTATCTCCTTAAAACCTTAGTGAGACTGGATTTCCCCTGAACAAAACCATGATCAGCCCCTGCTTTTCCAAATGTACATAAATTATGTTCCTGATATTTTTCTCCAATTGCCCTACCTCTAATGAAAGGCTCACCAAATTGTAATTACCTGATTCTTAAATCAAGGAGAAACATTAACTATCTTCCAGTTTTCTAGTGCCTCGCTTATGGCTAATGAAAATTCAGAATTCTACATCAGAGTCCAGGCAACCTCCTCCTTTATTTCCCATAGCACTCCAGGATAGATTTCATCTGGATCTGGAGATTTATCCACGACTTATTCATTCTAAGAATTGTTAATGAAGGAGCAGTGATGGTTTTCTGCAGAACATTTGTTAATAGTATGCATGGCAACTACAGAATGTGAATGATGGAGGGAGTGAATGTCCAGATTTCAGATTTATTGTCAGAGTAAATACAACTTTGAGATACTTTTTCCTGCAGGTGAGGTAGAATTATCACTTATTGATAGTGCAAAAAACTACACAATGTACACATGTAAGTGAATAAAGACTTGTAAATAAACTGTGCAATATAGAGAGAAAATAAATCAATGAAGTGCAAAAGTAAGGATTCTTAAATGAGTCCCTGATTGAGTTTGTTGTTGAGGAGTCTGATGGTGGAGGGGTAGCAGCTGTATCTGAACCTGGTGCTATGAGTTTTGTGGCACCTCTACCTTTTTCCTGATGGCAGCAGCAAGAATAGAGCATGTGCTGGGTAGTGTGGTTCCTTGATGATTGCTGCTGCTCTCTGTTGGCAGTGTTCCCTGTAGGTCTTCTCATTAATGGAGAGGGTTTTGCCTGTGATATCCTCGGTGGTGTCCACTACCATTTGCAGGACTTTACACTCACGGATACTGGTGTCCCCATACCAGACCATGATGCAACCAGTCAGCACATCTTCCACTAGACATCTGCAGTAATTTGCCAGGCTTTTCAATGTCATACCAAACCTCCAGAAACTCCTGAGAAAGTAGATGCGCTGATGTACTTTCTTCACAATGCCATTAGTGTTTTGGGTCAAGGAAAGATCCTCCGAGATAATGACTCTCAAGAACTTAGAGACCCAAGTGTTCAGGCTAGTGTATTAAAGTGCTGGCGGAGCAGACTGTTAATTGCGGATGGCATTAAACTTACTGAATATTCAACATTTGCAAGTGCTTCTAAACCAGTGGTTCTCAACCTTTTTCTTTCCACTCACCTACCACTTTAAGTAATCCCTATGCCATCGGTGCTCTGTGGGATTGCTTAAGGTGGTAGGTGAGTGGGAAAGGAAGGTTGAGAATCACTGCTCTAGATCCAATTGTTACTGAAATATTTTGTTTGAGAAAAATTGGCATTGGCCTATTTCCTTTAGAGTTATGAAACCAGACACATAATGAGTCAACTAGGTACGATTAAAACAGTGGTTTCCAAACTTTTACGTTCCACCCACATACCACCTTAAGTAATCCCCTACTAATCACAGAGGACATATAGCATTGGGAATACTTTAAGTGTTTGAGAACCGCTGTGCTAAGGCAAATGAAGAATATTTTATCACATTCCTGAATTGTATCTTGTCAGTTTGGTGTGTTTCTGGGAAATTAAGACAACAGCCATTCTATCTTGGAAGCCATTTGATATATTTCACAAATGGTAACCCAATCAATATCTTTCATGTGGAAGAGTCAATGACAATAATGTTCTCATTCTCTTGTTGGAGATGATCTTTGCATGGCATTTGAATAGTACAGATGTTAGTTCTTTGGCTTGGCTTCGTGGACGAAGATTTATGGAGGGGGTAAAAGTCCACGTCAGCTGCAGGCTCGTTTGTGGCTGACAAGTCCGATGCGGGACAGGCAGACACGGTTGCAGCGGCTGCAGGGGAAAATTGGTTGGTTGGGGTTGGGTGTTGGGTTTTTCCTCCTTTGCCTTTTGTCAGTGAGGTGGGCTCTGCGGTCTTCTTCAAAGGAGGTTGCTGCCCGCCACACTGTGAGGTGCCAAGATGCACAGTTTGAGGCGATATCAGCCCACTGGCGGTGGTCAATGTGGCAGGCACCAAGAGATTTCTTTAGGCAGTCCTTGTACCTTTTCTTTGGTGCACCTCTGTCACGGTGGCCAGTGGAGAGCTCGCCATAGAACACGATCTTGGGAAGGCGATGGTCCTCCATTCTGGAGACGTGACCCACCCAGCGCAGCTGGATCTTCAGCAGCGTGGACTCGATGCTGTCAACCTCTGCCATCTCGAGTACTTCGACGTTAGGGATGAAAGCGCTCCAATGGATGTTGAGGATGGAGCGGAGACAATGCTGGTGGAAGCGTTCTAGGAGCCGTAGGTGATGCCGGTAGAGGACCCATGATTCGGAGCAGAACAGGAGTGTGGGTATGACAACGGCTCTGTATACGCTTATCTTTGTGAGGTTTTTCAGTTGGTTGTTTTTCCAGACTCTTTTGTGTAGTCTTCCAAAGGCGCTATTTGCCTTGGCGAGTCTGTTGTCTATCTCATTGTCGATCCTTGCATCTGATGAAATGGTGCAGCCGAGATAGGTAAACTGGTTGACCGTTTTGAGTTTTGTGTGCCCGATGGAGATGTGGGGGGGCTGGTAGTCATGGTGGGGAGCTGGCTGATGGAGGACCTCAGTTTTCTTCAGGCTGACTTCCAGGCCAAACATTTTGGCAGTTTCCGCAAAGCAGGACGTCAAGCGCTGAAGAGCTGGCTCTGAATGGGCAACTAAAGCGGCATCGTCTGCAAAGAGTAGTTCACGGACAAGTTTCTCTTGTGTCTTGGTGTGAGCTTGCAGGCGCCTCAGATTGAAGAGACTGCCATCCGTGCGGTACCGGATGTAAACAGCGTCTTCATTGTTGGGATGTTAGTTACTACATATCTATACTGTGTAATTAAATATTGTTGGCCTGTCCTTGTGTTAGTATACCTAGCAAAGTGTAACATTTCACTGTATGGTACACAGTGGAGACAAGGTAACATTGGTGTTGATTTTACATAATAAAGATTGGAGATAGCTGATTGCTGTTCGATCATGAACCTCATTCTTTTTGCTTAATTCGACAGGTTGATTTTAAGATTGTGGCAGGATGATCATCTGATGTAGCACAAAGAAGATGAAAGCTTGTGAAATGTTCCAATTTCCATGAATGACATTTTGCTATAAACATTACTTCTGATTCTTTCAGGGTTAAAAAGCACATTTGGCCAGAGGTTGCAGATCCCGCAGGAAGCAGCATGGCCGATTGGTTGCAAAAACACCATTCCAAGGTATACTTTAGCTGACTTTGTGATTTTTATAGAAGATTTGAATTTGGTATCTATTTGTGAGGTTCCTTAAAATCAGTAGAACTAACTTGCTTCTTCTAAAAGGTTTAGAAGGATATGGGCTAAACACAGGCAAATGGACTAGCTTAAGTGGACAACTGGATGAGTTGGGCAAAAGGGTTTGTTTCCATTGATGTACAACCTCAAGACTCTATAATCAGACACTTTCATTGTAATTTATTTTGACTAGAAAGAATGGGTATTTTTTCTTTTAACCCTTTATATTTCAGAATGTAATAAACAATTATGTGGGATTGCATGCTATATAAACATTTTTTCATTTAGCTCTAGAATTCTCGAATTCTCTGTAATTGCATTCACTCCAAAAATCTTTATTCCTACTTTAAATTTCTCCAGTGGTTAAACATTCATTTTACTTGCTTGCAGTATATTAGTTGCCTATCTATTATCACAACAATATACTAAAAATAGAGGTTGCATTATTGGACAAGTTCATGATAGAGGAGACCTGATTAATGACACTATTGATATATCTAAATCTGTGGTTTTACTGTCCTATATTACTTTAAAATAATCTAAATGACTATAGTCCATTTGGCGATTCCATGAATGAAGACTTGGGGTTTTTTTGAGTACAGAGGAGTTTTTTGGTCTTTTTGAAGATGAAGATTGAGCTAAAACATCATTCCATTGCCTCAGTGCAGTGTATGAGATTTTCTGAGTTTATTTAAAACACTAGGGATGAATCATTATGCACTGATGGCACTGAACAGCATTTTTGATTCCCCAGTTCCTAATGTAGTGGATGTGGAAGGAACAATAAGGATGAGGCTGGAGTTGGGTGATGGACTCTGATGAGCTGATTCTTTTCAAAGTTAGAAGGCAGTTTGCCCTCAGCACTCATTCCATTTGGTTTCTTCTCAGGTGTGAGATGAGCTGATTCAACATGTAATTGAAAATCAAGGGAACCAATCAAGGTTTCTATTGGCTCAGTTGAACTAGATCCAAGCCTAGTTCATTCCCCACTATTATCAGACTATTGAACCAACCCTTCATTAGTAAAACAATGATGCAAATTTACAATTTTAACTAAACCTTTTCTCTATAAAATTATACTCCACACTTTTGTTTTATGTTGCATTTAAGTGTGGTTTAATTTGCCTGGATAGTACATAAAACAAAGATTTTCTCTTGGTATATGTGTTAATAACCAATTTAAAAAGTTCAAAAACAATTCAACAATTCAATTCAATATGTTGCTCATATTGGAGCACACTGATCTCTTTTAAGACTTTCGCCTCTGTGTTTGATTTTTCTGAGGATTGAACAACCCAAATCACTTTAACACAGTGGTTTTCAGTCTTTGTAACTCAGACCACCTTAACTGTTCCTTTACTTACTATGGAACACCTATTACAACCCAAGGTCTACCAGTTCCGGCAGGGAGGGGTGGAGGGGGCAGTGGTGAATCCAAACCCCTTCCCAGAGGAGAAGGAATTCTGTTTTTTTTTGTTGTAAAATTTACACATTGTTTTACAAATAACTTGTTTATATCATTAACACTTGTCCTCAAAATGTTGCTGGAGACCACCTACAACAAACCCATAGGTCACCCGTAATCTGAGAACCACAGGTTGAGAAATACTGCTTTGAACCATTGGCAACACTATTGTACTATCAGCCTCAGTGAAACAGTGGCATAGCTATTGCAATAGCTGAGCAATTGACCAGAGATATGAATTCAAATCTCATCAGAACTGCTAGGGAATTAAAATTCAAACCTTGCATGAACGATGGCAGAATTGTTGTAGAAGCCAGGTTCATTAACAAGTGAAAGAAATCTGGAATCCTTACCCGAAGAGGCAACAAAGTTTAAGTTCAAATTTATTCATCATCCGATTGTAACAGTTTAACCTAATGAAACAGCATTCTCTAGTCCATGGTGCAAAAACAGTGCAAACACACATACTGACATAACACACAATAGACAAACAATCTATATACACATAACCTATAGACATATATTAATATAAATATTATTAATAAATACTAGAACCTCGGGGAGTTGTTTTTGCCGTTCAGCAGTCATTCAACTATCACTGCCTGTGGGAAGAAGATGTTCCTCATCTTGGTGGATCTGGCTTTAATACTCTGTATCTCTTTTCTGATGGGAGCAGCTGAAAGATGCTGTGTGGAAGGTGGTAGGGGTCCATACAGTAGGAGAGAGGGAAGCCTCAGTGATTCTCTCTGCCTCTTTTATAGTCCTGTGGATTGAACTCTGATCCGATGCTTTACCACACTGTGGTGCAACTGCCAAGATGCTCTTGATATAGCTCCTGTAGAAAGTTGACAGAATGGGGCCTGGTAGCCTTGCCTGCCCCAGCCTTCTAGGAAGTGCAGCTGCTGTTGTGCCTTAATGACAGGCGAGGAGATCATATGTGTCCAGGATAGAGCACTTCTTAATTTGACACCGAGGAACAAAGTCCTCTCCAATCTCTCAACGACCAAGCTGTTAATTTGTTGTGGAAGGTGGTCACCTTTTGAATCTAGACTTCCTCTGGTGCCCTGAGGAAGCCATTGTGTTCTGGAACAATAAAACAATAAACGTTGGCCTTGGCAGTAAAAACAATAAAATACCAGAGCAAATCACTGGAATTTGTTAAAAAACTGGACCCCTTAAGTTTAGACCCAGATGGAGAGTAATGATTAAGTACCTTCTTTATTCAGAAGTATAATCTTGCATAATTTATAATTGCTTGGTTTATTGAACATAGAACATTACAGCACAGTCCAGGCCCTTCAGCACCTGATCTTGTGTTGACCTATATAATCCTACACCAAATCAATCTATTTTTTCTCTTCCCTCGCAGCCCATAACCCTTATTTTTCTTACATCCATAGGCCTACCTAAGTCTTTTAAATGTCCCTATTGTACCAGCTTCCACCACTACCCCCCAGAAATGCATTCCAGCCACCCATCACTTTTGTGTAAAAGACTTACCTCTTAAACTTTCCTCCACTAACCTCCTCTGGTATTGGCCATTGCTGCCCTGGGAAAGAAGGTGCTGGCTGTCCACCTATCCATGCCGCCCATAACTATTAAATCACAGCTCATCACTTGTTCCTCCAGAGGGAAAAGCCCTAGCTCACTCGACATTTCTTCAGAAGACATATTCTCTAATCCAGGCAGCATCCTAGTAAAACTCCTCTGCACCCTGTCTAGAGTTTCCACATCTTTCCTATAATGAAGCAACCAGAAATGAATATAGAATTGCTTTGATTATACTTAGAAGAATTGCAGTGAGATAGGGACAGCCTAGAGAACGAAGTACTTTTAACCTACCATTAGATACTTACAACTTTAAAAATGGAAGCAGTTATCAAATGGTAAAAAAAATTAGGGATTTACATTTACATGGCACTTGCTAACTCTTCCTTATATTTTAGAGCTCGTGAGTTTTCAAGATTCAAGATACTTTCGTTGTCATGGAGTAAAACATTTAATATTACATAAAATTGTATTTAGTCTGCCAAAATTGCCCACTGTCCCTTCAGAGAAGCAAAAGAGAGTCCTTTCAGAGTCACTAAGTGTCTGTGGATTTGCCTCCAGTACTCCAGTAGCCTTTGCAGCCACATAGACTTCAGTCCAAACTATTGGCAACTTGAGCTCCAGATCCAAACCTCCGACACAATCAGGAAGCCTTCAGCGTCTGAGGCCCCACAGGAACCTCTCCCACTCTTGGCACCGTCTTGCTACTGGTTCTGATGCCTGATATCCCTTCAATCAGTCTTGAGCCAGTCTCCAGCAGTTCACAGCCTGGAGTGACCATTGACCACAAGTCGTCAACAGCCCACAGCCTTCGTGGGTTCCTCGCCTTGAGTCATCAGCAGTGCGACTGTATGTGCTCTTCTGGTGCAGAGTCCCAAACTAGTCCGCTGCCATGGTCACCATCTCGTAGGGTCATCTCCTCTGCTTCCTCTTCTTGAGCTGGTTGGGGGAGGGGGGGAAGGTGTTCTCCTGTTTTCTGGTGTTTTGCATCAGTTCTCTGCTTCCCTTTGAGGCAGATGGTGTTGCCATCTTGGGGCCAGATCCCGCTGACTCAGGATTTTAAAATAAAACACCGTCGGCCTCTTTAACAGATTGTTTAAAACCTGTATGGAGCCATCAGTAGCTGGACTGGGTGGTAGAACCCCGCGGAGGAGCGCTGTGTCTGTTCCCCGCTCTCCCACTAGTGGCAGCACTGCCTTTTTTTCAGACTTGCTACATTTTATTTGGTGAACAATTGATTTATGGATAGATGCATCAATGGATCAAATTTCCAAAACTTAAAGTACAATTTAATTTGTTAAGGATTTTTTTTATTGTGAATCAAACATATTGTCCAGGACACAGGAGTTCACACTGGTTTTCCTTAAATTATGTCTTGCTCATTCTTTATTTCACGTTGAATAGACCAAGGGGGTTAAGCATCTCACATAAAATACACCAGTTTCCCCAGTACAGGACTAAACTGCTTTTGGGTTGAATAAATGACAAAACTAATCAGCAGTTCTGAACGGTATCACCCTCAGCTTCTTTGCATGCTTTGAGATCTCCTTTAGGCCAGTGCACACCTGACTATCTTTTTTTTTAAACTTTATTTAAGATTTTATAACATGAATAACATATAGGATTACATTAAAAAAAAATAAGAATAAAATAATAAAATTACAATACAGTATCAGTAATCTAAATAAACTATACCCTCCCCAATAATTATTACACATTAATAACCCAACTCAAATTAGTCCAACCCCCCCTTTCCCCCCCAAAATAAAGAGTGAAGAATTAATAAAGTTAATAATATATGTGAGAAAAAAACCCACTTACAAAAAAAAACATAACCGATTAAAATACTAACAAAAAGAAAAGTAATTAATACTAAGATATCAGACTTAAAAAACATATTTAAATCAAACTTAAATGTATATATTTAACAAACGGAGTTAAGATGAAACATATATTTAACTCAAACTTAATATAAAAAATTAGTAAAGTTAGTAACATTATCAAAAATTCTTAAACAATAATCAATTCTTAAAAAAAAATTGTAGCATGAAAAAAAGATTAAAAAAAAGTCTTTCTCTATAGAGATAAACCTTCACCAAATATCAACTAACTTCACATCTATCATCATATTAGTCACATAAACCACCATCTTAAAACAAAATTCAAACCTCATTAAGCATTGTACAATTCAATTTTAGTACTCTTCCACCATTTTTCCCTTTTACTCTTGAATAGTTATCCATTAAAAGCTCCAATACCACATTTAAATATCCCCAATCATTACGTTAAAATTCAGATATCCAAATAATAAAAACACATCTACAACGAAATCTATATCTTCAACAAATGGAGCATAAACCACAAACAAAATTCAAGCCTCATTAAGAATTGTACAATTCAATTTATAACTTTCACCATTATTCCCTTCATTCTATAACTAAAATAGCAAAATAATATACACCAGAATTACCACTCCTTTCACCTTAAAGTTAAAGAAAAAATATTAAAAAAACTTATCCATCCCATTCACATTTAAATTTCAGATATTCCTTATCTACTGAATAAACTTTACAAAAAAAACCACATCAATTTTTAGTTTTTTAAACAATCAAAAACTAACATTATCATTATTTAATATCCCTTTTTTTAAAAAAAACATTAGAAAAAAAAAGGACAACTCTTCTTTTAATCAGCTCCAACTGCCGAGTCACCATTACAACCATTCCTTCTTGGAGCACGGCTCTTTTCTTCCATCTCTTGTCTCCTTAGAGATCGCGGCGGACTATGTCTCTGTTGAAACTGAGTAATTGGTAGCTCTTGAGGAAATGCTATAGCTTCCTTTGGAGAATCAAAGAACTTTGGTTGGTAACCATCTTGAAAAACCTTCAAAACAGCTGGATATCTAAAGGTTGCCTTGTAACCTTTCTTCCACAACAACTCTTTAGCAGGATTGAATTCCCGTCGCTGGAACATAACTTCTTGACTCAAATTCGCATAGAAGAAAACTCGATTATTTTGAATCATCAAGGGTGATTTTCTCTGTTGTGCATTTCTAATAGCCACTCGTAAAATTATTTCTCTGTCGTAATAATTCAAGCAACGAACCAAAACAGGTCTTCGACTTTGACCTGAAATAGGTCTTCTACGCAAGGCTCTGTGAGCACGTTCCAGTATTATACCTTCCGGGAAATGTTCTTGACCCAGCACCTGCGGAATCTATTCAGTAAAAAATTTTCTTGGGTCTGGTCCCTCCATACCTTCCGGCAAACCAATAATCTTTATATTGTTCCGTCTGGATTGGTTTTCCAAATAATCATTCTTTTTCACCAAATTTTTATTTTGAGTTTGCAAGTCTTCGACCATTTTGGTCACATCAAAAACTTGATCCCGTATTTCGTCTATATCTTCTTCATACAAATTAAATTTATCTCTCACTTCAAGCTTAAAAGCTCCAAACTCAGCCATCTGTTGAGAATGTATTTTCACCAGAGTATTGAACCTAGTACCAAGTTCAGTCATAATCTTGGATAATCCCTGCATTGTATAAGATAATTTAGATTCAAGATTCACAAAAATCTTTTCAATTGGAAGAGATTTTGGCTCAACAGATTCCTGCTTCTTCTGCATAACCAAAGGATCTTCTGTTCCTTCCTTCATTCTGGTTGCCTTCCTTGTAGTATGACTGCATGTGGAAACCCCAGCCACAGCCTCTCCAGCAGTGACTGGAGGACACTGGCCGGGGTTTTCCCCAGTCCATAATGTATTAAGTTCTCCCAGTACATCAAGTTGTATAGGTTCTTCTATCTCAAGAGATGCAGTTTGCAGCGCCACCTCTACAGTTGACAAATGCCTTTGAGTAACTCTTTGTTCTAAAGGCTGTTTGGCGCCATCTTTAGGGGGCTCTACCGATGTAACATAGAGCTCTACATCCGAACACTGTACCTCTTTCCTGGGATCCATTTCACGCTGAGTCCCGGTGTCTTTCCTGTAGGTAGGCTCCAAAACTTAAACTTTTGGAAAATGTAGTTTTTTGATGATCTGTTGTCGTTTTTTTTTGCTCTTTTTCACCAATTGTACCATCATAAGTTAAATTAACAGCACTGAAATTATCTAAACTTTTAAAGAATTTTAACGGGCATTTCTAGACAAAACAATAAGATAGAGTCAGGAGAGGACTGGAAGGCACGTCTGATCCTTACGCCATCTTGCCACGCCCCCCCACACCTGACTATCTGATTCATCACTGAACTCACCAGTGGCAGGGAAGTGACGATCCTGGGAAAGGATCTGAATCTACTTGAAATCTGGCTGTCAACTCTATAGTAATGAGGGCTGGTACAGGAACAGCAAACCCATTCATTAGATTAGAAATGGCAATCATATAGAAAAAGCAAGGGCCGCCATTTTTAAAATGAGCTGTTAGTGTTTTAATGTTATTTGAAATAATAAATAAAAAATGGTCTTAATTATTTATATCTGTATGGAAAAAATCATCTCTGATTAAAGGAAAGTGAGTCCTAGATTCATAGAGCATGGAAACAGGCTCTTCGCAAACCAAAATGTCTCATCCACATGAATCCAACCTGCCTCTATTTATCCTCTATTAAACCCATTCTATCCATGTATCTCTCTCTATTTTTTTTCTTAAATGTACCTGCCTCAACCTCCTCCTTTGGCAGCCTTTTTCATATACTCTTCACCCTCTTGTTTTTAAAAAAAGTACTCCTCAGGTTCCCGTTGTTTCTTCCCCACCTCCTTAAGCCTGTGTCCTCTGGTTACTGATTTCACTACTCTGAAATAAAAGACTTTGAGTGCTCTCTCTATCCATTTCTCGTGCTTTTATACACCTCTTTGTGATCACCCTTCATCCTCTTGTGCCTCAAGGAATAAAGCCCTAGCCTGCTCAACCTCTCCCTCAAGTTCAGTCCTGGCAATATCCTTGAAAATTCCTGTGCACCCTCTCCAACTTGATGACATCTTTTCTACAGCACAGTGACCAAAACTGAACACAATACTCCAAATGGGGCCTCACCATATAAATATTTTGTCAGCTTTTCAAAAGCTGCCAGAGTATTTGTGGCTGTTTGGCTTCAGGGAAGGGCTGCATGAGGAGCGCTTGCCATTCAGAACTGCTTGATTTCACCAAGGACATGTTGGATGTGGGGCTCAACATCTCTGACCCTTGGCAGCCGGACAGAGCAAGTGCAAATTGGCTGGGACTGGTGCTATCAAGGCTGTCCAGAGACCAGGGTTAGGGTGATGTCGCTCATGGTGAGCTGGTGGTGAGTGTGCGACTCATCAAGCTGAATTAATGCTAGTTAACAAACGAGAATATGGCAGAAATTAAAATAATTATACATTCAGCAATCAGAATATGTGACAACAAGATGCCACCGTTATACAAATATGAAAGATCATTGTAAAGAGTGTAAACCTTGAGTAGAACATAGTTATTTCTCTGGCAAATCTTCCTGTTTTTCTGATAGATCTTAGTGATTTATTTTTTATTGTTACGTGTACCAAAATACAGTGTGCCAGTCTAAGGCCATCAAAGAGTCACCACGCTGCAGTGTCATCTTTCAACAAAAGGATGGATAAATAGAAAGGGAAGAAAAGAAAGAAGGAAAGTTCCTTCAGAGACAGTGAGTGATCGAAGAACAGACTGCCTCCACCCACACTTGTTCCTATTGTTTCTGCATACTGTGCAGAGGTAGAGTCGGGTATTGTTCGTTGCAGAGGATAGAGTGATGCAGAAAGAAGCTTGTATGTATCCACATGAATTTTCATGTGCTGACTTTTTGCCACTATCAATAATTATCATTGGATAGATTTCAAAAAGAATTGGGGCCCCCTAAACTTAGGGAATGTAGCATGGGGAACCAATGACTTCAAGGAGGTTAGTGGCAACAGCAGCACTCCAAAGTCTCAGAAGTGAAACTGGATCAGAGCCATATTAACAAGCATGATTCTGTTATTTTACCAGAAGTTTTAACTCTTTTATTTCTTTTTCAAGAATGTTCATGATCTTCGAATACTGTATCCCAGCAATAATTTCACCCCAGACTTCAGCCCCGTTGAAGTATTATGTCTGCCTCTGGAAGATAATTGGAATGACAAGACTTCATCCTTGCAAACAGCAGAAGGGGAATGTTCATCCACCTTGTCTCCACAACAGCAGAATGTCACAAATGGAGCTGAAATGGCCGGGTTGTTGCAGCCTACAGATATGGATGCCTACACAGTCTTAGAGGAAAGCTACAGGAGTCAAGTCCCTGATAACAGACTGTCAGAAGAACCATTACCTTCATCAAGTCTGGAAACCAGTGCTGGAGACCAGGTAATTGGGCAAAACATATGTGATGAAGAAGAAAATGGGTGGGAATTAAATATTAATGAAGATGATCTCTTGCAACAAATAATTAAGGTCAGTTCATATTTGAAGAGCTCCTTAAATGCAAGAGAGTTGCGAGATGCTCCGAGCCCAGATGGCACAATTAACTCAGGATATGGGAACTGCTCCCAAGAGGACATGGCAAAGCCTAAAGATACTGGAACTCTGGATCAGAACCAGTATAATAACCATCCAGATAAACCAATGCAGACTTATATTACACTGGAATTACTGGGGCTAAGGCTCAACAAAAGAATGTAATTGACCAATCAGCAGTAAGCAGCTTTTTCTTTTAACCACAGGAACCTCATACTTTTAGAAATACTAACAGAAAAAATACACAGCTGGACTTCAGGGATGTGAAAAGAGAAAAGTTAACAGATGTTTCTACACTTCTGACAGAACATTAATCATGTTTTGTCACTTTTGAATTATTTTTATATTGTTATCTCAATATCTGCAGTTGTTTCTTTTATAGCTCCTTTCTTCACAGTTGAACAATTATTCTCAAAGAACATTTATGGCTGTCAGAATTACTATAAAAATAATAATTCACATCAGAGACTCAGATCGAATGAATTTTTATTATCCACCAACAACAAAATCATGGCTTCAGCTCAGGAATAGCACGAGCAGAAAGCCAAAGCTGAGAATTTTCATTTGTGTTCCAGTGCTAGTTATGGTCCATTTTTTGTCTGTGTCTGCTGAGTTACCAGAACATAACTCCTTGCCACATGGAATCATAATCTAAGCATGTGTTGCAATTTTGCAATATGTCGATCAAGAAAGTAATGATTATTAAAAGATCAATACTTGGTTCTGGTTAAAATGGAATGGGAAATAATACAATTAATTCCATCAGGAAATTATTAGTGTGTATTTTAAATCCACCTATGGTCCAACCACTATAACCTCTTCTTGGCTCAAAGGTCCAGCAATTTTCATTCCATTCTGATACATGCCCGATTGTCAGTGTTCCATTTGTGACCACGCCTACAATTGCCTCTGCCCAATAGTCACAAAGTCTTTGCCTCAGTTTTTGCTTTTGTTCTCTTTCCCTAAATTCTCTTCATGTATCTTAGAGCACAACATAAAACATTACAGCACAGTTCAAGCCCTTTGGCCCATGGTGTTGTACCGACCTATAAATAACTACCAAAAAAAAACTTAACCATCCCTTCCTCATAACCCTCTATTTTTCTTTCATCCACGTGTCTACGAGTCTCTTTAATGCCCCTATTTTTCTAGCCTCCACCACAATCCCTGGCAATGCATTTTGGACACCCACAACTCTGTGTACCTAACATACTTGTAAAAATCTTATCCTGGATGTCTCCCTTAATCTTTCCTCCCTTCACTTTGTACAGATGTCCTCTAATGTTTGCTACTCCTGCCGTGGGGAATAAAAGTGCCGGCTGTTTACTTTATACCTCTTATAATCTTGTAGACCTCTATTAAGTCACCTTGCATCCTTCTTCACTCCAAAGCTAACCTTGTCTCAAAAAAACATATTTTCCAATCCAAGCAATATCCTGGTCAATTTCCTCTGCACATCCTTCTAATGGTGAGATGACCAGAAATGAACACAATACTATAAGGGTGGGCTCATCAGAGATTTGTAGAGCTGCAACATTACCTCTTGACTGTTGGCTCCTAGGCTTGTGAGGCATGATCTTCACCTCACAAAGCCACACTGACTAACCCTGAGAAGCCTGTACTTCTCTAAATATTCATAAATCCTGTCTTATTTTTGAAAATTTTATTTTTCATTTGCATCAATATGAACATATAAATTCTTCATCATTTAACAATATAATATAATAAAATGATATATACATTTTTTTCTTTTTATCCTCCCTCCCCAAAGAAAAAGAAAGAAAACACCTGAATTTATTGTCATTCACTATTTGTATATTTCTGTACAATTGGGAGGAGTGGGTGTTATGGATGATGTGTATGGACTCTTACTGATGAAATCCATATATGGTTTCCAAATCATATAACAATTCTCAGGTTGATTCCTTAAATTATAAGTAATCTTTTCCAATGGTATACAATTTTGAATTTCCATGTGCCATCTATCCAACCTTATAAAATTATCTGACTTCCATGCTACTGCCATACATTTCCTTGCTGTAACTCTCTCCAATAGTTCTCTCCAATAGTTTTCCAACCACTGATATAAAATTCAATGGTCTAAAATTCCCAGAATTCTTCATCATTTTTTAAACAAAGGGTCCACATTTGCCATTCTTCAAACCTCTGGCACCTCCCCTGTGGCCAAGGAGAAAGCTTCCTTCTTCCTCTGAACTAGCTACCTCACCTGTTTTGTCAACCACAGCTCCCTTATCATCTTTTCCCTGACTCATTGGGAATAATCTATCCAGACCCCATGTATACATCTGCTATATTAATTCTGTGCTTTGCCCCGAGGACTTCTATTCTCAATTTGTTCCCCTTAGTTCTTGGCTAACCCCATTGCAATTAGCCCTTCTTGGTTTAAATGTTGTTAAATAATTCTGGGGTAATGAGTTGCAGTGTGTTTCACCTGTTAATTTTAAAATTTAAATCAATGTTATGAAACCACACAGGAGGAGCTGATTCTGACCTTGTAAACCTGTGGCACCCAATTATTCTACCAACCTTGAACATTTTTGGAGGGTGGGAGGAAACCAGAATATCTTGGGAAAACCCACGCGGGTCACAGGGAGAATGTACAAACTCCTTAGAACAGCGGTGGATTCGAATTGATGCTTTAATAGCATTGTGGTAATGCTGCACTAACCATGCAGCAAGTGGCACGTTGATTTTATTTTGTGAAAATTAATCCCAGCCTAGAACATTGCTCTTTACAGGATTCCAAGAAGGATACCCAAAGTATTTTAAACTCAATATGTTGCATTTATTGTGCAGACACAATTATGAACCCTCGTTGAACATTACCTATTGACTGAAGTAGAGAGATTTTTTTGGAAGCTGTGTGGTTGCCCCTTTATGAAAGGTCACCCACTGCTCCAAAGGACAAATATAGCAGCAAAGAAATACCATCAACTGCAGGTTCCCCTCTATGTGGCACAATTTCATGACTATGAAAAATATTAACCCTTATTCATCATCGTTGTGTCCGACTTTGAACTGTTGTTCCAGTATTGTCATCAATCGGCCTTGCTCACATCCTGCAAATGAATAAGAATTACCAGCATTAACAAGTGATAAGGCCATCTCAAGGTCTATGACAGCAATGGATGGATGTAGAGATAGGAATTATCTATTAGCTGATTTATTTTCTCCACAATCCTGTTGAGCCATTCAATCCATAATGATCTGCACACCAAGTTACCTCATATTAAATGGAACAGAATTATTGTCCTCAGCCTTCGTGGGAGTGATGCTGTTTTTAATACTTTCACATGACTTTTCTAGGAAAGAAAAAATGTCTGTGGTTTGTAACCGCCATGCACCCCAAGTGTGTGTATGACCCATTAACATCCACTGGACCCACAGCTTAAAACATACAAAGGGCCATAACAGGCCCTTTGACCCACCCAAGTCTGCACTGCCCTTGATGTTAGTCTAACTCAGTGGTTTTCAAACTGTCCCCCTAAACTCCCATTCCACCTGAAATAATTCCTATACCATAATCGTTCTGTGATTAGTAAGGAATTGCTTCAGGTGGTATGTGAGTGGGAAGAAAAGGTTTGAAAACCACTGTTTTAATCATAACTAATTGACTCGTTATGCGCACGGTTTCATAACTCCAAAGAAATGGGCCAATGACAAGTTATCTCAAGCAAAACATTACAGTAACAATTTGGTCTAGAGCAGTGATTTTTCAACCTTCCCTTCCCACTCACATACCATTTTAATCAACCCCTTACTAATCACAGAGCACTGATGGCATAGGTAAAATGTAAGTTTGGGGGGGGGGGGGCGGCAGCTTGAAAACCATTGGTCTAATTAATCTGCCTGCACACGGTTTTCAACTCTCTATTCCCTGATTATTTAAAATTACTTTTAAAAGTTGCATTGGTATCTACCACTCCCCTTGGCAGTGGATTCCATACACCTGTGTTAAAAGACATTTGCTTTTCCCATTTTATTCAAATGTTCCTTCTCTCATCTTAAATCTATATCCTCCACTATTGAGATTTCCACCCTCGGAAAAAGTCTCTGATTATCTCTCAACCTCTATGTGGCACAGTTTCATGACTGGAGGAGAGTGGAAGCATTCTCTGGAGGAGAGGGGAGAAAGGATATTGGGAAGGGAGAGTAGGATGGTGGGAAAGAGAGTAGGATGGTGGGAATGGAGAAAGGATGGTGGGAAGGGAGAAAGGATGGTGGGAAGGGAGAAAGGATGGTGGCAAGGGGAGAGAGGATGGTTGGAAGGGGAGAGAGGATAATGGGTTGGGGAGAAAGGATGGTGGGATGGGGAAAGAAATTGGTGGGAAGTGGGAGAGGATAATGGGATGGGGAAAGAGATTTGTGGGAAGGTAGAGAGGATGGTGGGGAAGGGGGAGAGAGGACAGTGCGATGTGGAGAGGGGATGGAGGGAAGGGAGAGAGGATGGTGTGAAGGGGAGAGAATGGTTGGAAGCAGAAAGCATGGTGGGAGGTAAAGAGGATTGTGGATGGGGAAGAGGTTTTTTCTTGGAAAACATACTTGCACAGAAGCAATTAGGAAGGCAATTGGGTTTGAGACATTTTGCTCCAATGATATTGAGACCTGGTGAGTATACATCAGGAAAATTATGTACAAATCTAGTCTCGTAACCTAGGGCAGGATATAGTTGTGATGAGAGGAATGCGGTTACATTCCCCAGATTGATTCACGGGATGGTGGGTTTGTTGTATGAGGGGAGCTTATGCAGAATGAGTGGTGGCCTCACTGTAGGAGCTCATTAAAGTACGTAAGATGCAAGATTTTGTTTCCATTGGCTGGAGTGTCAAGATTGAAGGGTATCTGCTCAGAACAGAGATGTGGAGGAATTTCTTTAGCCAAAGGATGGTAAATTTTTGGAAATTATGGCCACAGGCAGCTGAGGTAAATCATTAGGTGTATTTAAGGCAGAGATTGCTATATTCTTGATTAGCCAGGGCATCAGAAGTTATGGGGAGAAGACCGAGCACTGGTGCTGAGTGGGAAAATGGATCAGTTCATGATTAAATGGTGGGCCAGACTCCATGGGTTGAATAGCCTATTTCTGCTTCTATATCTTATAACCTTAGGGGTTGGGCATTTAGGGCAGAGATGAGAAGGACATTCTTCTTAAGAGAATCAAATGTGATGGATTATATTATATTTTATATTGTATATAGAAATGTTTTTGAAGGAGATAGATTGTGGGGGTAGTGTAGGTCAGAAACAAAAACCAGCACTTCGAAAAACAGATCTCATTTAAAATGCCAGAGCTCTGCTCAAGCCAGACCATATAACAATTACAGTTTGGAAACAGGCCATCTCGACCTCTCTTGTCTGCACTGATTTAAGTGATCTCTTCTAGTCCCACCTACCTGCTCCCTGTCCATAATCCTCCAATCCCCTCATATCCATGCATTTATCCAACCTTCTCTTAAATGACAAAATTGACCCTGCCACAACCACCTCTTCCAGAAGGTCATTTTACTCAGCCACCACTTTCTGAGTGAAGAAGCTCCCTTTCATTGTTACTTCTAAACATTTTCTCCCTAGCCCTTAACTTATGACCCCTCATTCCAATCTCACCTACCCTCAAGGGGAAGAGCCTATTCAATCCCCCTCATAATTTTAAACGCCTCTATCAAATCATCCCTCAACTTCTTATGCTCCAATGAATAAAGACCCAGTCTACTTAATTTTTCTTTGTATTCCAGATACTGCAATCCAGTCAACATTTTAGTAAATCTTCTCTGTACCCTCTCTAACTTATTGATATCCTTCCTATAATTTGGGGACCAGAACTCCACATAGTATTCCAAATTGGGCTTCACCAATGCCTTGAACAGTCACAACATCACTTCCCAACTCCTATATTCTATGCTTTGATTTATAAAGCCCAGCATACCAAAAGCCTTCTTCACCACCGTATCTACATGAGAATCCACTTTCAAAGAATGATGAACCAATATTCCAAGATCTCTCTGTTCCTCTGAATTCCTCAGTGCCCTCCCCTTCACTGCATATGTTCTGTTTTGATTATTCTTCCAAAAATGAAGTATTTTGCACTTATCAATATTAAACTCCATATGCCATCTTTCAGTCCACTCTTCTAAGCAGTCCAAACCATGACCTCTGGTTCATTACCCTCCCCCCTGAGAATGTCATGAACACGAAAAGCTACATTCTGGACCCTGGCACCAGGGAGGCAAACCACCATCCAGTTTTCTTTATCGTATCCACAGAATCCCCTATCTGTCCTCCTGACCATTGAATCTGCTTTAACTATTACTCCCCTCCTCCTTTCCCTACTACCTTAAATTGAGTAAGAGAGTGTCGAGTACTCATTGATGAGGTATTAACTAGTTTAAGAATCTTTTCCCACAACTCTGCAGGAAAAAAACTTTTGGAACTGCTGCTCCCACGCCCTTTTAAATTTATCAGTTGAGACTGGTTGCAATGTTGATAACATTTATATGATTGCTATTAAATCCTTATATGTTCATTATTAACCAAGGTACGAAAAGTTATGGGGAGAAGGCTGAACATGGGCTGAATGGGAAAATAGATCAGCTCATGATGGTCTAATGGCATATTTTTGCTCCCATGTCATAAAGTTGGAATTCCAGGCCGAGAATTAGGAGGAGGGGTTATTGAAGACAAAAAGAACCAACCTCTGGTTGCCTAACATGAGATGAATTCTTCAATAATTTAGTAATATTTCAACATTAAGTGGTTTGCTATTTGTGACTCCCACATTCCTCTGAACTCCCACGATCTTTCAGCATTTCAGAAATACTGTTTTTTTTATTTTACCTACCCAAGTGAATTAACTAATATTGTTTCACATTGTATCATATCTGCTCATATAACCCTGGGATCTATATTCCTGGAGCCTCTCTACATTCCTCTCACAGTTCGTACTGCCACCTAGCTTTGAGTTATAATGGTGATTATGGGATAAATTTCAGTGGCCCAATTACTAAGCAGGATAAGGTTTTTTTCACATTTCCTTAATGTTGAGTCCATGCCAACTCTCAGAGCACGCCATCTGTTTCATTTCCCCAAATATCCCCATCTCTCTCACACACTCCTCCTGCTGTTCAATTCTCCAGACACTTAGGCAATGAACCTACAGTATTTATCCTTACACACACCAAATCTTTCAAGATTCCTTTGTAATGGCTCTGATTTACCACAGCCTACAAACAAAGAATACACTCACTTGTTTCTTTTAGTACACCATGAAGTTGACTTTGTTTTTATTCTTCATTAAACAACATTGCAATCTTCAACTCCCCAAACACCACCCATCTAAACTCCTCTGTCCTTCTCATTGGCTCACTGCTGCATGGGTGATCCTGACACCCTCCTGCATCTGAGATTCATCACCTGTATACTGATGCTTAACACACCTTTGCATATGCACTATTATCTCCTCCTCCCCACTGCAAGTTGCATTACTTACATCGTCAGTCGCGGCTGGGACAATACCCAATGAAGGTAAGAACGTGACTGCAACCCCCGCCCCCCCGCTCCCAAGCCTCCGAGCCATGCAAGGAGATGACTGACTGGAACTGTCCTGCTGCGTAACGGTCCAAAAGGTTGACTGTTTGATCTGACCTCATATGATATTGTAAGACAGGCGAGGAATGGTCCAACTGGCAAGGGTGCGACTGGCCCTTTGATTCTGGCTCTGACACAGGACATAGACCGTCAATATATGTCAGCTTCAACATGTTAGTGGAAACTGTGTCAGATTTTTCATTCCTGTCGATCACAAAAGTCTTCGGGTAGCATTGTAAGACCTGAAAAGAACCATCATAAATGGGCTGAAGTGGTTTGTGAACAGCATCTTGGCAGAGGAACACATGTGTACAGCGCTGTAAATCATTCAGCACATACACTACAGGTGACACCTGTTGCATATGAGTAGGTTGGAGTAATCTCATGTTTTCTCGAAGACGATCAACACAACTAGCAGGATCCATAGAGCGTTGTGCTTGGACTGGGATGCACAAACTTGCATGGCAAGGTTAACATAGTGCCATATACCAGCTCTGCCGCTGAACATCCAAGTACACACTCCAAGGAGAACCATGGGCAAATGTTCGCTCCACATAGATACATCACCTCCTACTGTTAATGTTACATTTAATTGTTGATGGAAACACTCAACGAGTCTATTGGCCTGTGGATGATAAGCTGTACTGTGAATACAGGTAGTGCCCAGATGATTAGTGAGAACTTAGAAAAACACCGACTTGAACTGAAACCCTGGATCTGTTGTAATAGTGGCCAGAACACCGAAAGATGGAATCCAATGATCCACGAAAGCCCTAGTGTCCATCTCTGCAGAGATGTTAGTGACAGGAATAGCCTCCTGCTACCTGGTGGTCCAATTTTCACACAGGAGCAGATAAGTATATCCACGAGATGGCAGAAGCAGCCTACCAAGTCTAGGTTCACGTGCTGGAAATGGGAATCCTGAACAACAAAATCCCCTGGCTTGGATTTCATGTGTCTGGAGACTTCAGAGCATTGACACAGCAAGCAGATCCTTGCCCATAATCCAACATTCCATTTAACATGAGGCCAAATAAAATGTAACTTGTTTGATTGATGATCTTCTACCAGGATGCGATAGATTGTGAAGAAACTCAAAAATCTCCCGCCTTTTTGCCACCGGCACAAAAGGCCTAGGCCATCCTGTGGAAAAGTCGCAGACTAACTTTTCACACAATTCATCCAGGGTCACTTTTTAAAGATGGAAACCAGAGTTGATTCAGCAATACCAGATGAGATCAGGATCGGTGTGCTGTGTATGAGCAATGGCAAAAGCTTGGTTCAAAAAACGCCAGAGGTTCCAATTGCCCACAGACTTGTTGTTCTTACATGCTCCCACAACAATGACAGATGCATTTGTGGAAAGAGAGAGGAAGGCCTTGGGCTTTTGATGTACAAGCATCATGGCATTCGCAAGTACTGTCTTCACACTATATGCACTCACAGTATCATCTCCAAAAGTTAATGTCTTTTGGAAACAGACTTATCAAATCCTTTTAGTAGTTCAGTAAGGGGTATTACAGATGCTGCAGCATTTGGCAGGAATTGCCGATAAAAATTCATCGTGCCTAAAAAATGTCACACTGGCCAAATGTAATCATGGAACGCTACAGCACAGAGAAACAGACCACTCATCCCTCCAGTCTGTGCTGACCACTGTTCAGCTAGTCCCAATAACCTGCTCCCATTCCATAACCCTCTAGACCTCTTCCATCCATGTATCTATCCAATTTATTCTTAAAACTTAAGATCGAGTCTGGACCCACCACATCAGATGGCAGCTCATTTCATACTCCCATTACTCTCTGTGAAGAAGTTCCCCCTAATTTCCACCCTAAACCTTTCCCCTTTCACCCTAAAGCCATGTCCTCTCATATTTATCTCTCCTAATCTCAGTGGAAAGAGTCCACTTATATTTATTTATTCTGTCTAAACTCCTCATGATTTTGTAAACTTCTATCAAATCTCCCCTTATTCTTCTTCATTCCAAGGAATAAAGTCCTATCCTGTTTAATCTCCTGAAGATCAAGCAACATCCTCTTAAATCTTCTCTGTACTCTTTCAATTTTATTGATACCCTTCCTGTAGATAGGCGATCAGAACTACACACAATATTCCAAATTTAGCATCATCAATGTCTTCTATAACTTCAACATAACATCCCAACTCCTATACTCAATATTTTGATTTATAAAGGCCAAGATGCCAAAAGCTTTCTTTACAACCCTGTCCACCTGTGACGCCACCTTTAGGGAACAATGTACTTGTATCCCCAAGTCTCTTTGCTCTTCCGCACTCCTCAGTGCCCTATCATTTAAAGTCTATGGCCTTCCTTGATTTGTGCTTCAAAAATACAATACCTCACACTTGTCTGCATTAAACTCCATCATCCATTTACTGGTCTATTCTCCCAGTTGATCTAGATCCCTCTGCAAGCTTTGAAAATCTTCCTCACTGTCCACAACGCCTCCTATCCAAACTTGCTGATCCAATTTACTAAGTTATCTTCCAGATCATTGTATTAGGTGCAGTTAATTCTTGAATCTCTTGCACTTTCAATGCATCAGACAAAATACTTTGTTGCGTAACTCTATGTCCCAAAAATATAAGATCAGCAACACCAAAACTGCATTAACTGGGATTGATCACAATACCAAACTCATCAAGCCTCTGAAGCAATGAGATAAGGTGGCACTTGTGCTCTTCTTCATCCATACTTGAGACCAGAATATCGTCGATATAAACAAACACAAAATTGAGGCCAGTGAGTATGTGGTCCATATATCACTGGAATATTTGAGTTGCATTCCATAGACCACTTATGTCATCAGCGGCAGCTGGCACCGTTCCCGATGAAGGTAAGTATGCGACTGGGATACCTTTTAATGTCATGTAATAAAGTCAGTACAATATTACACAGAATTTGCTTTAAATCTGCCATAGGCAGACTGATTCGCCATTGGCAGAAAATGCCTGAAGCGCCTTTTACAGTCAGAGAAAGAACACTGGAGAAGGAGGTGGCACCTCAGGTCTACCCTGCCTATCAATATGTTCAGAACATTGAATGTATTTAAAGCAGAGATTGACAGGTTCCTGATTAGCCAGGGTATCAAAGGTTATAGAGAGAAGGCTGGGCAGTAGGGCTGAGTGGGAAAATGGATCATTTCATGATTAAATGGTGGGGCAGGTTCGATGGGTTGAATGGCCTATTACTACTCCTATTTCTTACGGTTATGGTCTAATATGGTTGATCTACCCCAGGTCTCAACTCCTCTATGTCAAATTGCTCTCAATCCCCTAATCATTCAAAAATGCACTTTAAATACTTGAAATTATCTAACCTCCAAACTCTCTGGGGAAGAGAATTCTAGAGATTCGCTACCATGAATTTCAAGAAATGTCTATGCCAGCCATTTTTAATAACTGTCTCTTTGTCTTTAATCCCATGTTCCCTCATATGAGATTATTCCACTGGTGAAAATATCTCAACCTCAACCCTGTCACGACTTCTAGAGATTTGATAAGTTTCAAGAAGGCCACTCTTACTTTTCTAAACTCCAAATAAATCAGACCCAAATAATTCAGGATCTTTTGAAGAGGCAATTTTACCATCCCTGGTGAATCTCTTTTGGACTGCCTCCAATACCAGTCTTTCCTTTCTTAAGCAAGGGAAAACAGTGCCAAAAACTATAGCAAAACTGTGCAAAAAGGATGGAAACAAACATTTCCATATGTTCTTATGAAAATTACTCCAGATGTGGCTTCAACAAAGACTCCACACAATTGTAACAAAATGTTCCTCTTTCTGAAGTCCAACCAATTTTGTTTTTTTGTATCCTTGCATGTAAATGATAAATTCCAGTAGTACTGCCTGGAAGAACAAACACAGTTCTCATGAGGATTGACATTCTTTTTATCACTCTTTGTCTGTGGTGAACTGATTTCCTGATTACCTAATTCTGCCCTGTCCTGTGACTATACCTGTGGCCCCTCCCTCTTTTGATCTTGTATAAAGCCTCTAACACCCTGACCCTTCCCCAGAAAGCCGGGGATACAGGATGAAGCCCTTGTCCATTGTGAGTAAAAGCCTGTAGATCAGTTACTCACCCTCAGCCTCTTGAGTTATTTACCGTGTCTCACTATCATAGTAAACTTGCTCCCGTCCACCTGCATTGAATTCGCCCATCGTTATTGAATGAAGATCTACCGGGACCAATGCCTGAAGAGGGCGCACAAAATCAGTGAACCGGTGCGGACTCGACAGGCCAACATGGCCTGTTTCCGCTCCGTAAATGGTTATACGGTTATATCACGCCTGTATTAGATTCATTGCACACAAACTTTGAAGAAACAGAAGTCAAAATGAAACTTAATTGCACAATGAGAGGCTAGGTTTTTTGCTCCACATTCCAGCCTCTGTGTTTGTTATTTTCCAATAGACATTTGGCTTCTTATTGAGCCAAGGAAAGGCAGGGACATGAAGCCAACCCAAATTATATGCAGTAAGTATGTGTCAACACTTGCTTGAATTGAGATTATGGGAAATAGCATGCTTACATGAACAATTCAACAAGATTTTTTTAGTTGTTTATGCTTTTAATTGAATTTGAGCTTGGAGCTGAAACATTGAAATAATTAAACTGTAGTATCTGGCAGTAATGCAGTTTCATTAAAACAGAACAAAATGATTTTCAGAAGAAGAAAAGATAATGAGGAATAATGGAAGAGTTGGATCAATGAGGAGTCGCTCAAAGAGTTACCCTTGGTATGTCTCACCACAACAAATTGGGTCAAAGGAGGGAGTTTCAGAAAGTAAGCTGGACAACTGAAGGGTCTGCTACTGATCATGGTTCCTCCCATGTTCCGAAGACATACAGGGTTAGAAGGATAATTGGTCAAATGGAGGTATTTGGATGGAATGGCCTGTTACTGTGTTGTATCTCTAAATTAAAATTAAATTAAAAGTGGAGTGGAAAGTCAAAGTGAACTGTATCAATGAAAGTTGAAGGTAGTGATTGAAAACTAAAAATGATTTTGGGAGATACATTTTGCGAGAAATGAAGTTTGTGTCTGCGTTATAAGACAATAAGACCACAAGATCAATAAGACATAGGAGCAGAAATAGGCTATTCAGCCCATCAAGTCTGCCCCATCCTGTGCTGATCCTCCTCTGAACCCTCTCCAACACCAGCACATCCTTTCTTAAATGAGGAACCCAAACTGATCAAAATATTCCAAATTGAGGTATCACCGTGCCTTATAAAGCTATAACATCACATTATTCTATTCCTCTTGAAATGAATGCCAGCATTCTATTTGCCTGACAAGTCAGGGTTCTCCTCACCCTGGCTGCAACTATGGAGGGTCCAACTCATCAAGGGGACAATGTGGTGGAACATTGTAATATATGTATTGTACTGGTTGGCCTGCCTCCGATACAGTAACCCCTCCCTCTTCAGGATTCCTAATAAAGGTGGTGCTGCCCAATCCCCTCCCTCAGTACAGTCTTGGAATCAGGCCAACGACATGTCATAGTGATGTTAAGCAGTAACCTTTTGACACTTTCATCTTCCATTGTGATAGAAGGCATGTCTATATATGGGCTGGGAAGTAGATCAGGAAAAGATGAAGGATCTGTACCTTCCTAGGTAAAGACATTTTGGAATTGGTTTGCAAGGGCTTCTGCTTTCTCCTGGTCCTTGGTGATCAGACAGTTATTCACCTTAAATGCCTGGAAACCAGTGTTATCTGTCCGTCTGGATTTCATGATCTCCAAAAATCCTTAGGATGCCAGCCTTCAAGGATTGTAGAAACATGTTGTCTATAGGTACTCCTAATGATACTGTCAACTTGCTTTTGTACCCAGTCTGGTCTTGTACCACGTTTCTTGGCATGGATGTAAAATTTATTTTTCTTATTGCAGAGACGTTTTAGTTTTGCAGAAAGCCAAGGAGGACTCATGCGGCTCTTCATAAGTCTATGAAGGTCATGATTTGTGACAATATCATTTAGTGAGTCTCTTAGCCATAACCAGTTTCTTCAATGGATGTTTTTATCTGATGGCAAATTGAAGAAATCTTTTCCAAGTTGTTTTGCTGAAACTTTGAATTCCTCACCGTTCACCCTTCTCCAAAGGGAGATTTTACAAGGTGAATTAAAAGGGATTTAGTCTTTATGTCCAGTTTTGCTTGGATGATAAAGTGATCACTAATTCCAGCACTAGATGAGACATCTGAAATTAAATCTGGATGTGTAGTTAGTAATGAGTCTAAGGTGTTCCCCTAACCTGCACCAAAACCATCCATGTACCTGTGTAAATCTTTTCTTAAATGTCAAAATTGAGCCTGCATTTACCAATTTATCTGCTAGCTCATTCCACTCTCCCACTACTCTGCATGAAGTTCCTCCAAGTGTTCCTTCAAACTTTTCCCCTTTCACCCTTTTCCTATTTTACCTTAACCCATGTCCTCTTGTCTTTATCTCACCTAACCTCAGTGGAAAAAAATGTCTGCTTTTATTTACTCAATTTATGCCCCTCATAATTTTGTAAACCTCTATCAAATCTCCCCTCATTCTTCTACACTCCAGGGAATAAAGTCCTAACCTGATGAACCTTTCCCTGCAATGCAGTTCTTCAAGTCCTAGCAATATCCTCAGACTTCTGAATAAACCTCACACTAGTAATATAAATTTTGCTTTTGTTCTGCATTGACTGATCTCTCTTCTGTACTATGTTTTACGTGCTGTACTATGTATGAGATATCTAGCTGAACAATATCTTTCTCACTACATCTTGGTTCATGAAGCAATAAATTTGAAGATGATTAATTATCCATAATCATCCAACTGACTGTTCATTTTGTCCCAGATATTTGTTGTAGAAAGTTTCCCTTCGCCAAGGTTTTACTAAGATGTAGATGCTGATTGTTTTTCTTTCCCTTTTTTCAATAAGGGTGCAACATTTTCAGGTCTTTGGTCCTCAGACACCAACCTAGTCAAGGTTCAAGGTTCCTTTGTTGTCACATAATAATACATTAAAAATGCAATACGATATACTTCAACTTTCGTCTGCCTTAAGGCAAACAAAGAGTTGCTACGAGCATTGCCTGGCACCCTCACAATAGGAGAAAGAAAAACAAAACAAAGTTCCTTCAGAGACATTGAATCTCCGTGGAGTTGCCTCATGCAAAATAAACGCGTGCTTAGGGCACGAAGGAAAGGGAGCACTGCAGAGATTTTTTTCCAGTGCCAGATAGGCACCCCCATAATAAATTATACACACACACACACACACACACACTTAAATATATAAATATAAACACACATATAAATAAATAAAACACACACACACACACAACACACACACATATATATATATATATATATATATATATATAAAAACGTATATGTGTGTGTGTGTGTGTGTGTGTGTGTGTGATATTTAATATAGTTGTGGGGTCTGGCCTGGAAGAAAACTGCATTTTTAATCTATTATTTTGCATTCAGCACTTATTGAGTCTTAATGTCCTGCCAGTTAGGCAATGGAAGGATTTGGGGGGGGAGGTGGATTCATTGTTTGGCTGTGCTTAGGGCAACAGTTGGCCTTAATCCAACTCTGATTTGCCTCCAGTGCTCCCATAGGCCCGGCAGCCACATAGACTCCATTTCAAACCATTTGCAACCTGAGCTCCAGGCCAAACCTCTGATATGATCAGGAAGCCTTCAGTCCTTGATGCCCTTAGTTGCCTAAATTGCCAATCTTTAATGCCAATTCTTGCCCTTAGTAACCAATGCTTGGTTCACATGAGCCAGTTCCAGCAGCCTGCAGCCTGTGTAGGTCATTCAACTGCAAGTCACCAGCAATCGGCAGCCAGTGTGAGTCTAAGATTGATAGGTATATTATGCCTCCACAATTTCTTACCTTTTTTTCACAACAAAACAAAGTCCCTTCAGAGATTTATTCAATTTAATTATATCCAGCCTTTCTAATTTCCCATTTTTATTAATATTTAGCAAATCCAGCATCTCAATGATCTCCTCTTCCTGGTAGCATCTTCTTCCATGACAAAAAGATGTAAAGCATTCAATGAATTTCTTGGCTATGCCTACTGTCTGTGTGAGGTGATCTCTATTTATTCTAACCCACCTCTCCATTTCCTATTTATATCCCACGAGAAGGCTTTGTTTTCAATTGTCAATACATCCTCATACTCTCTGTTCACATTTATTTCCATTTTCACATCTCTTCTGCAGTTTCAATATTAATCCTGGTTCCCATTGTGCAAGCAGATGAACCATTTTATTGCTTAATCCAGGGAGCTCTGGTTTTGCTTCCTCTACCCATCCCCTGGTGGGGAAGTACACAAACAGCATCCAAACGGTCTCTGCTTTAAAAATTGTTGCTCAGATCCAGTTTTGCCTGCCAATCTTTAATGCCAATTCACCCAGCTGCCTAAATTTTCAAGCCACAGTAACTAGCTCTCTTACAATTATGTGTTTTAATTCTACTTTCCTTTATTATTGCCATAGTGCAAGGGTTAAAATAACTGAAAATCACGTGTATAGCCAGGGCTGCCAGTCTGGAGCAGTCCACAGGTTGTTTTGCATTCCTTTGAGTGTTTCTATAGTTACAGCTTCTTTATCAAGGTCAAAAAGCTGTTTTTGACCATCTTAGAGATACAGTAGTTTAGTTTAAAAATGGCTTTGTGCTGTTAGAAGCCAGAATATGGAGTTAGGACAGACAATTTCTTTGACCATGAATCTTTGAATGTATTAACTTTTTATTGTCCATGTATTAATCGATTTTAAAGTATACTTTACTGTAGTAAGTGAAAATAAACAGTGGAAAACTCAGTGCTATGGAAATGGACTTTCATTAATGAGTCGAAACAACCTACTCCATTACGCATGCGATTATAAAGGGTCACAATACATAGCTAATATAAAGTTATGATTCTAAGATAGTTTTACTGTATTTTCTCTCCCGAACTCCCAATTTTTCTCTTTAACCAGATCTGTCACCCATCTCCCACCTGCAATCTTTTCATAAGAACATGGCATAGGAATAGGAGTGGGAGGGCCATCCAGTGCCTTGAGTCTGAACACAAGAACATAAAAAACAGAAGCTGGAGTTGGCCATCTGACCCATTGAACATCATTAAATAAGATTATGTTCTCAGCTCCACTTTTTGATCTATCCCCATAACCCTTAATACTTTTTATTTGTAAATTTTATTTATAAACGGTCATGAATCATACAATCAAATTACAATACAATGCATAATATTTTATCCCATATAACCCCCACCCCCCCCAACGCTATCCCCCCAACCCACCCAACCTCCCTGTAAATTACCCCAAAAGAAAAGAAGAAAGAGAAGAGGAGATCTACTACAACAATGACATTCAATCATTTGCCATGGATTGGAACCACACCACCAATGTATGAGAAAGAAAATATTAATAATCTAATCGCATATGTTCCATATATGGTCTCCAAGTTTTAATTAAAAAATTATTATTTCGTAAGTTATACATTATTTTCTCCAAGGGAATACATGATCTCATCTCCACATGCCATCATTGAATACTCATTTTTCTATGTAACTGCAAAGCATTTCCTAACCACTGCTAAAGCTAGTCTTAAAAAAGCAATTTGAAATTTATCTAATTTTAATCCTAAACTCAATTATCTTAGGGTCAAATGAAATTTTAAATTTAAACATGACCTCTAAAAATTCCTTAATTTTAATCCAAGGTTTGACTGTCTCACATAGCCAAATCAAATGTAAAAAGGTACCCACTTCCTTGTGACATCTAAAGCATAAATCAGAAGAAACATATTTATATTTCTCCAGAGTCAATATAACTGATGGATAAAGTTATAATGAACCAATCTATACCTTACATTTACAATTTTTGTCATATTATCCTCACATATAATCATCCAATCATCTTAAGAAATAGATATTTCCAAATCTTTCTCCCACTTCACTTTAGATTTATAAACATCTGGTTTAAGCATTTTATTCTGCAATAAACCATACATATCAGATATAAATCCTTTCTTACTGCCATCAGTAAGTAAAGTTTCACATTTAGATCTTTTAGGAAGCCTCAAAGTATGTCCAAAATTATCTAGCAATAATGCTCTAATTTGATAATAGGAAAAAAGAGTACTCAAAGATATTTCATATTTCTCTTTCATTCTTTGAAAAGAAATAAAATAACCTGCCTCATAACAATCTTCTACCAATTTAATTCCTTTTTGCTCCCACAATTTCAAAAGTTGATTATTAACTGTAAAGGGAAAAAGCTTATTTTGAAACAAAGGTGTTTTTGCCAAAATTTTACCTTGGGTACATATAACTTCATTTTTAAAATTCCATAATTCCATTAAATGTTTTAACACTGATAAATTATAAGTAGTCAATAATTGAGAATTCCATCGATAAATAAATTGGTCCATCCTCTTTTCACCTATCTGAGATAATTCAATATTAACCTATATCAGAGGATTGTCCACTTGGAGCATCCTATTAATAAATTTCAACTGAGCTGATTCATAATAATTTTGAAAATTAGAAAGTTGTAGACTTCAAAATGCATATTTCCAAGTTAACTTCTGCAATGATACCCTCGCCATTTTGTCTTTCCACAAAAATTTTCTCATGAAAGTTTTCAAATATTTTCAATTTTTTTTGAGGGATTCTACATGGAATAGACTGAAAAAAGATACTGAATTTGGGGAAATATATTCATTTTAATACAATTAACCTGTCCTATCAACATTACAGGTAAATCCTTCCACTGATTCAAAATGTGTGTGTTACATTTATTTATATATATTTATGTATAAAGGTAAATAATTCAATTCAAATAAATGATTATAATACTATCAATAATAATACCTAACTACTTAATCCAATCAGACCATTTAAATTTCACAACCTGTCTACAAGGTGAAAAATCCACTTCAGCTAAAGGCATAATTTCACTTTTTTCCCAGTTAACTTTATATCCCGATAATGCGCCATACTGTTCCAATTGTTTGTGCAGTCTCCAAAGATTGCAAAGGATGTGTTAAATATATCAAGACATCATCCGTCAAGACATCATCTGCAAACAAGTCTCTCTTATATTCATCAGAATTTACCTTAATACCTTTAATAATACTATCCTGCCTAATCATCTGGGCCAAAGGTTCAATGACCAAAGCAAACAAAACTGGTGACAAAGCACAGCCCTGTCTGGTCGATCTAGATAACACAAAAGATGAAGACACCTGTCCATTTGTATCCAGTCTCACAGTGGGATTTTTATAGCCTTAATCCAACCAATAAAAAGAGGCCCAAATTTAAACTTTTCCAAATCTTTAAACAAAAAACTCCATTCCACCCTGTCAAAGGCCTTTTCTGCATCAAGAGAAATTACCATTTCAGATTGCTCCTGAGAAATATTAATTAATGAAATCAACTTTACAAAATTATCTGCTGAGTAATGATTCTTAATAAAACCCACCTGATCTACATGAATCAAGTCAGATAAACATTTAGCCAACCTATTAGCCAGAACCTTGGCTACAATTTTATATTCCACATTTAGCAAAGTAATAGATCTATAAAATCTTGCTTTTAAGCAGTCCCTATCCTTCTTAAGGATAACAGTAATAATTGCTTTGGAAAAAGAATCTGGAAAAGACCCAATCTTTTCCACTTGCTCTAAAATCTCCATCAATAAGGAAATTAATAAGTCTTGAAATTCCTTATAAAATTCAAAAGTAAACCTATCATCACCTGGAGACTTACCACTCAGTATAGACCAAAGTGCTTCAATCAATTCTTTAGCAGTAAGAGAAGAATCTAATTCTTTAATATCCTTATCCTTTAAGGAGGGTAAAATTAAACCAGATAGAAAATGTTCAATTTTAACCTCATCTTGAAATACCTCAGAAGTATACAATTTCTCATAAAACATATGAAACTTATCATTAATATCTTTAGGTTTATACGTAATCATCAAATGATGCCTAATAGTATTTATTGTTCTCGAAGCTTGTTCCATTTTTAACTGTTATGCTAACACTTTATGAGCTTTCAATTATTATTGATAGTACTGCTGCTTGGTTCTCTGTAAAAGTTTCTGAAACTTATATGTTTGCAACAAATTATACTTTAATTTCAAATTAACTAAACATATTTTCTTATCTTCCATAGAATTTCATTGTAAATCTTTTTCCAAACTCTCTATCTCCTTTTCCAATTTGTTAAGTTCAGACATTTGTTGTTTCTTAACTTTAACAGTATAACTAATAATTTGTCCTCATAAATAAGCTTTCAAAGCATCCCACCCACAAAACAAATTTACTATCAACTGATCCTATATCTGTTTTCAAAAAAATTTGAATTTATGCTCTTATGAATTTACAAAATTCTCTGCAACCAGAGAACTTGGAAGAATGAGAAGTGAGACTGAACTGTGAACCAAAGAACTTTTCTTAAATTTACACACACATTACATCCATGAGCGCTTAGAATTAAAAGGGGGTTAAGTTAGGTTAGTTAAGTTAATAGAGATAAGTTAAAGTTTGATTCTGTTTTCATGTTTAAAGATAATTAAAAACAACTTTTGTTTTGGTGAATGTCTATTGCTGCTGGGTTTTGGTGTCCTTTGGGCTCTATAACCATCCCACCATAAATGATGAAGCACCTCCCCATGTCATCAATACAAAAAAAACTAAATATCTCTTCTAAGAAAAGAAAGAAGAAAAAGGAACCCTATAATAAAACCCAACACACAAAAAAAAAAGAATGCTCAATAGTATTGCCTCCCTCAATTATACGGGAGTGACAAATGCCACAAGGTGGCTGACGACCTCAGAAGGGTTGGACCCCCTCCCCAAACAGAACAATCAAAATTAACACAGAAAATCATCTCGAATACGAAACGTCTCTTCCAAATCTCGGCTAACTTGATTATCACCAATACTGATACCAATCAACTGCTGAGATTCCATCCCTTACTTACCATTCTTCTCTTTCCTGAGTAACCAGCTGCCGAGGAAACTTGTCTAAATTTTGACCCTGCTTATTATCGGGTAAAGAATTAGCAAAAATAAGAGCTTCAGCATCACCAGAAAAAAATTGAGACTGATAATCTCCATAAAAAACTTTAAGTACAGCAGGGTAGCGAAAGGCCTTTCTTTCACAAATCAGCTTTAGCTGAATTAAATTCTTTATGATGTTTAATCATAGCTTGACTCAAATCAGCATAAAAAAAATACCCTGTTATTCTTAACAAGCAATGGACCCGGATTACTCCTCGCATTCTGTACTGCAAGTCTCAAAATAATTTCTCTATCCTGGTAACGCAAGCATCGAATCAAAATTGAACGTGCCGCTTGACCAGGAAGTGGCTTTCTTTTTACTGCTCGATGGACTCTATCCGACTCTAGACTATTTGGGAAATGCATTATTCCCAAAACCTCAGGATTCCACTTTTGAAAAAACTGGACTGGGTCTGGACCTTCAAAATCTTCCAGAAGACCAACTATCTTATTTCTCTGACTTTGTTTCTCCAAAGCATTAATTTTCTTCAAGAAATCAGTCTTCTGAATTTCCCATCCAGTAAATGAATCCTCCATCTGTCCCACCTTGTCTTTGTAATGATCAACATCATCTTTACAATCAATAAATTCTTCTTCAAGCTTCTTAAATTTGTCCTGAACCTTATCCACAGCTTTCAAACATTTTGCCACACCTACTTTAACTGAAAATATTTCCCCCTTCATTTCGGCAATTTGATCCTTCATAATTGAAAATCCTTGACTTATTTGCAAAGCCAAGTTTTCCACTTGCTTAGATAGATCAGCAGTTGAAGGCAAATCTGACTGGTGAGGATCAGAATTAAACTTGGAAGTCTGCCTTACTACAGGCCTACCCTGAAATATTGCTGCTTCCTCTTCCATCTGGTATTGTTCTTCTTCCTCCTCTACTCCTCTTCCATCTGGTATTGTTCTTCTTCCTCCTCTACTCCTCTTCCATCTGGTATTGTTCTTCTTCCTCCTCTACTCCTCTTCCATCTGGTATTGTTCTTCTTCCTCCTCTACTCCAATGATGTCCTCTTCTTCCTCCGTTGGTATAAAGGCCACTTCAGCCCGACTATAGGGGCAGATACCCTCCCCCACTGGCACAGGATCACTGTGCTGAGGGAGATCGGGTGCCCCTGCAGCCTCGTCCATTTAGGGTGATGTGTGAATGCACAAAGTTTTGCATATGCGCAATTGATCTTCCTGGTCGGGAGTGGATCAACATCGCACATTGGCGCAATCTTGCGCAGCCACATGCAAAGTCAATGCCGGTGTTTTTATTCACCTTACCACTGGATTTGTCTTGCAGTGGGGATTGAAGGGAAATCGAGTCGGCAGGCTCCATTTGTAAGGCAGGCCGAGATTCCTCAGTTGTAGTTAATTGTTTAGTGGCTGTTTTCTTTGCAGTTTGAGTCTTAGTTTTTTATCATAGTTGCTAGTAGAATACTTCAGCAATACAATCAACAGTTTTTAAGGTAATTCTGAAACTTTTATACAGGTTTTAAATAGTTCTGCCGGGGGAGGTGTTTTCCTACATCTTGTTCCTCCTCCATTGTGCCACGCCCCCCACCCTTAATTCTTCTACATTGCCCAAACCTATTTGTTTCTTAAGTACATTTAATGAGGTAACCTTTACTACTTCATTGAGCAGAGAATTCCATAGATTCACTACTCTCTGGGAGAAGCAATTCCTCCTTATCTCTGTCTTAAATCTAGTCCCTCAAATCATGAAGCAGCCTCCCCCTGTTCTAAACTCACCTACTAGTGGAAACAGCTTTCCTGCCTCTAGCTCTTCCATCTCTTTCTTAATTTTATATATTTCTAGAAGATCCCCTCTCATTTTTCTGAATTCTGGTGTGTATAGTCCATCTCTCCTCATGTGTATAGACTCCATCTCTCCTCATGGGTTAACTCCACATCTCTGATTACCCCATGGAATCAACCAGATAAGCTTCCTTTGCACCATCTCCCAAGCCAATATATCCTTTCTCAAGTAAGGAGACCAGAACCAGTGTTGCTAGATGCCCCAAAAATTTAAAGCTCAACCAGGCACAAAAGCCAACCCCAAACCAGCCCAAACTGTACTCCCCGCCAGGTCTGCGTGCTGGCGCAATGTGCATGTGCCCAGTAAAAATAACCTACCGTGCATGCATGCAAGAAGAAGCATGGCTGCACATGGTCTATGGACCCTGGGATGCCCCATTTGACACAGGTAAGTGTGACCCTGCTCCCCCCCCTCCCTTACCCTTTCAACAGATTCTTCCCCTTAATTTGTCCTCCATTTGGGGGGTGTACACCCAAATAGAGGGCAAATTAACTTCTGGCACACAGTGGCACCAGACAGAGGACAGAGTCCTCAAAAGCCAGACTGTCTGGCCTAAAAATGGATGCTTAGCTATTCACGTGTGATTTTGATCAATGGTGAAGGTCCTCCGACTCCGCCGCTGCACCTCTCTGCCCCATCCCCTGTGCACCCTACACTGGCCGAGCCACTTTTACTGCAACAATTGTTCCGTTTTCCCTCCCATTCGCTTCACATAAAACTTAGTCCCCATGATACCACAACCTGCAAACATTCAAATATTTCCCACGGCCGATCTCCAAAAGAAGTCCAATAAGGTTGGAAAACAGCCCATCTAGCAACACGAACCAGAACTGCATGCAGTACTTGAGGTTCAGTCTCACCAGTACCCTGGATAGTTGCAGAGCCTCCCTTCTCTTGGATTCAATCCCTCCAGCAATGAAGGCTGATATCCCATTTGCCGCCTTGATTACTGGCTTCACCAACTCCATTTTTTCAGCCTCCTCCACTGGTCAGCAAGATCTTGGCTATGAGTCATCAGTAGGAGTGGATTTGGACATATTTATTTGGCCTGTCCAAAGACTCGAATTCCAGCAGCAACATGACTGTGACTGCCCTTGCAATTAAATAAAATACTGAATGTGACATCAAGTTGCCTGGGGCAAATAAGACAACAGGTTTTAAGGGGAAAACACTCTAATGGGCAGAATCATCCTGTGCACAAAGGAAGATGATTGTGATTGTTGGCAATCAATAGACTCAGCCCAAAGACTTCACTGCAGAACTTCCACAGGAAAGTGTCTCAGGCCCAGACATCTTCATAGAACATAGACCATATAACAGCACACTTCAGCTGACGATGTCACAGCTGAACACCACACAAAATTTAACTAAATCTCTGCTTGATAATATCCATCTATTCCTTGGACATGCAAATGTCTATCTAAAAGCCTCTTAAATACTACTATCGTGTCTGCTTCCACACTACCCCAGCAGCCTGGTTCAGGTACCCACCTCTCTCTGTGCAGCAGACATGCTCTGCACATTTTCACAGAAATGCTGGAGAACTAAGATTATAGATGCTGCGAGACTAGTTGAGTTTCGCCAGCACTTTCATCTATTGCACTATAATCACAGCATCCGCAGACATTCCTATTTAACTGCACATTTCCACGACAATTTCCCACCTACCGTTTGTTATTTTTACCCTGGGAAAAAGATTCTGACTGCCTGCCGTATCTTTGCCTCTCATAATTTTATGAATTTCTATCAAGTTTTCTCTCAATCTCTGACACTGGAGAAAACAAACCAAGTTCATCCTTCTTTGGCTTGGCTTCGCGGACGAAGATTTATGGAGGGGGTAAAAAGTCCACGTCAGCTGCAGGCTCGTTTGTGGCTGACCAGTCCGATGCGGGACAGGCAGACACGATTGCAGCGGTTGCAAGGGAAAATTGGTTGGTTGGGGTTGGGTGTTGGGTTTTTCCTCCTTTGCCTTTTGTCAGTGAGGTGGGCTCTGCGGTCTTCTTCAAAGGAGGCTGATGCCCGCCAAACTGTGAGGCGCCAAGATGCACGGTTTGAGGCGTTATCAGCCCACTGGCGGTGGTCAATGTGGCAGGCACCAAGAGATTTCTTTAGGCAGTCCTTGTACCTTTTCTTTGGTGCACCTCTGTCACGGTGGCCAGTGGAGAGCTCGCCATATAATACGATCTTGGGAAGGCGATGGTCTTCCATTCTGGAGACGTGACCCATCCAGCGCAGCTGGATCTTCAGCAGCGTGGACTCGATGCTGTCGACCTCTGCCATCTCGAGTACCTCGACGTTAGGGGTGTGAGCGCTCCAATGGATGTTGAGGATGGAGCGGAGACAACGCTGGTGGAAGCGTTCTAGGAGCCGTAGCATTTTGGTAAATCTCCTCTGTACCCTTTCTCAAGTCTCCAGATCCTTCCTGTAATGAGGTGACCAGAAGTGCACATAATACTCCAAGTATATCCTCAGAAAAATTTGATATAACTGCAATGTCACTACTTTTATCTAATGTGCCAATCAATGAAAGGAAACATGTCAGATGCCTTCTTTACCACTTACCTACTTGTCTGGCTACTTTTAGGGAATGATGGGCTTGGATTCAGCAAATCCCTCTGTATATTAATTTTGTTAAGAATCCTGCCATTAACTGCATATGTTACATGAGACCTCACAAAGTATAATACCTCCTTGTTTGGATCAAATTCCATCTGTCCCTCTCTATATCTAATTTCAATGGTCTACAATTCCACCTCTCTTTGTGTAATCTGTAAACTTACTAACCCAGCCATCTAGTTTGTTATTCAACAGAGAGAGAGAGAGAGAGAGAGAGAGACAGAGACAGAGACAGAGAGAGAGACAGAGACAGAGACAGAGACAGAGACACAGAGAGTGTGACAGAGAGTAACAGAGAGTAACAGGGGGAGTAATGGCAAGAGGGAGAGAGAGTTAGAGAGAGATTGTTAGAGAGAGAGAGAGAGAGAGAGAGAGAGAGTTAGAGAGAGAGAGAGTTAAAGAGTGTTAGGGAGAGAGTTAAAGAGGGACTTAAGAGAGAGTTAGAGAGGTAGTTAGAGAGTGTTAGGGAAAGGGTTAAAGAGGGACTTAAGAGAGAGTTAGAGAGGTAGTTAGAGAGTGTTAGGGAAAGGGTTAAAGAGGGAGTTAGAGAGAGTTAGAGAGTATTAGGGAGAGGGTTAGAGAGGGAGTTAGAGAAGGAGAGAAATAGAGAGATAGATAAATAGAGTGATAGAGATAGAGAGAGAGACAAAGAGACAGAGTGAGTGAGAGAAAGTGTGAAAGAGAGAGAGAGTGAAAGAGAGTAAGAGCATTAGTTAGAGAGAGAGAGTTAGAAAGAGAGAGAGAGACAGTTAAAGAGAGTGAGTTAGTGAGAGAGAAATTATTAGAGATTTAGAGAGAGATTGTTAGAGAGTTATAGAGAAAGTTAAAGAGAGAGAGAGAGGGAGAGTTAGAGAGGAGAGTTAGAGAGAGAGTTAAATAGAGAGATATTTGAAGAGAGAGAGTTAGAGCGAGATTGTTAGAGAGTTAGAGAGTGAGAGAGAGGGAGAGTTAGAGAGGACAGTTAGAGAGAGAGTTAGAGAGTGAGAGAGAGAAGGAGAGTTAGAAAGAGAGTTAAAGAGAGAGATTTAGAGAGATAGTTGGAGAGAGAGAATTAGAGAGAGATTGTTAGAGAGTTAGAGAGTGAGACAGAGAGAGAGTTAGAGAGTGAGAGAGTTAGAGAATGAGAGAATTAGAGAGTGAGAGAGAGAGATTTAGAGGGAGAGAGAGTTACAGAGAGAAAGGATCAGAGAGAGAGAGAGTTAGAGAGAGAGACACACATACACAGGGGCAGACAGTGAGCAAGACAGAGACACATACACACCGTATAAAAAAGAATCAATAACCCTCCCTGCACAGCAAAATCAGAAGTTGGGATGTATTTTGAAAATTGGACAATATTCAATTCCTTCTGCAAGTCCTCAGCAAATGAAACAGTAAATGCTTTCAGGCAGCGAAAGTTGAATGACATTCAGGCATGCACTGATAAGTGCAAGATAAAGTTGTTCCAAAGAATTGCAAGGGAATAACTAATGATGGAAATGTTTAATATTCTGGAGATAACCATTAATCAGAGACTTATCTGGAACTGTGGAGTCGGTTTACAAAGATTGGCATAACATTGTGGGCTGAAAAGCCTGTACTGTGCTGTAATGTTCTTTGTTCTATGTCTCTTCTCTTTCTTCTCTTTGGCTTGACTTCGCGGATGAAGATTTATGGAGGGGTATGTCCACGTCTGCTGCAGGCTCGTTGGTGACTGACAAGTCTGATGCGGGACAGGCAGGCACGGTTGCAGCGGTTGCAAGGGAAAATTGGTTGGTTGGGGTTGGGTGTTGGGTTTATCCTCTTTTGTCTTTTGTCAGTGAGGTGGGCTCTGTAGTCTTCTTCAAAGGAGGTTGCTGCCTGCCGAACTGAGGCGCCAAGATGCATGGTTGGAGGCGATATCAGCCCACTGGCGGTGGTCAATGTGGCAGGCACCAAGAGATTTCTTTAGGCAGACCTTGTACCTCTTCTTTGGTGCACCTCTGTCTCGGTGGCCAGTGGAGAGCTCACCATAGAACACGATCTTGGGAAGCCGATGGTCCTCCATTATGGAGATGTGACTCACTCAGCGCAGTTGGGTCTTCAGCAGCATGGATTCGATGCTTACGGACTCTGCCAGCTCGAGTACTTTGATGTTGGTGATGAAGTCATTCCAATGAATGTTGAGGATGGAGCGGAGACAGCGCTGATGGAAGCGTTCTAGGAGCCATAGGTGATGCCGGTAGAGGATCCATGATTCAGAACCGAACAGGACCGTGGGTATGACAACGGCTCTGTACACGCTGATCTTTGTGTGTTTCTTCAGGTGGTTATTTTTCCAGACTCTTTTGTGTAGTCTTCCAAAGGCACTATTTGCCTTGGCGAGTCTGTTGTCTATCTCTTTGTCGATCCTTGCATCAAATGAAATGGTGCAGCCGAGGTAGGTAAACTAGTTGGCCGTTTTGAGTTCTGTGTGCCTGATGGAGATGTGGGGGGGGGTCATGGTGGGGAGCTGGCTGATGGAGGACCTCAGTTTTCTTCAGGCTGACTTCCAGGCCAAACAGTTTGGCAGTTTCCGCAAAACAGGACGTCATGCACTAGAGAGCTGGCTCTGAATGGGCAACTAATGCGGCATCGTCTGCAAAGAGTAGTTCACGGACAAGTTGCTCTTGTGTCTTGGTGTGAACTTGCAGGCGCCTCAGATTGAAAAGACTGCCATCCGTGCAGTACCGGATGTAAACACCGTCTTCATTGTTGAGGTCTTTATTGGCTTGTTTCAGCATCATGCTGAAGAAGATTGAAAAGAGGGTTGGTGCGAGGACGCAGCCTTGCTTCACGCCGTTGTCAATGGAGAAGGGTTCAGAGAGCTCATTGCTGTATCTGACCCGACCTTGTTGGTTTTTGTGCATATACATAAATAAATACTCAGGATGTAATAAAAGTAACTCACTTTCTGGCTACCAAAGCCTTTCCATAATCTATAAGGCACATGTTGGAAGTAGGATGGAATACTCTTTACTGACCTGGTGAATGTAGACCAACAACTCTCAAGAATATTGACATGATCAGATACAAAGCAGTTCAAATGACTGACACTCCAACTCACACCCTAAACATTTATTCCCTCTCCCACAGTTGCACAGAGGGCAGTGTGTATCATCTGGTGGTTACTTCTGCAGGCTACTCTGACTATATCTCCCAGATCCACAAGCTCAACCACCAAAGTGAAAAGGTCATCATATAGAAGAGAATCACTTGATCATTCCTCTGATGTTGCACAGAACAACTTGATGGGAATGTATTACTGTTCTTTAATTGTTGCTGAGTCTATTTCCTTAAACTCCCTACTTTATATCTTTGTGTGAGTACTGTAAGTAAGCAGGATTGAATGGCTCAAGAAGCTGGCTCTCCACCACCTTCTCGAGGCAGTAAGTAACTTAAGAGTCCCAGGAATTGTCTTATTTCCTTCTTATTACGGGGTAACGGCATTCTAGTGATTCCCGCAATCCGTTCAGGGGTAATCCGTCTCTGTCCTTTACTTATCTGGTGTCCCAGATATACCACAGTCCTCTCAACGAACTGTAACTTGTTCCTGGACACTCGCAGACCCTTTTTCCCCAGATAATTCAAGAGTCTAATTGTATCTCCCCTCATTTTCTGTTCCTTGGGTCCTGATAACAGTAAATCGTCCACATACTGCATCAGTTGGGAATCATCGGATCGTGGATAGTCCGCCAGGATTTGTTCTAACATTTGTCCAAACAGGTTCGGAGATTCAGTGAACCCTTGGGGCAATACAGTCCACCGAAGCTGCCTCCGTCTACCTGTCCATGGATTCTCCCATTCAAACGCGAACATATCTCTACTTCCCTCTTCTAGTGGACACGTCCAGAAGGCGTCCTTCAGGTCGATAACACTAAACCACTCATGGTCTGGGGGAATCCGACTCATAATAGTATAGGGATTAGGCACCACTGGGTGGCGGGTCTGAACAATAGCATTCAAACTTCTTAGATCCTGAACTAGACGATAGGATCCATCTGACTTTTTCACTGGGAGTATAGGGGTGTTATAGGGTGACATGCATTCCTCCAATAGTCCGTCTCGTATTAGGGTCTCAATTACTGGCTGCAGCCCCTTCCTCCCTTCCAAAGAAATAGGATACTGACGTTTCCTTACCGGCTGATGACCTGGTATTAATGTGACATGTAAAGGTGGGATGTCCAGACCTCCTCGATTTCCCTTCTTATACCAGACTCTCTCGTCAATCTGCCGTTCATCCTCCTCCTTCAGAGCACAGAGGTGGACTCGCACTTCTCCGTCCACGGGGAGAGCACCCAAACCTAGGAGAGCCTGTAAATCTCTTCCTAGGAGGTTAAATCCGGCTGACGGTAACAACAAGAGGTCCTGTACCCCTTCTCTCCCTTCCAGCTTCACTGTCACTTGGGGAATTATCCATACCATTCTGGGAGCCCCTTCTATCCCAGAAATTTTCAAATTGCTTTTTACAGGCTCGGTCCCGATCGGCACAGTTATTACACTACTTCGTTCCGCTCCCGTGTCCACCATAAACACCACCTCTTCTCCCTGGGGACCAATTTTTAGTTTTACCAAGGGTTCCCTCTTATACCTGGTCCCCAACATTCGGAACCCCTGACTCCCCTAATCTTCTTCCATGAGTTCGAGGGTACGCACTTCCCTCTTATATTGGGGGCATTCCCTCTTGAAGTGTCCTTCCTCGTTGCAGTAATAGCACTTAACGGGTCTCCGGGGTCTCGCCTCTCTTGGATATCTTGGGTTGCTTAGAGGAAGGTTTTGTTTCCTTTCCCCTCTGGACTCGGCATTTACCTGTCGGATAGTCTGTACCATAATCTTCGCTGCCCTCTTTTGACCTTCCTCTTCCCTCTGCACATATACTCTTTGCGCCTTTTTCAACAGGTCGCTCAGGGGTTTTTCATTCCAGCCCTCCTCCTTTTCTAGTTTCTTTCTAATGTCCTGCCACGATTTGGAAACAAATTCAATTCGAATAAGCTGTTCACCCATTGGTGTACTAGGGTCCACACCCGCATACTGTTGGACATTCTTTCTCACCCTCTCCAAGAAATCAGTAGGGGACTCATCTTTCCCCTGGTGGTTCCCAAATGCCTTGGTGAAATTGTGACCCTTTGGCACAGCCTCCCGTATCCCTTTAATCATCCACTCTTTATATTGTCTCATACTTGCCAATCCCTCGGGTGTTCGTTTGTCCCACCTGGGTTCATTCAAGGGATATTTTTGTTCATGGGGTCTGGGGTCCCCAGGTTGTTCACGTTCCCACATGAGGAGGGCAGCCTGTCGAATCATCTGCCTCTCCTGGGGTGAGAATAATGTTCCCATTATTGCGTGCATCTCTTCCCAGGTATATGTGTTTGGTCCCAGGAACTGGTCGAACTGTTCGGCCAGTCCCATGGGATCTTCCAATAGATTTTTCATTTCCTTCTTAAATCCCCGCACCTCCGTACTAGTTAGGGGAACGTTTACATATCCCGTTCCCCCTCCCGGTCCTCCCATAGGAACTTCCCTCAGGGGATTTAGGCTTACTGAAGACTTCGATGGTCCTGGACCAGTCTGGGATCTGGTCCAGGGTCGGTTTACCAGTGGAAGTTTAGGGTCCGACTCCCTTAATTCATCCCTCTGTTCCCGGCCCCTTCCGGGGCAATCAGATTCATCACCTTTCCCCTCCAGCAGCGAGCTTCCCTCGGGCGCAGTGGGCACCGGGGGAACATAAGGAGGGGGGAGGTTGTCCAGAGGTTCCCACTTCTTTTCTCCCGCTACCCTCAATTTAAAACATTTTCTTAAGGATCCTGGCCAGGGAACCCAACAAAATGCATATGCTGACTCTTCTTGATTCACCTTTGGTCTCGAATTTACATATATGTTTAATGCTTGTCTAACCCAATCCTCATCAGATCCAAATTTCGGCCACCAGACCGAGGAACCTTTGAAGACAATATTGAACCATCTTTTTCTTGTTTTTGTCTCGATATCATTTACTATCCCAATTTTCAAACATTCTCCCCAAAGGGCTGTCAAGGGGAACTCCCGGGAAATGTCCTGATCTTTCAGACGAGCCCTTAGATTTTGATCCTCCCATTTTTCCCACCTAGATCCGTTTATCGTTGCTGAGGACCCTCCCGTTCGGGACCCTACTCCCTTTCTTCTCGGACGCCTCGTCGGAGGTACTATCCCTCCGCCGGTTCCTGCCGAGGTTTCTCTGGGGTCTATCCTAGGGTCCCACGACAGGGTCCTCACGCCACGACAAAGGCTCTACACCTGATTTATCGTTTTATAGTTTTTTATCCCGTCATGACCGTTACCTGGGTGGTCTCATCCGTCAATCCCCACACCACAATCGTAAGTCGTCACTTACCGGTGTCTTCCTGGGGATTGAACCGTCACACCTCTCCTTTTCGTCTTGTCATGTCACCTTGTCCGGATACCACTCGCTCAAGCCGCCCGAGGCGACGAGCAAGGGACTAGGAGCCGCTGAACTCAGCGGGGTGCACCACCTCCGATGTCCCTCTTTCTCGCCTCCCCCCACGGCTGGAGTGTAGATCCTGGACGAGCCCCCAATTGTCAGAAGTACAAATTCTCACACATGAGTCTCTTTAAAATTGATGACACGACAAGCTTTATTTACAAGTCTGCAGAGTTGGACTCAACTGGCTTCTCGCCAAGTCAAGCCCCGATACATACAGTGCATTGATTTTTATACCTTTTTTGTTTGTCCTTCCCCTTCTTTTTAACACTGTTTTAATTGGTTAGTTTTTGCAAAATCATCCTAAGTACACTTGCATTTGTAATTATCATGTTTGTTACGTACACTACGAACTCTACACACACTAAATTCTGTTTCTCACTCTTTTTATCAATCTTTGGCTCCTACATGTCTCTCTGTGACCATGAAAATCTCTGTTTGTTATAACATTGTTTAGCTGAACTTTTATGGTAAGCTCCCTGTCTATTCTGGCTTCCCCTTTTATGATTAATCATCACATTTTAACTTAAGCCCTTTTTAACCTAAATTCTCTATCTATAACAGTAAGGGATGAGTAATAAATGCTGGTTTTGTCAGAGAATAATAAATAAAGTTTTGCAGCAGTATCATATTATGGTATCATAGTGCAAACATTCATATTATACCCATCTTACAATATTACTCTCAATAAAAAAAATAAAATAGTGGTGCATTGTAAGTAAGGCAGTGCCTTTGGTTCATTGATTATTCGGGAATCTGATGGGAGTAGGGAAGAAGCTGTCTTTGTGCCTTTGAGTGCTTGTCTTTAGGCTCCTGTACCTTTTTCCCGATGGTAGCAGGTGGCCTGGGTGGTCGGGGTCTTTGAGGATAGAGTACGCTTTATTAAGGCACTGCTTCATGTAGATATCCTTGATGGAGTGAAATCTGGTGCCTGTGATGTCACAGGCCAAGTTAGCAACCCTCGGGAGTTTATTCTTGTCCTGAGAGTTGGCACCTCCATACCAGGCAGTGATGCCACCAGACAGAATACTCTCCACTGTACACCTGTAGTAGTTTTTGATGACATACCTAATCTCCTCAAACACCTCACAAAGCCTCCAATTTCCCAAGTGAAACCACATTTTACCTATGCTATTTTCAATTTAGTACCATGTTTTCATGGCTGATAGTGATTCCACTGGGCAGGAAAAAGGCAGACCTTGTGCCAACTTTGTAGAACCTTTATTTAATCCAGCAGCTTGATCACAAGTATCTGGTTCCTGCCATTTTACTTCTCCATCTCACTCCCACTCTGACCATCCTGTTCTTGGTTCATTACATTGCGTCCATAGTGTTCAGCATAAATTTGGAGTAATGGAGTTGAATGGCATAGAGATAGGCATTTTAGCCCACCTCATCTGTCCATTTATGCTTGAAGCCTGAAGGAATAGTCCTTTATCTTCAGTCATATCCCTGCCTTAATGACTCAACCCTGAGTTCATCCACACCAGATAATCATTATTTACAAGATTTCAGTACTTGCTTGAAAATGAAGCAAACACTGTTCTGTGTAAGGCTTTGACTCAGATTATGATTGAGACAGCTCAGAATTGTGCAAGAAGAAGCCACAGCTTGAGTACATTTCACACAGCCTCAGTGCCTCTGCCTCACAGAGCAATGCCCATAAAAGAATAAAGACAATGGTATGCTCGAAGGGGCCACCATGCAACACTTGTTGTACATTGGCTGATGGACAGGTACTGGTTGTTGATATGAAATGGTCACAGGTACAGAGGTAGATTTGCACTTATCGAGTCAGAGAAGTTTACAGAGCAGAACCCAGCCCTTCAGCTCAATGTGTTCATATTGATCAGTATACTCTGTATCCCTCTAAAATGTTCCTATCCATGTTCCAGCCTAATGCAGCATTTCTACCACTTCCTCCAGCAGCTTGTTTCATACATCCACCACCTTCAGCCTAAAGAAAGTGCTCCATAGATGTCTTTGAAATCTCTCCCCTCTCATCTTAAATCTGTGCCCTTTAGTTTGGCCTTTATTGCTAGAGGGATTGAATTTAAGAGAAAGAAGTTCTTACTGCAATTGAACAAGGTACTGGTGAGGCTGCACCTGAAGAACTGAGTGAAGTTCTGGTTTATTTACTTAAGAACAGATACACTGGCTGAGGAGGCAGTGCAAAGGAGGTTCACTGGATTCATTCTGGAGATGAGGGGGTTGCCTATGAAAAGAAATTCAGTGGCCTGTGACTGTACTCACTGAAATTTAAAAGAATGAGAGGAGATCTTACAGAAACATAAAATTATGAAAGGGATAGAAAAGATAAAGGCCAGAAAGTTGTTTTCACTGGTTGGACACAGTCTCAAGATTTGGGTGAGTAGATTTAGGATGGAAAGAATGGCAAATCTCCTCCCCACTGACAACACAGACGAACCTCAAGGATGCGTGCTTAGTCCACTGCTCTATTCGCTCTACACCTGAGACTATGTGGCTAAGCACAATTCAAATGCCATCTACAAATTTGCCAATGACACCATGTCGTCGACAGAATTACAGAGGCCAATGAGGAAACTTACAGGAGTAAGGTACATCAACTGGTTGGGTGGTGTCACAACAACCTTGCACTCAATTTATCAAAACTAAGGATCTGATTGTAGACCAGGAGAGGAAAATCAGAGAATACAAACAAGTGGAAAGCAGTGGAAAGGGTTAAAAGCTTCAAATTCCTGAGTGTCAACATCTCTGAAGATCTATCCTGGGGCCTCCATATTGATGCAATCATGAAGGTGGCTCTCCAGTGGCTATATTTCATGAGTTTGTGGTGATTTGGTATGTTACCAAAGACTCTTACAAATTTCTACTGTTGTACCATGGTACAACATTCGGATCGGTTACATCACTGTCTGCTATGGAAGTGCCAAGCATCAGGACAGGAAAAGACTACAGAGTATTGAGAACTTGGTCAATTCTATCATAGGCACCAGCCTTCACCCCAATAAGGACATCTACAAGAGGCGGTGTCTCAAGAAAACAGTCTCTATCCTCAAGGACCCTCACCACTCAGGCCATGTCCTCTTCTCACTGCTACCTTCAGGAAGAAGGTACAGGAGCCTAAAGACAGCCACCTAAAAATACTGAAACAGCGTCTTCCCCTCTGCCATCAGATTTCTGAATGGACAATGAACCACGGACACTACCTCACTTTCTCTTCCTTTGCACTGTTATTTTTTTAAAAATGTAATATATAGCAATTTTACACCTGTAATGCAACCACCAAACAATGGAGTTCATGACATGACCCTGACACTAAATTCTGGTTCTGATCTGTGGAGTTCTCCACCCAAGCAAGCAATAGAGACTGCATCATATTTAAGATGTAGTTAGATACATATTTGCACAGTAAAGTAATTAAGGATTGCAGGGAAAAGTTGTGGGGGGGGGGGGGTGAAGCTCTGTTCATGACCAGATCAGCAGATCAGCCATGATCTCATTGAATGGGTGGAGCAAGCTCGATAGGTCTGATGGCCAACTCCTGTTCTTATTTCTTATATTCTTTGCACCAAAATTGTGGCCAGTTCTTGCCCTTGGATCACAGCAGCTGCCTCTTTCTGGCTAGCCTCATCACTGGAGTGAGATCCTTGGTAGCTGGGTCTGATACAGTATTATGCCCATCTATGAAATTAAAAGGGAGGCTATGGAGGCATATTTTGCATACTATCAACATTGAACTGGATCTGCAGCCACACAGAGTTCAATGAAAATTTAAAAAACCCTGCAGGCACTAGAAAGTTTAAGTTAAAAACAGAAAATTATGGAAACACCCAAGTCCCTGAAGTGATGTGGAACAACAGGAAGGGTTAATTGGGTGGGTTGTTTAGGAGGAGCTGGGATAATTATCCTGATGCACAGCAACAGTTCTATGAGTACAGAGCTCCAAATTGTGTCCAATTGTCTCTAGAACTGTGCTTCAGTGAGGCTACAAGTTAAGAGTTCATCTCCCTGAACATTCAGGTCTTTTTGTGAAAAACACACACCATTTAGTTCTGGGGAAAAAAACACTTCAGTTCCAGAAGGAAAAGCACATGATGAGGGGAGATGGAGGGAAGTTTACAATCCAAAGTTGCTCAAAAATAACTGGTCATATTGAAAGTATTAACAGCTAACTGGAATCAATGAAGATGACTACACTAAATGCCCATATTTTTATGCACATGCTACAGAATTTTACTATCCTTTTCCACAACACTTTGCTTGGACTTGCTTTCAGTGAAGCGTGGTAGTCCTGGTTTTGGCAAGAGGCAACATTGGGAGATGGCGTGTTGACTTTTAATGTAATGAAGAATTGACAAAATATATCCAGATCAGAAAAGTGTGAAGCTAATTCAAGGTTTTTTTTTATGGTCAAAAGCTACCTAAGACAGTGAGAAGGTTCTTCTGCAAACAAACTAACAGGTTATCTCTAATGTTCATATAGCCATATAAAGCAGACAATTTACAGAGTATCGGATTACAATGCAAAGGAACATCAATTAACCCCAAGCAAAGTGTCATAGGTTTTATTCAGAAGCCTAATGGCTCGAGATGGCAGAGGTCGACAGCATCGAGTCCACGCTGCTGAAGATCCAGCTGCGCTGGATGGGTCATGTCTCCAGAATGGAGGACCATCGCCTTCCCAAGATCGTGTTATATGGCGAGCTCTCCACTGGCCATCGTGACAGAGGTGCACCGAAGAAAAGGTACAAGGACTGCCTAAAGAAATCTCTTGGTGCCTGCCACATTGACCACCGCCAGTGGGCTGATAACGCCTCAAACCGTGCATCTTGGCGCCTCACAGTTTGGCGGGCAGCAACCTCCTTTGAAGAAGACCGCAGAGCCCACCTCACTGACAAAAGGCAAAGGAGGAAAAACCCAACACCCAACCCCAACCAACCAATTTTCCCCTGCAACCGCTGCAATCGTGTCTGCCTGTCCCGCATCGGACTTGTCAGCCACAAACGAGCCTGCAGCTGACGTGGACTTTTTACCCCCTCCATAAATCTTCGTCTGCGAAGCCAAGCCAAGAAGAAGAATGGCTGCAGGGAAGAAATTGTTTTTAAGCCTGATAGTGCATGCTTTCACACTCTTAAGCCTTGGGAGGAGGCAGAAGAAAGCGTGTCCAGGGTGTGATGGGTCGTTTAGCATATAGCCCACCTTTTCTAGACAGCAAGAAATGAAGATGTAGTCCATGAAGGGAGGAAAGTTTGTGTTAAATTCTGAACTACCTTCTGTAGCTTCTTCAGATCATGAGGAGAGCAGCTCCCATACCACAGAGTGATGCATCAAGTATGGATTTGATTAATTTGTAAGTGATGGTCTGGCTACGGGTTGGTGCTCTCTCCAACTCCCTAAGGAAGGCCTTCCTTGAGCAAAGATCCAACCAGTTCCCCTCCACTAACACTCTCTACCTGGCAGAACATGTCCTTACACTCAATAACTTCTCATTCAATTCCTCCCACTTTCTAGATATCAAAGGAGTAGCCGCAGAAACTCGCAAGGGTCCCAGCTATGTCTGTCTTTTTATTGGCTAAAGAAAAGCAGGAAAAAGGCACCAACTCTGTCTCTGTGGAGCAGTCATTGTTCCAAGCCCATTCACCACCCCTCCCCCTCACAGTGCTTTATTTGTTATGAATTTCATTTGCTTCATGGAGGGTTAGAATAAAGGGGCTTGGACAATTGTATTTCAAAAATGCCATACCAGGAGACACTTGTATTCCAAGGATGACTAAATATGGAGTTTGTGACAGATATTGTTGTGTTTGTATTGTATATAGATATGTTTTTGAGAGATAAATTGGGGAAGGTTTTTTTTAGTGTAGGTCACATACAAAAACTTCAAAGCAGATCTCATTTAAAATACTGGCGCTCTGCTCAAGCCAGCCAGGGCAGCTCCTGGGGGCCTTTGCAAAAACTTTGAGGAGTGCCCAAGAGACTTCATTAATGGATTGTTGTTTTGAAAAGCAACAGATGAAAGACATTGGAGGAGTAGTTTGAAGCCGCCGGCTGTCTGGAATGCAGCTTGCTGTTTTAAGAGGGTCATGTGGTTTTGCAAGCACAGGGAGTAAAACAGGCTTTTTCTCAGAGAGAGAGAGAGAGAGAGAGAGAGAGAGAATTCACTTCTGCAGTTCCACAGTCAGAAGCAGAAACTGGGACTGGAACAGGACAAGCTGGAAAGCTTGTGAAAAACCTCATTTGGAAGATGGGTTGTGAATGCTTAGTTCAGCCTGGTCAAAGCCCTTGTGGTACATACAAGAGGAGAGGACAGGCTGCATAATGTTTCACTTGAAATAAGAGAAACAAAAATGAACTCTATGGTGACCTGAAAGAGGTTATCATCTGGAAAACCTGATGGGGCAAGTTTCTTTGGCAAGACACTGAAGTGGTTGATTAAAAAGAATCGGTTGTGGTGTCCAGCGAACAACAAATCTCTCTCTGAAAACTGACAAGAACCTGCCTGAGTGGTAACCATTTACCTTTTAAGCACCAAAGCTTGGTGAACTTCATAAATGTTAAATTCTGTGCACAGTATAAGAATTGCCTGCAGCCAGTAAACTTGGAGGCTTGAGAAGTGAGATTGGACTGTGAATCAAAGAACTTTTCTAAACTTACATACACGTGCTTTAAGAATTTGAAGGGGGGTTAAGTTAGGTTAGTTAAGTCAATAGTGAAAAGTTAAAGTGTGATTCTGTTTTCATGTTTAAAGATAATTAAAAGCAACTTTTGTTTAAGTGGCCATTGTCTTGGTGAATATCTATTGCTGATGGGTTTTGGGGACTTCTGGGCTCGTAACAAGTTAAATGCACAATGTATTATCAATTGAAACTTTTGGTACAATAAAGAAATAATAATGTTATTGGCAAAGAGTTTTATCTCTCACAGAAGCTATAAGGCTCCGTATTATGCAATGCACAGAAAGAGTGGGTGCTATCTGAAGGCATTTAGTTTTTAAAAAATATTTTTTTATTCCAAATGGCAGAGTTTTGAATCAAACTGTTGCCAAGAAATGGGGACCATTTTGCAAAAAAACCCACAAAACTGGCCTCTTTTTGCACTGGGTGCCTATTTCTGCACCAGTGGCACTAATACCTCTGAGCAGAAAGCCCTGCAAAAGGTAATGGACGCAGACCAGTACATCACAGGCCAAACTCTCCCTACTATCAAGAAAATCTATATGGAACTATGTCTTGGGAGAGCAGCAGCAATTATCAAGTATCCACACCACCCAGGATATATTCTGTTCTTGTTGCTGCCATGAAGAAAGAGAGATAGGCGCCACAAGACTCTTACCTCCAGGTTCAGGAACAGTTGATTCCCCTCCACCATCAGAGTCTTAAGCCACACACTCAGAAACTCCCTTAAGGACTTACTTTGCACATTATCAGTTGCTGAATTTTTTTTTCAGTATTGCAGTTTGTTTACACTACTTTCTTCATTTACATTTGTCTTTTGCATTTGTATATGTATCTTTTCCTGAGAACAGTTTTTTTGCACTACTTTTAAGTTGAAATTCTGCCTGGCCCTCAGGAAAAATAATCTCAGGATTGTATGATGTCATATATGTATCTGACAATAAATCTGAACTTTGATATGGTTTTATTTCCCTGCAATGACATCATCAACATCATATAACAACAGAAAATGGATTAAAAGATGGTTGTAAGTGAGTAAACAGTTTTGGTAGGTCTCAAAGGCAAAGACTCTAAACACAGTTATGGTAGGGAAGGATTTTATTTACTGAAGGCAAGTGTGGGAAATGGTAACTGATGCAGTACATGCACATACACACACATGCACAGTTTACAGTAGCTATGGGAAAGAAGTAGTGGACAATTAATAACAAACATGGGAAAGACAGCAGTTGAGCAAAGTACACACACACACACACACACACACACACACACACACACACACACACACACACACACACACACACACACACACACACACACACACACACACACACACACACACACACACACACACACACACACACAAATGAACTATTACATGCAACGATCAAGGAAAAATCACTACAATGCTCCACCACACCTTGATTCAGTAGTGCAGGCATGGCTCTATGCTAGAAAGGTCACTAATTAAATGGTCCCAACCCTTTTAACAGTGCACATCTTACCAACACCCTCCAGCACCCTTCCACATTTCTAGGTTTGGATAGTCCCAAGCTGGCAAAGAGAGAGAACAAATAACACATGGCACCTTTATAGTGCTGGAGGTTCCAGCTCAGCTCGTTAGCAGAGACCAATAGCTCAGTACCAGGAGGGTTAATCCAATTACAACAGCCAATGCCCCGAGGCCAAGTACAGTCAGGCTGGAGACTCCAGTCCAAGTAATTTGCATGGTGCTAACAGCAAGGTGTGCACTAATGGGTGAGTTAGAACCAAACCTTGATTGGCAGCTGGTGTGTCCTCCAACTAGGTAGGGGTGTCACATAACAGCCACAACCCTTATTAAAAATATACTCTCTGGGATGTTGTAAGTTACATTTTATAAATTCCCCCAGTGTTCCCTTGTGAATTTTAATATGCTAAAAATGTCTGCAACCCATGCCATAATGTGTGAAAAGTGTCATAAAGTTATACAGCACAGAAATAGGACCCCCAGCCACCAAAGTTGCCTATCTGAGTCCATCCAAGTTGCTCGTGCTTGGCCCTTTTTGATGAATGTACCAGTCCAAATGTCTCTTAACTGTCACAAATGTGCTCATCTCCAGCATTGCCTCCCCCAGCTTGTGCCAATTCCCCTTACACAACTCTGTGTGAAAACGTTGCCCTTCAGGTGCCTTTTAAATCATTCCCCCTCACTTTAAGCCTGTGCCCTCTAGTTTTGGACTCTCCTACCCTGGGAGAAAAATGGCTACCATTCACTTCATCAATGCTTGTCATGAATTTATATACCTCTGTTAGATTACCCCACAATCAGGGAGAAAAGTCTCCTGTATCTCTTTATTACTCAAGTTTACTGATCCCAATAATATATCAATGATTTTGTTGAAAACATAATGATATGATTAGCAAGTTTGCAGATAGGTTGTGAAGACAGATGCCAAAGATTGCAGAATGTTCTTAATTGGCTGGGCATGGGGGAAGAGGAACATGAGGCATTGCATTTTGAGAGGTCTTACCTGGGTAGGACCTACACTGTGAATGGAATGGAATTGGGGAATGTTGTAGAGCAGATGGATCTCGGAATACAGATACGTAGTGGTGCCACATATAGGTAGGGTGGTCAGAAAGGCTTTTGGAACATTGGCTTTTATGAGTTAGAATATTGAGGCTCGAAGTTTGGAGGTCATGTTACAGTTGTACAAGATGTTGGTGAGGCCCTGTTTGGAATATTGTGTTCAGTTCTGGTCACTGTGTGCTGCTGGAAAGATGTTATCAAGCTGGAGAGGGTGCAGAGAAGATTAACGAGGATGTTGTCAAGACTCGGGGCCTGAGCTATAGGGAGAAGTTGAGCAGGCTAGTGCTTTATTCCTTGGAGTGCAGGTAGGTGAGGGGAATCTCCTAGAGGTGTACAAAAATCATTAGAGAAATAGATTGCGTCAATGTAGAGTCTTTTGCCCAAAGAAGGGCATTATTAACCAGAGGATATCAGTTCAGGATGAGGAGGAGAGATTTAACATGAAATTGAGGGATAACTTTTTTACACCGAGGATTGTGGGTGCATAGAAGGGGATGCCAGAGGAGGAGGTTAAGGTAACTGCTATTACGATGCTTAATTTAAAAAATTGGACAGTTACATGGATAGGATGGGCTTTGTGGGATATGGGCCAAACATAGCCAAGTGTACTAGTGTGCATAGGAAATTTAGGTTGGCATGGGAAGGTTGGGATCAATGGCTTATTTCAACACTGCATGGCTCAGTGACAACATCACAAATCTATTTTGCACCCTTTCCAGTTTAATGACATCATTCTTATAGCTGGGTCAACCAGAACAGAACACAGTGTTTCAAATGTGGCCTTATCTATGTCATATAGTTGTAAAGTGGTCCCTGTACGTCCTCTGAGCGATAAAAGCAAGCGTGCCAACTGCTTTCTTCACCACCTTGATTTATGTGTGCTCCAAGGCTTCTCTTTTTTACAGCAGCCCCGAGACCCTACTATAACAATGCAAGTCCAGCCTGGTTTGACTTACCAAAATGCAATATCTCACACTTATCCAAATTAAACTCCATCTGCCATTCTTCAATCCACTGACTCAAAAGATCAAAATTCCATTGTAATCTTCAATAACCATGTGACTCCCAATTCATCCCAACAATTCTATGCTTGATTTTGGACCCTGAACAAGTTCAAGTTTATTGTCCCATGACCCAACATGCAGTGACAAAGTTTAGCCAGACATCTCATGCATAGTACAGCATGTAAGACACAGGACAGTTGATGTAGAACAAAGGCAACACAATTTTACTATTGTGAAATTCATTTAGGAATCTGATCACGGCAGGAAAGAAACTCTCTTTGAATCTGATGGTGCATGATCTCTCATTCATGAATCTTCTTCCCCACTGGAGGGAAGTGAAGAGAATGCAGCTGGGGTGAGATGAGTCTTTGAATGTATCGGCTGCTTTTCCAAGGCCATGGCAGGTATAGAAGGAGGGAGGGCTTGTGTGATCATCTGAGTCATGTTCACAACCTTCCACAGTTTCCTGTGGTCTTGGTGGAGCAGTTTCTGTGCAACTCATCCTGCTAGGATGTTTTCAATGGTGCACCCATAGAAGTTGTTAGGGGAAGCAGGCTTCTGAGGAAGTGGAGGTGCTGGTGCATTTTTGTGGCCATTGTGTTCATGTGAGTGGACCAGAACAGGTCAATGGAGATGCTTGCTCCAAGGAATTGAAAACTGTCTACTATCCCCACCTCATTACTGTGGATGTCGATTGGAGAGTGGTATTTGGGGGGGGGGGGGTCGTGGTGTGTAGGAGTTGGTGAGTTCCACTGCTCTTCTGAAAGTGTACACCCAACTCCTTGGTATTGCGACATTAAGAGAAAGGTTGTTGTCCTGGCACCAAGCCTCTAGTCCCTCTATCAGCCTTCTACACTCCAACTTGTCATTGTTTGAGACCCTGCTCATGATGGTGGTGTCATCTGCAAATTTATATATGGAGTAAGAGGTGTTTGGCACTGACTGCAGCCTAAATGGGTTGTTCAGACTCCAAGCTATAGTAATAATTCTTTAAAGTAAGGAGTTCTGCATTTGTGTTTTTTGTGATGGATGCACCATCAATCACTCAAGATTATTGTGGAGAAACCAATAGGCTTTAACCCACTTGAGAACACAGCATATCCTTATTGTTCGGTTGTCCTGCCCTGAGTTGCAGGAGGCTGTGGAACAGCCACTTTTATAAAGGAGCCTGTGGGGAGGGGCCACAGATACAATCGGCCAATAGGCATACTTGACCAGATAATGATACGTTACAGTGGTTTACCACAGTGACTTTGATGCAATGTATCACTACAGTACACTTAGTGCGCATCCAGTGTAGCTGACATGCCTGAAGTACAGTTGCCGGGCTGGTTGTTTTGACTGGAGCATCCTTACTCGGAGGTTTCCTCAGATCATAAGGTTTCAATCATTCTTTGGTCACTGCTCCGTCTGGTCCCTCAAATCATGGTGGGTGACCTTTCAAGTGCGTTGATACCTTCTAGAAAACCATTTTCTGCAATTGCAACTTCTTGTCATTTCTACAATATTTCTAAAGTTTGGGTACTGCGATCCCTTACATCTTCAGCCTGGGTAAACTTGAGTCAGTGTCTATCTATTGACTTTATAATTAGTTCGAATAACTGTCACAGATTTGTATTTTCTGTGCAAAGGTAGGCCCAGATTCAATATTTAAGATTATTTTATTGTCATGTAATAAGACAGAAAATGTGACATTACATGAAATTTCCTTTTGTCTTCTTTCTTTGGCTTGGCTTCGCAGATGAAGATTTATGGAGGGGGTAAATGTCCACGTCAGCTGCAGGCTCGTTTGTGGCTGACAAGTCCGATGCGGGACAGGCAGACACGGTTGCAGCGGTTGCAGGGGAAAATTGGTTGATTGGGGTTGGGTGTTGGGTTTTTCCTCCTTTGCCTTTTGTCAGTGAGGTGGGCTCTCCGGTCTTCTTCAAAGGAGGTCGCTATCAGCAGAAATTACCCAGTGCCCCTTACAGCCAGGGAAAGAGAAGCAAAAGAGAGTTCCTCCGAGAGTCATTGAATGTCCAGTGCTCCCGAAGCCTCCACAGCCATACAGACTTCAGTCCAAACCATCAGCAACCTGAGCTCTAGATGCACACCTCTGACACGATCAGGAAGCCTCCAGCACCCTCAGCACCCTCTCACATCATGGTTCAGATACCTGGTACCCCTTTAGCCAGTCGAGTCAGTCTCCAGCAGTCCACAGCTTGGTGTGTCCCTTGACTGCAGTCACCAGTAGCTCACCTTCCACAGCCCACCACCTGTCCGTTCTTTAGCCTTAGAACTCCTTCCTGGTCCGCCACTGAGGTTTGCTTCTCCTTCTGAAATGGTGGGGGGGTGGGGGAGGTGTGGAGTTTCTGGTGCCCCACCCCAGTCCACCGCTTCCTTGGAGTCTGTAACCCCTCATGGTCGCTGCTGGTTATAGGTGCCGCCATCTTGCATCCAGATCACACGGTCGCAGGTTTTTAAAAATAAACCACTGTTGGCTCCTTTAACAAGCCAGTTAAATCCTGTATCAAGCAGTTGGACTGACTGCAGTTACAGAAGCAATGGCAGTGACTGTTTTTTTAATATTAAGATATCATAATCAACCATCATTAAGCATCACGTAACCAAAACTGAATGGTTGATTAAGAGCCACAAGTTATTTGCATCCTGTCATGATAATGAATATGTATGAGATGTACCGGAAGTCACGTGATATGAGAGAGAGATAAGAACACAAGCAGGAGAACAAAGGAAACGGGAAAATAAAAGCCACTGAGAAGTTTACCTGATAAAACTTGTGTTTAATGTTTTATTAACTTCACATTTCGGGCCACAAATGTGACATTGGCGATGAGGATGGGATAAGCTTGAAGAAAATTAAAGACTAAACAAGATTACAGAGGATTACAGACAACTTCAAGGTGATAAGAATTTTCTCTTGACTCAGTACTTTTGGGGCTGGAATATTTCCTCATGGCTGGGGCAGATGATGACTTTCTAACACATAGTGGAATTGCTCATTTTGACCCAACGGGTGATGCAAGCACTGTAAGTGTGAAGTGGAAGGCATGGCTGGAAGAATTCGAATCCTACGCCGACAGTCGTGGCCTATTTCTAGATACCGGTACGGTTGAACAAAAAGCGCAGAGAAGGGCGTTACTTCTTTTCACTGCGGGACCTGCAGTTCGGGAAACATTTAAGACACTTTTGAAAACTGGAAGAAAGGATGAGTACCGGAAAGCGGTAGATGCATTAAATGCACACTATGTAGTGACACCGAATGCTACATTTCAACGCCATTTGTTTCGGAGAACGAGACAAGAAGATGGCCAGACAATTGCTCAGTACATGACGAGACTACGCCAGCTAGCTGTTGGATGCAATTACATGCCAACTGATTTGGACAACCAATTATTGGATCAAGTCGTACAGCACTGCAGATCGGATAAACTCAGAAGACGTCTACTGGAAAGAGGGAGTGAGTTAGAACTCACCGATGCTTTAACCATTGCTGCTGCATTAGAGGCTGTTGAAGGGCAATTTCATACCATGACCCTGAAAGACAACTCAAGCCAGCAAATTAAGAGGCTCTCACATCGCCATAATCAGCCAAGATATACGCCGACACATGACGTGGAGTGTTATCGATGTGGAAACCGAGGTCACTTTGGAAAAGACCCATATTGCCCGGCCAAAGGCAAAGTTTGCAGAAAGTGTGGAGGCAAGGACCACTTTGCAAAGAAGTGCAAAAGCAAGTCCAATGCAGACCAGAAGAGGAAGAGTACAACTTCCAAAGGCAAAGCCTGGGGGAAAGGAAAGTATCCTGGAAAGAAAGATACCATTCGCCAGATAGACGGTGACGATGATGATACCCAGGAGGAACAGAGTTGTTACCAATTTATGTTGAATGAAGTACATCATGAGAAGGTCCCAGTGATCATTGGTGGAGTGACAGTGCAGGTCATTGTAGACTCAGGCAGTGACAGTAATGTGATTGATCGACATTTATGGGAGAAGTTGAAAAGGAAAAAGATTATCTGTACCTCAAAGAAATGTTCCAAGAAACTGTATCCATACACAGCAACCAAGCCATTGCAAACCATTGGATGTTTTACTGCAACTGTTGAAGCCGGAGATAAGTACACCGAAGCAGAGTTTATGGTTATAGAAGAGAGAGGAGAACCATTGCAGAGTAGAAGCACAGCGCAAGACCTGGCAATACTTCATAATGGAGCTTGTGTCAATTCAATTCAGTCATACAAGGATATGAAGCAAGAATTCCCCGCAGTCTTCCAAGGAGTAGGAAAGCTGAAAGGTCGACAATTGAAGCTACCGGTAGATGAAACGGTCAAACCTAAGGCACAACCAATGCGCCGAACTCCGTTTGGACTTCATGGGAAAGTCGAAGCCAAAATTAAAGAATTGATCGAACAAGACATTATTGAACCTGTGGAACATTCGACACAATGGGTCAGCCCAGTAGTGATTGTGCCCAAACCAAAGGGTGACATAAGACTATGTGTTGACATGATAATGGCCAATGAAGCTATAATTAGAGAACGACACCCTATACCAACAGTGGAGGAAGTACTTCAAGAACTAACTACCAGCAAGGTATTCTCAAAAATTGATCTGAAATGGGGCTATCATCAATTAGAGCTGGATCCAGGTTCCCGAGATGTAACTACATTTGTGACTCACTGTGGATTGTATCGTTACAAGAGACTATCATTTGGAATTAATGCAGCGTCGGAGATCTACCAGTATGAAATCCATCGAGTGATTCAAGGCATTCCTGGAGTTGCCAACATTTCTGACGACATCATAGTCCATGCACCAACGAAGGAAGAGCATGATAAACGGTTGAGGCGTGTACTATCTAGACTACAGGAGGCAGGCCTTACCGTGAATGGAAACAAGTGCCAGTTTGGTGTGTCAGAAATGGACTTCATGGGACACAAACTTACACGGGAAGGACTAAACCCTGCAGAGGCCAAGGTGAAAGCTATTGCAGAGGCACGTGCACCTCAGAACGCAACAGAGGTGAGGAGTTTCCTGGGATTGGTCAATTTTTGTGCAAAGTTCATTCCTAATTTCGCTACAGTGGCAGAACCACTAAGGAAACTAACCAGGAAAGGTGTACCATTTCATTTTGGATCTGAGCAGAAGAAAGCGTTCAGGGCGCTGAAGCAAAGCCTGACTGATGCAAAAACTCTTGGATATTACGATCCGGCGGCATCAACCAAAGTCATAGCGGATGCCAGCCCGGTTGGTTTAGGAGCCGTGTTGGTCCAGATGCATGATAGAGGACCAAGAATCATTGCCTATGCCAGCAGATCATTATCAGATGTGGAAAGAAGATACTCTCAGACAGAGAAAGAAGCACTCGGACTTGTATGGGCCTGTGAGAGGTTCCATGCATATTTATACGGCATTGAATTTGAACTCATCACAGATCATAAGCCATTAGAGGTGATCTATGCACCTAGATCCAAACCATGTGCCAGAATAGAGAGATGGGTACTCAGACTACAACCCTACAAATATAAAGTAATCCACATAGCAGGGAAAGCAAACATTGCTGATCCGCTGTCCAGATTGGTGAAGGTTGGTGGTCCACAATCCAAGTCAGAATTGGGAACAGAAACAGAGAGCTTTGTACGCTTCGTAGCTATTCAGGCGACACCGAAAGCTGTGACTACGAAGGAGGTCGAGAGAGAATCCGAACGTGATCCAGAACTCATGGAAGTAAGAGAATGCATACAGAGTGGACAATGGGACAAGTGTACTCACAAGGCTTACATTCCCATTAGAGACGAACTTTGTTGCATCGGACAGTGTGTATTAAGAGATTGCAGATTGGTGATACCGTAAAGATTGAGACCGAAGATCATATCCTTAGCGCATGAAGGACACCTAGGCATTGTTGGTACCAAGCAAAACCTCAGGACCAAGGTATGGTGGCCAGGTTGTGATAAAGACGCAGAGAAATTTGTTAAAACTTGTCACGGATGTCAAATCACAAGTAGGAGTAATCCGCCAGAACTGATCCGGAGTACGCAACTCCCGACAGGACCATGGATCGACGTAGCTGTTGATTTTCTTGGACCTTTACCGACGGGTGAATCAATTATGGTAGTGATAGGTTACTACAGCAGATACTATGAGTACGTGGTGTTGAAGTCCACAACCACTGAAAAAACAATACAAGCATTAGCAGAGATATTCGCAAGATATGGATTACCTGTTACATTATACTCTGACAATGGTCCACAATTCATTTCAGAGACATTTGCGGAATACATGAGGACCACAGGTATCCACCATCATAAAGTAACTCCGAAACGGCCGCAAGCCAACGGGGAAGTAGAGAGACAAAAACAATCCATTGAAAAACGATTGAGGTTTGCACACGCTGAAGGACAAAATTGGTGAGAAGCATTGCTATCTTATGTGGCTGTCTATCGAGCAACGCCTCATGCAACCACTGGAAAAAGTCCTGCAGAAGCATTTTTTGGGAGAAAAATCCGCACAAAAATGCCAGAAATAAAGGAAATCCGAGACGACCAGGAGATGAGGGACCACGATGCTGAAAAGAAAGGTGCAGCAAAGCTGTACACAGATTTGAAAAGTGGAGCCAAGTACTCAGTCATCATGCCAGGAGATAATGTTCTAGTGAGGCATGAAACTGGTGGTAAGCTAGACACACCTTATTACCATCAACCCTATACTGTCGTATCCAGAAGTGGCAGTATGGTGACAGTTAAGTCTCCGACTGGAGTCCTGTATAAGAGAAATGTATCAGGTGTAAAAAGGTACCAGTCCAGAGATACATCGAGCGAAGAGGTTGAAAGGCCAATACGAGATGTTGAAACTGAGAGACCTGATGATGTTCCAGAGGCAGTTACCAGCACTCCTGATGAAGTGACTAGAGCGCCAGAAACACCCGAAGCCGTGGTGAGCAGTATTTCCGACGCTGAGAGTGAACAACCTAGAAGCGACGACAATATCGCAGGCAGGCCGAAACGAAACCGGAAAGCGCCCAAACGATACGAAGACTTTGTGCCATAATTTTAATAAGAACTTTGGGACCGTATTTTAATCTTATATCATAAAGTGCATGTATGAGTGCTGTAGGAAGTAAATTTTATGTAGTTGAGTTATAGTATTACCATTAGTTACGATGTTTGTATGTTTCATAGGGATATTGGTAAGTGAAGGTAAAGTTTATTTCTGATTAAAGGAGGGATGTCATGATAATGAATATGTATGAGATGTACCGGAAGTCACGTGGTATGAGAGAGAGATAAGAGCACAAGCAGGAGAACAAAGGAAACGGGAAAATAAAAGCCACTGAGAAGTTTACCTGATAAAACTTGTGTTTAATGTTTTATTAACTTCACATTTCGGGCCACAAATGTGACACATCCTGCTTCTAAACTTTGGAACTAAGCATTTTAATGAAATAATCAAAAATCTTTTGAAGCTTATGCTATAAAAATTTTTTTTTCATTTGTTTGTTATGCCACTCAATTCCAGGAGAGGGCACTCATTACCCTAATAGGACTGAAATGGTGCCACATGACATACAATTTGATTTTTCTAGCTGATAATATAATTCTGTAAAAATAGACATCCAGCAAAAATCTGTGAACAAAGCATTTTTTGTGTATAAGAAAGAAATAAAGAGTGAAAGGACAAGAGTGGAACATTCATTGAAAAGATAAGGTACAATACCATAATGACAAAATAACTGAACCCCTATCCTAAAACCAGGACAGATTTAAGATGTATTAAGGTGGTTCAGAGGTTTATTGGAGTAGGTGGAATATAAACTAAAGAAATTATGAAGTTGTAGTGGGTTGTGCGCAAGCGGAGAGAAAATACTGAAACAACAGGTTGAAAGTTTGAGTAACACAACTGCTTTACTTTGAATTCTGCCCTGCAGCCTTTAAGGCTGTGTCTGGCTTGCCCCTCACGTTCAGGAGCTCATGTCAACACTGGCGCAAGTGGGCACACACTCTTCCAGTCTGGATGGGAAGAGAAGGTCCCGCGAAGCCATCTTTGCCGTGGCTGCCCCGCTGACCATGCGTGACAAACAGGGCCGGTTCACTGCTATAACTATGTCCGTCTCCACAAAATCTTGACTAAAAACTCATATTAACGGTGCTATGAAACTATAAGATTGTTTTAAAGTGCATCCCATTCATTAATGTCCTTCAGTAGCGTGTGGGGGGGGAATCCACCATCCTTACCTGGTTTACCTGTGTGTTGCTCTATGCTCATCATTAAGGTTGAAGTAGCTCAGTGAACAAAATGGGTGTATTTGCTTGTGAGCCCAAAAGGAATAAGATGAACTGCTTCAAAGGAACATTTTTAGCTGATAGAGCAACTACTCTTTTTCTGAATTTCTTAAGGCTGTGTATTGGCTCTCAGGGTTTTACGCCCATGATCATTAGGAGGTACAGCTGTCATCAACATTATACCAATTTACAGTGAATGTTCCTTCCATTGAGTCTTATTTCATTCATGAACTCACATTGTCCACATGTTGTGAACTGCAGATTTTCAGCCGACCAATGAACACTTGAAAATATATCTGATCAAAATTGGGTTGGAGGAAATCATCTAAATGGTCTTCTGGTATATTCCAATAAGGACCTTGCTAATATAGAGTGCAAGTGATAATCCTGACCACTTGAGGGAGTCAGAGATTAGTTGTTGCAACTCGGAGTAGATTCAAAATAGATGCCTCCATGAGGTCGTGAGTGAGTACTATAGCTAATAAAGTATAGTTGTTATAAAAGAACTCAAGTTTCTTTAGAAACATCACAAGGTACCAGGAGAGGAAGAAATACCAGGAGTGTGCAGAGTGAGAATCAGTTGTTACGGAGTCCAGAGGACTCCAAAAACCAGCAGCAATAGATATGCACCACAACACAGGGTTACTTAAACAAAAGTAGTTTTTAATTATATTTGAACAAGAAAACAGGATTGAACTTTAACTTATTACTTAACCTACCTAACTACTTAATCCCCCCTCTAATACTAAGCACAGGTGTGTGTAAGGTATATTTAAGATTAGAAAAGTTCTTTGGATCACAGTCCAATCTCACTGGTTGCAGGCAATTCTTGTACTGTGCACAGAAGTTAGCAATAACAAAGTTCACCAGTCTTTGGTGCTTAACAGGCAAATGGTTACCACTCTTACCACACATATGGTTCTTGCTGGTTTTCAGAGGGAAATTCCTTTTCCAGGATATCCACAACTGATTCCTTCTCAATCAGTCTTGCTGACAAAACTTGCCCCTTTCTGGGTTCTCCAGATTATCCTCTTTCCTTCAGGTCACCTTTCAGACTGCCAATCTCCTCCTTTGACCAGGCAGCCTTCCAAAGTTTGCCAGCTTGTCCTTCTGGAACTGATTTCTGTCTCCTCTCACTCTCTCTCTCTCTGTTTCACACCCTCCCTCTCTGAGAGCAAAATTGTTCTCTACTGCTTGCAAAGATCATATGTTCTCCAAGGCAAGCTGCTGTCAATACTTTGTTGCCTCCTGCATAAAGCATTCTGCAAAGGTCCTGCAAATATTCTGTGTTTTAAAATGTGTGTGTGCAAGCTGCTCTAACAATTCCTTCCAATCCACCTCTAAATACTTTGTCACACAGTCAATAGCAGTATAAAACATGGTGAAAAATTGGACTAGAAATGTCAACCATGAGTGGAGGTTGTTCAAACAATGATTTATGCTGTACCTGCCAGGCATTGGACTCAATAGCCAACCTGATGCACGGAATGTTGCCCTGCTATGGATCTCAAGCACTAGAGGATTTCAACACATTTGTTTTCTCCAAGGCAGCTGACCAGGGCAAGTTCAACAAGGTTATCAATATGTTTGTTGAATACTGTTCACCAAAGGAAAATGAAATATTTGAGAGGTATGTGTTTTGCACATGTATGCAGCTGCAGGCAGAGAATTTTGATGCTTTCTTAACAGACTTAAAACCAAAGCAAGATCATGCAATTTCAGATCGCTGCAAGATTCAATGATCCGTGATCAAATTGTGTTCAGAATTAGTGTTAAGAAAGTAAGAGAGAGATTGCTGTGAGAGGCAGAGCATACCCCAGCTGGAGCTGTGAAGATATGCCACTCCAGTGAATTAGTTCTCCAGCACACAAAAACATTTAGTAATAGAGCAAAAGCTAGTGAAAATGAAGGCAAAGTCATAACTACAGAGTCTGGACACACATAATCAAAAAACGAGATATAGGAAACAACAAAAAGGTGGAGAGACATTCAATTGTAAATGATGTGGCACCCAACATGCACTAAAACAATGCCCATCTTAAGGAAAAGTCTGTAGATGTGAATCTCCACTTGAACTGATCACTGAATCTCTTCTTGTATCTGACATGAAATCCAAGCAGATCACAGCTGAAACAGTAAAGTTTTACAGAAGGTCATCAAGAATCTGCATGAAGGATGGCCTTAGAGGTGAATGTCAGCCATATTAAAACATCAGATCTGAGCTGAACTGGGTTTTGTCAATGGGCTTCTACTCAGACAGAGCAGAATTACCATTCCTCAACCACTGCAACAACTGATGCTGAAAAGGGTGCAGAAGGGGCATCTTGGAATGGAAAAATGCAAGAGGAGGGCTAAACTGGCTGTTTATTGGCCAGGGATAAACGCTGACGTTGACAGGATGATTTCAAGCTGTGAGATCTGTTTGAACATCACGCAAAGCAGACAAAGGAATCCATGATAATAACTGACTTACTAGTGGAACCATGATAGAAAGTTAAGACTGCTCTGTTCCACATGGATGGAAATAATTTCTTGCTGGTTATTGACTATCTATCAAACTATCCAGAGATTGCCCTGCTTCCTAATATGTCTGCTGCTTGTGTGATCAAATATATCAAATCAATCTTTGCAAGACATGAAATTCCTCAAATTGTCTACAGTGACAATGGACCATGTAACAGCTGTAGAGAATTCCAGAACTTTTCAGAAGAGCATGATTTTCGACATGTCACTTCGACATGTCCTTTGCATCCACAGTCAAATAGAAAGGAGTTCACATAATTAAGCAGTTGCTCAAGAAAGCACTAGACAGTGGCTCAGATCCGTATCTTGTTCTGTTGAGTTACAGAGGTTTGCCACTTGAACATGGCATGTCACCCGCTGAGCTTCTGGTGGGATGTAGACTACACACCACACTTCCCTACTCTGCAGACCCAAACAAAAACAGAGCTGTCAAAGATGTTGAACAGAAACATAAGCATCTGCAATGGAGACAAAAAAAGCAAACTATGACCATTTAGCAAGAAGCTTAGGGCCACTGGCACAGCATGACACAGTGAGACTCAGAGATTCCAACACTTGGGACAAGAAGCCACTGTTCTGGAGGAAGTAAATCCAAGATCTGACACTGTCAGGACAGAGGATGGTCAAATACTGAGGAGGAATCAAAAGAGCCTGCTGAAAACGTGAGGGACACTGCAGGAATAGATGATTCAGCCTGCACAGCAACAGAGGAAGCACCCCTAGTGCTAGACAGTAGTGGACCAGCGGAGCCAACACAGCTCCTGTGTTAAGGAGATCCACATGTGTTATCAAAGCACCTGACTGACTGAATCTCTAAAAGAAAAGGAACTGCACACTTAAAAAGTTTGTGCTGCTGATGTTTGTGTTTTTGTTTATATTGAACTTTACATACTATATTAGTATGTCATGTTGTTAGATTAAATATTCCAAGGTAAGGGAGTGCCAGTGATAATACTGACCACTAGTGAGAGTTGGAGACGACTTGTTGCAGCTAGGAGTAGATTCAAAATGGATGCTTCCACAAGGTCATGAAGCTAATAAAGTACAAGTGTTTTAAAAGAACCCAAGTTTCTTTATTACAATAAAAGAAACCTCACAGACCCCTCTAGGGAATTTGAGACCCCATCTTCACCCAATTTTTGCAGATGGGGAGCAACCAAACTAACCAATCTGAACTGCAACTCCCACTGTGACTGCCTGACCTCCCTCCTCCAGCTGAGGGTTGGTTACCTGAGAAGTAGGTGGCCAGGGCTGGATTAAGGCCAACTGATGCCCTAAGCACAGCCTAACAATGTGCTTCTCCTCGACCTTTCCATTGTCTTACTGAAAAGACATTAAGATTCAATAAGTTCTGAATGTGAAATAATAGATCAAATATTCAGTTTTCTTCCAGGCCATACCATATTAAATATATTAATACACACACACACACACACACACACACACACACACACACACACACACACACACACACACACACACACACACACATATGTTTTTTTTCATTTATTGTGGGTCCCCTTTTTGTCATGGTAAATCTGGCACTGGAAAAAAACTCTGTGGTGCTCCCCTCCCTTGGTGCCCTAAGCCTAAGCACATGGTTATTTTCCTTAATGGTTATTCCAGGCCTGCAGGTGGCTCAAGATTCAGTTCTGCTTGGCATGCTTTCTGTGAGCATGCCTCTGGCAAGGGTTATTTGCTGTAACAATGGAACAAATGACCACCACGCTTGGGCCAATGTTTTTGGGGCAGTGGTATTTTCTAGGTCCTATTTGACATCACTTGACATTTTCCTAAATAAAACTCATCATTTTAGTATTGAGATTTAACAATCATTAACCAGAAGATGAAATTCAGTCAAGCTCACTGTGTCCTTCTTACACTTGCGTAAATATTAAAAGGTGCCTGAGAAACACAACAATTTTGCAGAGTTTTTCACACATTATATATGACCAGATCGTGGTTTGTTTTTTTTTCCATTTCAGACAAGAATAAATAAGACTTGAGGCAAAGCTGGAAATTAAAACTGTCATTTTTTTGTTGTTAAAAAAAAATTAAAAGAAACCTGGTTGAGATTATGAAGATGATGTGAGGCATGAATAATGTAAGAGTCAAAAAAAGTTATATTGGACTTTAAGCATGGATCAGATAAGGTGAAACCTATGAGAGATTATCATTTCAGTGAGCTATCTGAGCTCGAAGAATCAGAATCAGAATTTATTGTCACGAACATCTCACAAAACTAGTTGTTTTGCGGCAGTATTACAAGTGCAAATATTGCTATAAATGGCATTTAAAAAAGAAATAAATCAGTTCAAAAAAAGAGAAAGTGTGTCTGTGGCCCTTCTCCATTCAGATACCTGAAAGCAAAGGGAAAGAAGCTGTTTTTGTGCCTCTGGGTGTTCATCTTCAGGCTCTTGTACCCCCTTCCTGATGTGAAGAGGTCGTGGCCTGGATGGCGAGGGATCTTGCTTTCTTCAGACACCGCCTCTTGTAGATGCCCTCATTGGAGTGAAGGCTGGTGCTGGCTGAGTTCACAACTCTCATTAGTCTTTTCCTGTCCTGTGCATTGGCACCTCCATACCAGAAATGATTGTTCTTGTCTATAGTTAATGTTTAGCATATTTTGTGAGTTCCCTTTACTCCAGTGGCCTCTCTGTAAGTGTTTACTCATACTGAAAGGGAGTTTTTAAATGCTGTGAAATTTATTTGGTGAGTTCTTGCAATTAACTTAGTGCTTTCCTTTTGATGGGAACAAAATGATGCAAGTTAAAGTAGCTGTTGTTAAATGAAGAGTTACAGGCAATATGCAACCACATGAAGAAATAACAGCCTTGACACACTATAGTGACACAAAGAAGTTTGTTTTGATTCATTTCCATGATATGGAGGTCCAAAAATAATTATTAGAAACATCTGCCTCAAGTAGCTACATGAAGTGGTTTTAAATAATGAAAGAAATACGGCCATGAAAGTGATTTTTAAGAGATAACTAATCAAAGGCATATAGGGCATCAAATAACAATGGCGGTGAGAGTGACAGGTGTCTGAACTACGCAGGGGACTGACATTGAAAAATGGAAGACGACGCCTGATTACTCCTATAGCCCAAGCAGTCACACAACCTGATGTCCTCTCATCATATATTGGTGCTTTGCATTGGCACTGTTAACAAAGAGGCATGGTTATCATTCCACAGCCACTTAAAAACAGCCCTTGTACACCTGTCATACACACACATCAATATGCAGTTACTCTTGAATTGGGAGAAGTCGCAATGAGGATTTTGGTATGACTTTAGCTTCAGTTATATGTGCTTCTTTTAACAATGCAGCTTGGTCTTTTATGAATCATGAGGGTAAAGGCCAAAATCAATAGTTCACACCTATAACTGAAATCAATGATGCGACAAAGCCTTAAAATGGCTTCTACTGCAAGTCCTCCTGACACACGACATTTGCAGAAGGATGTATGCTGAACTGCAGGAACATAAGGTTTAATATTACTTGACCTTGCCAGGCATTAAATGGTATTGGGATGGGTAGCATCACTCCACTGTTAGAGCAAGGTTTAAAAGGGATCATCTGCTTTGTGTCCAAAGCATCTGCTGATTCAGATGCTAAAGTCCTTTTACAATGGAAACTGGAAATCAAATAAGAACTCCAATTGCCATTTTAAGGAGGTCTTAATCCAAAGCAATGGATATGAAAATTGACAGAGGTGCTAAGTGTTGCTGATTCGTTATTGCCCACTGATGTGCAATCTTAGAAAGTCCTCTGTGTCTCACGGGCAATGCAACTAATGGGCTTCCCAAATATGCTCAACATAAAAGCAGAAGTAAATGATGAGATTTAACAGAAAATTTCCTGACTCAGTTCATGCTTGTGAAAACAGTACCCTTCAGGAGTCCAAAGTCTGTCGTACATCTAGGGAATTGAACAGAATTTAATGGCTTTGGAGGTATAGACTTGAATTACAGAAAATAGTTTTATTGCCATGTACTAAGTCCATAATGACACTGACCGGAGGTTACCATCTATGTCCTCAACGCACAAACAAGCCCTTTACCGTTTTCACAAAAAAGGTCTGTTTACAAAATGGAACATAGCTAATGATAAACTGCTTCAGGCAGAGCCAAGTGCTTCCTCAACTCTGCAATCATTATTTGTTGTTTCCACATCTGAGGCTCACATGAGCAAACAGGATACAGATAGTTACAGATTCGTTTGCTGAAAATATGAACAATGAACGTTCTGGAAAACTCGTTATGACTCAAACCACCAACCACTGAAGCACATTTTCCAAAGGAACTTCAGATTGCTTCACTTACTGCCAACGTCTGTGTTGTTTTCACAGAATAATCTTGGATAATTTTGTGTGAAAAGAGTATTTGTAATTGATAGAGTATTATAACACAGCAGTAGCCAACTTGGCCAATTGTGTGTGCATTAATGTTCTTTTCTTTCAGTTTAGCATTGGGATGTAACATCACTAGCTAACCTGCCAATGACAGTTCATTTCAAACTGTTCCAGTAGAGATGACAGTGAAGCCTTCTTCATTGCTGCTTCTGTAAGGTGACTAAAGTATTCATTGAATCACAGACATAGAGATAGGCCCTTCAGCCTATCTCACTGTACATGGCGACCATGTACTTCCTTAGTGTTAGGGAACAACATCCAAACATTTCACCTTCTGCAAGTGAAAGATAAGTTTTGCCTATTCTACTTTGTTTTCATTTCTTACACCCATAATATTCCTCTTTATAAAATCATAAGAGCAGAAGTAGGCTATTCGGCCTGTCGAGCCTATTCCCCCCTGACCTGATTCATTCTCTCTCTCAGCCCCACTCCCCTGCTTCTCCCTATATCCTTTGATACCCTGACTATTCAGATACCTATCTATCTCTGCCTTAAAAATACCCAACAACCTGACCTCCACAGCTGCCTGTGGTAGCAAATTCCAGAGGTTCACCACCCTATGGCTAAAGAAATTCCTCCATGTCTGTTTTAAATGGGTGCTCTTCAATCCTGAAGTTGTGTCCTCTTGTCCTTGATTCCTCTACCATGGGAAACAATTTTGCCATATCTGTACTGTCCAGACCTGTCCACATTCATAATGCTTCTATGACATCCCCCCTCATTCTTCTGAACTCCAAGGAGTACAGACAAACATTCCTCATATGCTAAACCCTTCATTCCAGGAATCATTCTTGTGAACCTTCTCTGAACCCTCTCCAATGCCAACTCATCTTTTCTCAAATAAAGAGCCCAAAACTATGCCCCATACTTCTAGTGAGGCCTCACCAGCACCTTCTAAAGCCTCAGCAACACAACCCTGCTCTTATATTCCATCCCTCTATATATCAATTCCAAAACTGCATTCGCCTTCTTCACATCATCTAAACCTAGAGGTTAACCTTTAGGCACCCAAGTCTCTTTGCCTTCTAAATTTTGAAATTTTCCCCATCCAAATAATAATCTTCCCTTTCACATTTTCCAACTTTGTATTTCATTTGTCACTCTTCTGCAGCCTCTCAATTTCTTTCTCACGACTTGCCCCTCCATCTATCTGTATTATCTTCACACTTAACAACAAAGCTATTTATTCTGCAATCCAAATCATTAATTTACAATGTAAAAAGAAGCAGCCCCAACATTGGCCCCTGCGGAACATCACTGGTAACCGGTAGCCAACTGGAATAGGATCCCTTTATTCCCACTCTGTTTCCTTCTGATCAGCCAATGCTCTACTCATTTTATTATCTTTCCTGGCTCTAATTTTGTGAAGCAGGCCTCATGTGCAGCACCTTGTCAAAAGCCTTTTGAAAGTCCAAATACTACAGACACTTGTACACTACACATCCTTTGTCTAGCCTGCTTGTGGTTTACTCAAAAAATTGCAGTAGTTTTTTTCAGACAAAATTTTCCTTTCCATGGTCACTTTGGCCTATCTTGTCAGGCATCCCCGGGTACTCCGTAATCTCATTCTTGACAATGGACTCTTGCAACTTTCCAACCATCAATGTTAGGCTAACAGTAGGTAGCCTCACTCCACCATTAGAGCAGGCTTTAAAAGGGACCATTTGTTTTGTGTCCAAAATAACTGTTGATTCAGATTTGAAAGTCCTTTTACCATGGAAACTGGAAATCAATACTCCAATTGTTCTCTCCCTTTTAAAATAAGGATTTTGCAATATTTATTCAGCAACGTTTTCTGCTCCATATAGTTTATGCAGAAAAATCATATTCTAACCACATTCTTTATAATTGCAAACTAATCCCACTTAATATTTATGTAATAACTTTGCAACACTAGTTTGCATTTATGTAGGCCCTTTGATTAAGTCAGTCTCAAGGGCATTGCTGCAGGAATCACCAAGGTCAGTGACTTAAGTTTTAAAATAAACACATTGAAATGCTCGAGGAACTCGGCCAGTCTTTTCAGTGTCCATAAAAAGCAAAGATACAGTATGTACTGACAATAACCACACCAGCAGTGCGAGTATTAGACAGCTTTAATAAACTAACATGTACACTACGAGGTCTTGTCTCTCTGCAAGAAGGCTAGACTGTAGCTCTGGACTGCTTTATATACAAGTCACTGGGATGACCCCTGGTGACCTTGTGGTGTAATTATATATCACCACACAGTGTGTTACTGATGTTTCGGGCCTGACCCATGAAAAGACTGGCTGAGTTCCTCCAGCATTTTGGTACGTTTTTACTACAATCACAACGTCTGCAGACTTTCGTGTTTAACTCAGTGACTTAAGTTTGTCTATTTCACTTATCCATTGGTGACTTTCCACTGTGACCTCTCCATCATTTGCCCACATGCTGATCGATTGAAACTCATTGCAAGCTATGACAGCATTAAGATTGAAATACATCTGTGCTTTGGCCATCCCTGGCAGACAGAAAACTGTCACCATTCACTTACAGTTTATTAAATTAGTTACACAGGAGATTTGTACTATTATTTGCGTCATTTCAGCAAATTGGAACCTGCTAGTTGTTGATTCACTTATTCTAGTGCCTGCTCAGAGAGAAAAATACACGGATGAAAGGCCATTGACCTGAAACATGAACCCTGTTTTTCTCTCTCTCTCAAAGGTGCCTGGCCTGCTGAATATCCTAGCTCTTCGTTATTTCAGAAAAATACAATGTGGATACCTTGAAAATTGGTTGAATGGTTTGCTCCTTATGGTAAATCTGAACAAAGATATTTTGGCTGCATTGGATGAGTTTTAATCATTTACAATTTACAGAGCTGTTAAGACGGCAAACATTTGGCTTTGTCTGCACTGATTTACTTAGTTAATTGCAGAACCACAAGAAAAAGATAGGAATGACACAGGAATTGCCATTGAGCTTGTGCAAGAGTGACAACAGCAACAAACATGAAACCACAGATCTGCAGAGGCTCACTGAAGGAGGAAAGGCTCGAGTAGGTGATTATTTCATAACAGGATGCTGTACTTCCACTTGTCAGAGGAACATTGTGCGTAGAAGGCAAGCACCCACAGACCCATGTCACTATTGCAGCAAGAATTCAAACCGAACATCACACAAGCATCTGCTTGTGGCTGTCAAAGTTATTGTTATCATATCAGACTCCTATCAAGTTGCTTTAATGACACAGAACATAGAACAATAAACTGTGCAGCTTATGCCTTTTAGCCCATGTGGTTGTGTCCAATATAATGTCAAAATCAAACTAAAATTCTGCTGCTTGCACTTGGTAGATATCCCTTCATCCCCTTCATATTCATGCATATATCTACAGTCTTAATTGCTACTTTTTTTTTGCTCTATTTGACCCAACCTTGTTGGTTTTCGTGCAGTTGGATGATCATGTTGAGGAACTTGGGGGGGCATCCGAGGCGCTCTAGTATTTGCCAAAGCCATTTCCTGCTCACGGTGTCAAAGGCTTTGATGAGGTCAACAAAGGTGATGTAGAGTCCTTTGTATTGTTCTCTGCACTTTTCTTGGAGCTGTCTACCCTAACCCTAACCCTAACCATTAACCCTAACCCTAACCCTAACCCTAACCCTAACCCTAATCCTAACCCTAACCCTAACCCTAACCCTAACCCTAACCTGAGGGCAAAGACCATGTCAGTAGTTCCTCTGTTTGCGCGAAAGTCACACTGTGATTCTGGGAGGACATTTTCGGCGACACTAGGTATTAGTCTATTAAGAAGAATCCTAGTGAAGATTTTGCCTGCAATGGAGAGCAGCGTAATTCCCCTGTAGTTTGAGCAGTCTGATTTCTCGCCTTTGTTTTTGTACAGGGTGATGATGATGGCATCACGAAGGTCCTGAGGCAGCTTTCCTTGGTCCCAGCAGAGCATGAAAAACTCATGCAGTTTGGTATGCAGAGCTTTGCCGCCAGCCTTCCAGGCCTCTGGGGGGGGGGGGATTCCATCCATACCTGCTGCTTTGCCTCTTTTCAGTTGTTCATTTGCCTTATATGTCTCTTCCTGGGTAAGGACCTCATCCAGCTCTAGACTCAATGGTTGTTGAGGGAGCTGGAGCAGGGCGGATTCTTGGACTGAACGGTTGGCACTGAAAAGAGATTGGAAGTGTTCTAACCATCGATTGAGGATGGAGATCTTGTCGCTGAGGAGGACTTCGCCGTCTGAGCTGCGCAGAGGCCTTTGGACTTGGGGTGAGGGGCCGTACACAGCCTTTAGTGTCTCATAAAAACCCCTGAAGTCGCCAATGTCAGCACTAAGCTGGGTTCGTTTGGCGAGGCTAGTCCACCACTCATTTTGGATCTCCCAGAGTTTGTGCTGAAGATGGCTGCATGCGAGACGGAGGGCTCGTTTTTTCTCTGGCCAGGAAGGTTTTACTGTATCTGCTTCCATCAGTGTTCCAGAAAAGCCCGTTCCAGACACCTATCACTCTCTGTGTATTTTCCCCACACATCTCCTTTATAATTTCTTCCCTTTACCTTAAATACATCTCCTAGTAGATGATACTTTTACCCTGGGGGAAAAGATCTGTCTGTCCTCTGGTGATTTTAAAACTCCTATCAGGTCTCCCCTCAGCCTCCTGCACACCAGAGGAAGCAACCTGTTTGTCCAATCTCTATGCATGATTCATATAATCTAAACCAGGAAACATCCTGGTGAACCTCTTCTGTACCCTTTCCGTAGACTCCACATTTTTCTTGCAGTAGGGCATTCAGAAGAGCACACAAGTGTGATCTAACTAAAGTTTTATTCAGTGCCCTGCCCAACGATTCACCACTACAACTATGACATGATCAGCCCACACAACTCTCTGCAAATCTCTTCTCATTTCTCCAAATCTGACCTTCCCTCACTCGAAGACCTTCAACCTCGGACCCGACCTATCCCTTTCCATCATTAAGCTAAAGCTAATGGACCCTTGATTACTGGATCCGAAGTTCTCTCCAACGTTTACCTCCGTCATCTGCCCCATTGCATTCCCAAACAACAGATCTAACACCGCTCCCCCTCTAGTTGGCGTCTCAACATATTGCTGCAAAAAGCAATCCTGAACACCATGCATAAATACTAAGCCATCCTGCCCTTTTACTGACTGCGTTTCCCGATCTATGTTTGGAAAATTGAAATCACCAACCAACACCACCCTATTTCTCCTGCACATCGCACCTATTTCCTTGCACATTTGCTCTTCTAGTTCCCTTTCCCCATTTGGAGGCCTATAATATACCCCCATAATAGTAATCTCACCCTTCTTATTTTTCAGCTCTTCCCACACTGCCTCCCTCAACGAGCTCTCCAGTCTACCTTGCCTTAGCACTGCTGTAATATCCTCCCTGACAAGTAATGCCACACCTCCCCCTCTTAATCCAGCACTCTGTCACATCTAAAGCAGCGAAATCCTGGAACAAGAAAATCTGCAGATGCTGGAGTCTAGTGCAATGCACAAAAGTTCTGGAGAAACTCAGCAGGTCATGCAACATTCATAGAATGTAAAGGGTAGTCGACGTTATGGGCTTGAGCCCATCAGAAATGAATGATATTGTGTTATTTGACCACTTGTCCAGAATTTTACAAGCCTCTGTATCTTCTGCAAAATTACTAATCCACCCAACTACTTTTTCATCTAAGTTATTTATATATATCACAGACAGCAGGGGGCCCAATGCCGACCCATGTGGAACACCACTGGGCACAGCCATCCAGCCTGAATAACAGCCTTCCACCACTATCCTCTTTGAGCCAGTCAATTTCATATCCAAACTATTAATTCCCATGCATTTGCATCTTCTAGATCAGCCTACCTGATAACTTCCTTACTAACGTCCATGTACACACCATTCACTGTACCTCTTTTGTCACTTCCTCAAAAAACCAAAACCAAATAGATAAGATATGATCTTCCCCTCACAAAGCCATGTTCACTGTCTCTAATATGACCACAACTTTCTTAATGACCATAAATCTTATCCAGAAGTATAATTTCCTCTACCACTGATGTGAGGTTTACTGGCCTATAATTTCCTGGATTATTTTTTATTCCCTTTTTGAACATTAGCCACTCTCCACACCATTAGGACCACTCCTGTCACTGGTGAGAATACAAAAATCTTTTTCGGGGTCCAAGCAATCTCTTCACTGTGTTATTACCAGGGATATCTAATCAGGCCCAGGGACTTATCCACCTTAATTCTCCTCTTTCTTGATCTCAAAGTTCTCTAACAGATGAGCATTCTCCACATTATGTCGCCTATCCTTGCCAATGTCTTCTTGTAAATAGTGAAGCAAGGTACACATTTAGTACCTCTCCCACTTCTGACTCCAGTTAAACATTCCCTCATTTATCCTACGTGATCCTATCCACTCTTTGGCCATCTTCTTGTTTTAAGGTAAGCCTAAATTTCTTTGGAATTTTTAAAATCCTGCTTGCCAAGGACAGCTCAGGGGATTCCTAATGCCCTACTTGAGCACTTTCCTGCTATGTATCTTTATATTCCTTCATGTTCTTAATTGTAGCTCATGAACCTTACATGTGCCTCCTTCTTCCTTTTGATGATATTCAAGACCTCATTCATCATCCAAAGTTTATCCAATCAGGAGCCATTTCCATTCTTCCTTTGCATTGGAACATGCCAATCCTGTCCTTAAACAGTGGCCACATATCAATTGTGGACTTGCCTGAAAGCAACTGTTCCCTAGCCCCAGTCTAATCATGTCATAATTCACCCTCCCCCAATTTAGTACTTTTCTACAAGGCCCAAGCTTACTGTATCCTTGTCCATAACTATTTTGAAACGGAAGGAATAAACTATAGGTGATGAGTCTATTGTGGGTTAGAGATGCTCCTTTTGCAATTAGACAACAGCATACAGCCTTGTAGCTACTGATCAGATGTTTGGATTTGTCTGCAGTGTATTTTTGGAATAAAGTTGAGATCCTACACATCCTGATCCGACAATTTACAGCCTCAAAGTTTTAATTTCTGATATTCAGTCCTTGATTTTCAAATCTTCTCATTACTGAAATGATTGAGTGCTGGCGGCTTTAGATGGATTTAAGATGGATGTCTCCACATGGTCGTGAATGAGTTCTATAGCTAATAAAATATAGTTGTTTTAAAATAACCCAAGTTTCTTATTTACAATAAAAGAAACATCACATGATATCAGGAGTGGAAGAAACATCAGGTGTGTGCAGAATGAGAATTAGTTGATAGCAGCAAAGAAATGGAAAATGTGAAGGTTCCTGATGCTGTAAATTGGACTGGAAATGTTGACATTGAGTGGAGGTTGTTAAAACAAAATTCATGCTGTACATGCTTGCCATTGGACTTGATAGTAAACCTGATGCATGGAAGATTGCACTGCTACTTACCATGGTGGGACTTCAAGCACAAGGTTTTCAACATGTTTGTTTTTGCTGAGGCAGCTGACCTGGGAAAGTTCAACAAGGTTTTTTTTTGAAAATTTTATTTGTAATTTTACAGACTCAAACTTTACAAACATCACAGAGGATTGCTCCTCCCCTTTTACAGATCAATTTATATCAAGCCCTTATTTTCCCCCTCCCCTCCACCTTTCATTCCCCTTCCCACCCCAACATTAGTAAAGAAAGATATATATCAGTTACTAAAGATAACAAAGCAAATACACTTAAAAAAAGGGTGGAGGGGTGCCGGTCAGCCTCTGACTTATTTCCTCATTCTTGACATTCAAAAGCTTGTATGAGCCTATTCTGTGGACCTATTGTCCATGATTTTCTTTTGAGAGAGGCATTGGGAGGCTTAATCACACTTGCACCTCAATGTATCACAAGTAATTTGCCATACTTTAATGAATGTGTAGTATCTCCCTCTCAAGTTACAGGTAATTTTCTCCAGGGGAACACAGGTCTGCATCTCCAGGTTCCATCACATCATACTTAGTTGAGTGTCAGATTTCCAGGTACCATTATGCATCTCCTGGCCACCACCAAGGTAATTTTTACAAATTGAATTTGGTGTTTGGACAACCTTGGACTCATGTCCCCAACTGGAACAGCAGTGGATCCTGTGGATACTCCACCCCTATAATTTTTTTTTCCAGAATCTCCCCAAATTCTGCCCCAAAAGGGCTCACCTTGCTGTATAGCCAGGTTGAATGAACAAAGGTTCCTTTCCCTATGCTGCATCCAAAAACAAGTCTGAGATTTCTGGTTTGCCCGAAAGCAATTTTTATGGTGTGAGGTATATCTGGTGCAAGAAATTGTATTGCACCAGCCTATATCTGGCAATAATAACTGCCGTAATGCTGTCTCAACAGAAGTCTGACCAGCATTGCTCAGGAACTGTTGTTCCTAAATCTGACTCCCACCTTTGCCTCGATTTATGGAGACCCTGTTTCAAGCACTCACTTTGGAAGAGGAGATACATAGCAGAGGTGAATTTTCATGTGATTCCCTTTCGAATTAGAGCCTCCATGTCACCACATGATGGCAGGGCCATTGATGGGCCTAACTTGTTCCTCAAAATAGATCTTAACTGAAGATAGCAGAAGAAAGTCTGATTTGATAAATCAAATTTGATTTTTAATTGCTCGAATGACTTGAGCTTCCCCTTCTCATAACAGTCCTTGATACACCTAATCCCTTTCTTGCACCAGGTCTCCAGGATCTTATTACCCATGGTCATAGGAATTAATTTATTCTGGGTTAGGGGCTTTTTGGAGGACAGCCCTACTTTTAACCTGATAATCTGGTTTATCTTTTGTCACATTTGAATTATGTGCTTTAATGTAAGGCTGTAAATCTTTTGGGTTATTAATTTAGTATCCCATTTATATATAATTTATCCTGCTATCTTCTCCCCCACCATGTGTAGACCAATTTGTGACTAGGAGGGTATACTGTCTTCCTCAAAACATGATGGAATAAACCTCGACTGGGCCACTCAATCGTATTTTTTGACGTTTGGGAGCCTCATTTCTCCTAGACTGTAATTCCAAGTTAATTTCTCAATGGAGTCTCCAGCTACTTTATTCTTCCAAAGAAACTGTTAAGTATCTTAAAGAAACTCTGGGGCAATGACATGGGTAAAGATTGTAAAATATATTGCATCTTTGGCATCACATTCATTTTAATGGAAATGACCATGCCCACCAATGTTATGGGCAGGTTTGTCCATCTGTGTAGGTCTTCCTCAATCTTCCTAAGCAGGGGGAGATCATTCAATTTATATAGATTTTGTAGATTTTTGTCTACCCTTATCCCCAGATACTTAATCTCCTTTTGTGGCCACTTAAACTTACTCTCTTGTTGATATTCCTCACAATCCCCTTTTGTTAGTGGCATTATTCACTCTTATCATAATTGATTTTGTATCTTGAGATTTTACCATAATCTTCCAGTATGGTCTGTAATCTGGTCAATGACCCTACTGGCTCTTTCAAATATATTAACACATTATCTGCAAATGTTGATTTTGTGTTCTTTCTGGCCCACTCTAAATCCCTTAATGCCTGGATCCCTGCAAATGGCTTCTGCTAATGGTTCAATAGCTAATATGAATAGACCTGGGGACAGCGGACAGCCCAGTCTGCTAGACATGGTCAGTGTGAAAACTAAGGATATTTGTCCATTGGTAACAACTTTGACCCAATTTATGAATGATTGTCTCAACCTGAACTTTTCCAATACTTTAATCAAGATGTCCCACTCTAGTCTATCAAAGGCTTTTTCTGTTCGAGTGAAGCAACAGAATTCCGGCTTTTTCATTAGCAAAAAATTAAGGTACCACCTTTAGCTTGTTTGTCTGGTTTGACAATAATTAAAGTCAAAGGCAAATGATCTGATAATAGCCTTGCCATGTACTCAGTTTCTACAATTCTGCTCTCTAGCTGGGCTGAGGCTAGAAACAAGTCAATTCATGTGTAAGAATCATGTTGTTTTGAGTAGAAAGAATAATCCCTCTCCTTCAGATGCCAATGTCTTCATGCATCCACTAGATTTAACTCTTTCATGAGGACTAGTGTTGTTTATTTTGCCACCCTGGCTCTTGTCATTTTTTTCTGCAGATTTATCCAATACTGGATCCTGGCAAAAAGTAAAATCCTCTCCAATTAAAACATTTTCCCACCCTTCTGCCAAAAGAAATTTTGAATAAATTTTTCATTGTTAAAATTGGGGGCATATATATTCATTATTGTCCAGAGTTCCAAATATATTTGACAGTGTACCATTACGAATCTTCCCGCTGGGTCTATGACCATGTCTTCCACCCTTACTGGAACATATTTCCCTATTAAAATGGCTACTCCCCTAGCCTTGCAGTTAAAGGAGGACACTATCACATGTCTCACCCAACTCCTTTTTAATTTTTGATGTTCATTGTCAAGATGGGTCTCTTGTAAAAAGGCCACATTCATCTGCATTTTTTAAACATGTGCCAAGACTCTTTCTCTTCACCGATCCATTTAAGCCATTGACATTGAATCTCAGGAACTTAACTGTTTGCTCCATTTCTCTGGTATTCTTTCTCCAGATTCCCTCCCTTTATTTGTCTCTCAAAGCATTTGTCCCTCCCTTGGTCCATGATGTTCATCCCATTGGCTCTGTCAACCATGTTCAAAATGAATCCTGGAAAACTAAAACAAGAGGTTGAAAGAAAACCAAACAAATAACATTATTTATACCCTATTATTCCTTTCCCTCCTGGCACCAGCCTGAAGACTTTTGGTGCCACCTCCCTTCTCATCTTGGAACGTGCACATTACACCTGTCTTCTCATCTCACCTCACCTCCCTCTTGGTCATTCTGGAGCTTGCAACAAATTTTTTTTTCTTATATATATATATATATATATATATATATATAAGAAACACTTTTGATAAACGAAGTGTAGTAATTATTTCTGTAGTATTTACATTATTAACAAGATCATTTTCCTTTAATTTTTTCTCTGTTCATCTCCCTTAGGAGTTTTTTGAGGGCAGTAGTCAATGTATTTACATATTCTAGTGGCTCTCCGGCCTCTGTAAAAAAATTTTTTTCCACCCCCAGATAAAAATACCTTCAGGGTTGCTGGGTACAATAAAGTAGACCCAATCCCCTTATTTCATATGGCTTTTTTTAACTGGGCCAAATGCTTTGCACTTTTTAAAAGAGCTGGGTAAAAGAGGATTTTACTTCTTTTAGGTTCTGCAGGACCACCCATCTCTCTAGCTCCTATAGCTGGCACATGCAGGATATTTTCTCTGTCTTGATATTTCATAAGCCTAATCAAGACAGAATGAGATCTTGGTCCTGGACCTAATTTGGAAGAGGGGATCAACAATCCCCCTCTATCTGAAGGCCCTCTATTCTCTCTTTCCCCAATATCTCTGGGATCCAATTCCCAAAAAATGTTAGTGGGTCTCTTCTTTCTACCTCCTATTTTACACCTACTATTTTTATATTATTTCTTTTGCTTAAATCTTTTAGTACATCTAACCTTTTTCCATATTTTCTTTTTTTATTATCCAGGCATCTCTATCTCTTTCCAGTCTTTCCATGTTATCTTCCACCCTTTCCACCCTTTCTTATACAATAGCTACCCTCCCTGATAATTCTCCCATAGCTCTCTTAATTTCTTCCATTTCCTTTGATAAATCCTTTAAAACTTTCTTTATTCTGTTTTCAGAAGCCTCCACCACAGCTTCCATCATTCCTTTAATATCTTTCATGAAAGGTTCTAGTCCCTCTCTTTCATTCAGTCCTGCTTTTCTTTTCTTCTGTCAGTGGTGTCAGGTTATCCTCCTCTTCTGCATTGCTCCCCACACTGCTGCTTCCTGATCCCCCTACTGCTGGCTCAAAGTCACCCACATTGCCACCTTGTCACTGCTGCTGTCCACATGGTTGTCCCACTCCACCGGTAGGATCACTTTTGTGGTGCTGCCTATGCCTTTTCCCTGTCCCTCTCGATCTTTTAGCAAGGGATCATTATCTTCTGCGGCTCCCTTCACCTGCCACCACTCCCAACATTGCTTTCCACCCTTCCCTCTCTTAGCAAGCAGGGCTCACCCTGTAGCAACAGCATTGCCCCCTCCAGAGGCATCTGCGCTCTTTTCCGAGCCCATTAGTGTTCTTGGTCTGGTGCTTTCACGGTCTTGGGCAGATGATAAAGGATAGGTGGTCGCAGTTCCAACTTTTTTCCCCTGCTTCTGGATATATTGGGCAGGCTCCACCACCGTCCCCACCGTGAGGCTGCCGTTCTTGATCCTCATGGGGTAATGAAGTCGAGTTTTTTTTAAGGCAATCTTTTAATCCTTTTTCCACATTGTTGTGGTGTTTCTCTATTTCTTCCAATGTTATAATATAACCATATAAAACAGTTTACAGCGTGGAAACAGGCCATATCGGCCCTACGAGTCCACGCCAGTTCACTTGAACAATGCTACTAGCTCACCCCTCCCACTCTCCGCCCATAACCCTCCAACCCTCTCATATCTTTTTTTAAGTTCTAAAGTCTTGGCTGTTTTTCCTTCAATTCACTCTGTTTTTTCTGGATCACAGATCACGTGACTCTCAAGTTCGACAAAATTTTCGAGATGCTTGATGAACACTGTTCACCAGAGAAAAATGAAGCCTTTGAAAGGTACGTATTTCACTTGCACATGCAGCTGCAGGGAGAGAACTTTGATACTTTTTTAATGGACTTGAAATTAAAAGCAAGAACATGCAATTTGGGATTGCTGCAAGATTCAATGATCTGTGATCAAATTGTGTTCATGATTATTGATAAGAAAGTGAGAGAGAGGTTGCTGCGAGAGACAGAGCTTACCTTAGTTGGAGCTGTAAAGATATGCCACGCCAGTGAATTAGCTCTGCAGCATGCAAAAGAAGTTCGGTGAGAGTGCAAAAGCCAGTGTAATCGAAGGCATAGCCATAGTCACATTGTATGCCCACACACATAAACAAAAAACGAGACTCAGGAAACTACAAAAAGGAGAGACATTCATTTGTAAACGATGTGGCACTCAACATGTACCAAAACAATGCCCAGCTTATGTAAAAGTCTGCAATAAGTGCAAAAGGCAAAATCACTTTGCAAAGCAATATTTTTAAAGAGAGAAACAAAACAGAAATGGAACTGTACACATTATAGAAGAAACTGCTCTCAGTGATACATTTTTCATTGGCTTGGTAGTGCAGGAAGATTATAAACTAGCAGATATTGAACAGCCAAGTGTAGACTGTGTCATTGCATACAAATGGAGCAAATATTTCTTTCAAGCCAAACACAGGAGCAAAGGTCAATTTAACCTGTCAGGGCAGTGAAGACAAAGCCATACATCCATGAAAATCCTGTACAGCTCAAAGCCTACAATGGACAGAGCATCGACACGAAAGGTACATGTGAACTCAAGGTGAAAGTTAAAGATAAACCATCTCAGGTTTGCAATCGTCCCAGATGGACATGAATCACTGCTTGGTGACAAAGCAGGTGAAAACCTAAGCCTAGTCAAGAGGTGTACCATATTAACAGCACAAATGTGCAGAACAGCGTAGAGGAAATACTGGTTCAATTTCCAGACATCTTCAAGGGGCTTGGAGTTCTACCATTCACCTATAAGATACAGTTAAAGGAGGATGCACGGCCAATAGTGCACATCCCAAGGTGGGTTCCAGCGCCAGTAAAAGAAAAGGTCAAGTAGGAAAGCGACCGAATAATGGCACTATGGTTAATAAAGAAAGTGGAGGAGCCCAGAGAATGGGTGAATTCAAAGGTGTGTGTCAAAAAGAAGAATGGTGCACTACGTGTGTGCATGGATCTAAAAGTCTTGAATGCCAATATAAAGAGGGACTATTATCAGATTCCAACCAGGGATGAAATTACCAGTGGGGTGGCTGGTGCAAAGTTTTCACCAAATTGGTTGTATCCCAGAGCTTCTGGCAAATAAAACTGCATGAAGATAGCATAAAATACTGTACATTTAATACACCATTTGGCCAATACTCCTGTCTGTGGATGCCTTTTGGAATTTCCTCAGCTTCAGAAATGTTCCACAGAACAGTGGAGAACATTATAGAAGGCATAAATGGGTTATGTGTGTATGGATGACATGAATCCTATGGGGCTCCACACAAGAACAACACAATGAGAGGCTCATCAAAGTCCTACATCGCATCCAGAAGTATAAATTAAAGTTAAACAGAGAAAATTGTCAGTTTGGTGTGAAGGAAATCACCTTTCTGGAAGATAAGCTGCCAGAGGCAGGTGTGAAGGCAGACCCACTGCCAAAAAAGGCATATTGAGAATACTGGGAATGATCGATTACATTGGTAAATTCATACCAAACCTGTTGTTCAAAACAATGTACCTAATGTTACTGGAAAAATGTGAATTCAAGTGGACAGACAACCATGAGGAAGAATGGGGATGACTGATGACCATTCTAATTACAGAACTAGTACTTCTAACATTCTTTGATGCATCCAGAAAGACGAAAATATCTACGGATGCTTCAAAAGATTAAATAGATGTCGTATTACTTCAGATTGTGGGAGAAGATTGGAGGCCAGTAGCATTCGTATCAAGGATGATGACAACATCTGAATGTCAATTACACAGATCGAGAAAGTGTGTCTAGACCTGGTCTATGGACTTGAGAAATTGCAGTTATGTGTATAGTCTACCAACATTCATGACAGTGACAGACCACAAGCCATTAATAGCGATAATCAAGAAGCGTCTCAGTGAAATGTCATTAAGAATCCAAAGATCGATGATGAAGCTACAACATTATGAGTTTGAATTGGTGTACACACCAGGGAAACTTATTGTGTTGGCTGATGTATTATCCAGGGCAATGACGCAAAGTGAAACACACAATGAGAATTCCAGACACAGATGTGAATCTCCACTTGAACCTGATCACTGAATATCTTCCTGTATCTGTCATGAAATCCAAATAGATCACAGCTGAAACAGTAAAGGACACAGTTCTACAGAAGGTCATCAAGAATCTGAATGAAGGATGATTGTTACAACCTAGACCAGCAGCAATAGAAATTCACCAAGTCAATATAATCTTCAAAACAATAATTTTTATTAATAACTATGAATTATGTAAAATCTTACTTAACTCTAAACTTAACCCCACTATTCACAAATGTATACATGGGTGTGTGCCAAATCCCAAACCATTACAGTTCAAGTATAATTCTAAGAGATGATTTTAAAGTTCAATCTTAGAAATCTTTTGTGTTGAAACTCAAAATCTTTAAAACTGTTGTGCAAAAGTTCTCAAACTCATGAATTCTTTGTAGACTTGCTTTCAGAGGAATATTTCTTCATACGAATGACTTTTTTTCACAAATCCCCGTCTCTTGCATGGAGGTTTTGAAATCTGTGTTTCACATGATAATTTCACAAACTTAGGTATGAGTCAGAGAAAGTAACTCTCACAATGGTTATGATCCAGAAACAAGAATGATCTTGCTTTCTTTTACCCAGAATTGGGTCTGTCACAAATGACATTTAAAATGGCTACTGCAGAACTACTATCTCTCTGGTACAATATATTAAAAATGTCTCCTTGATGTATCTTCAATCATATGACATGATATCATGCTGATTTTGTTTGAAGTGCCTCTCTTCCAAAAATTAATGAGAAAATGCTTCCTGACTGTCTGCTTGGACCAACCAGCAGAATGGTACATTGGTGCTTCAGAGTAAACATTTATTGTTTCTGGACATTTAATAGCACAATTCACTTCTGCTTCATAACTTTGAATGAAGAGACACTTTGTCTCTAGAAAACCTCTCTTATCTGTTGACATAAATGTGTGATATGTCTCTGTGTGTTTTTCCCTTATTTTGAACCCACAAAAATAACTTTACTAAAAACATTTTATAATTAAGGATTACTAATAACACGATTCCATCACAATGGCCTAGAGGTGAATGTCAGACATACTACAACATCAGAACAGAGCTGAGTGTTGTTAATGGGTTTTAACTCAGTCAGAGCAAAATGATCATTCCTCAATTACTGCAACAATGGATGCTAAAAAGGGTGCACAAGGCACACCTTGGAATAGAAAAATGCGAGACGAGGGCCAGAACTGCTATTTATTGGGCAGGGATAAATGCTGATATTGACAAGATGGTTTCCAGCTGTGAGACCCATTTGAAACATTGTGCAAAGCAGACAAAGGAACCCATGATAATAACTGACTACAAGCAGAATCATGGCAGAAATTTGGGACTGATCTGTTCCACATGGATGGAAATAATTATTTGCTGGTTATTGATTATCTTTCGAACTATCCGGAGATTGTGCTGCTTCCTAATATGTCTGCTGCTTGTGTGATCAAATATATATTGATCTTTGCAAGATATGGAATTTCTCAAATTGTCTCCAGTGACCATGGACCATGCTACAGCTGTAGAGAATTCCAGAACTTTGCAAAAGTGTATTATTTCAACATGCAACTTCAAGTCCTCTGCGTCCAAAGCCAAACGGTAAAGCAGAGAAAGTAGTTCACATAATTAAACAATTGCTCAAGAAATCACTAGACAGTGGATCTGATCCATATCTAGCTCTATTGAGTTACAGATCTTTGCCACTTGAACATGACATGTCACCCACTGAGCTTCTGATGGGACATGGACTATGCACAACACTTCCTTACTCTGCAGACTCACACAAGAACAGAGTTGATGAAGATGTTGAATGGAAACAAAAGCATCTGCAATGGAAACAAAAAAGCAAGAAGCTTAGGGCCACTGGCACAACATGAAACAGTGAGACTTGGAGATTTCTACACTTGGGACAAAAAGGCCACTGTTCTGGAGGAAGTAAATTCAAGATCCTACACTGTCAGAATAGAGGATGGTCAAATACTGAGGAGGAATTGAAAGAGCCTGCTGAAAACGCAAGAAACACTGCAGCAACAGACAAAGGCAGAAGATCCAGTCTGCACAGCAACAGAGGATGCACCACCAGTGCTAAACTGTGGTGGACCAGCGGTGCCAACGCAAGCACCTGTGTTAAGAAGATCCACAAGTGTTAACAAAGCACCTGACAAACAAATTCTCTAAAAGAAAAAGAATTGCACACTTAAAATGTTTGTGCTGCTAATGAATACTGTATTAGTGTGTCATGTTGTTAGATTAAACATCTCAAGGAAAGGGGATGTAATGATGGAGTGCTTGTGACATTTATCAATTTTTCAGTCCATTTTATTTGTGTGGGACTGTCCATTTTGTTATGTTTAATATTTTTTTATTGGTTTGAAAGAAAGGAATATTACATGTTATATATTGAACAAACAATAATCATAAATCTTAATACAATAAAATACAGAACATGAATTATACAATACTTATATGTAATAGAAATTCATTTAGAGAAAGTTTTGTTCATATTGTATTATTGAAATCCTTTACTGGTAAAGCAACTAAATAAAGTGATCTCTTCTAACTGTAATGAAAAAAGAGAAAGAAACAAAAGGAAGAAAAAACAGAAATCAAAAAGAGAAAAAAGAAAAAAAGAAAAGAAGAGATAAAAAAGAATGCACCCCCATGCTAATCCTACACCTTTATGAACATGGTCACAAACAAAAAATAAGCAAGGAATTGTGTTTTGGCCTCTGAACAATGGGAAAGTAGCATCCAGAACACTCATGCCTATGTTATCAAGTTATGACAATAATCCATAAATGGGCCCATATTCTGTCAAATTCAATCATAGTTTCTTTAATATTATACCTAAATTTCTTCAAACTTAAGCAAGACATAATATCCTGTATCTATTGCATTTAAGTAGGTGGTAAACTATCTTTCCCTTTAATCAAAATTTCTCATCTGGCTATCAATGCTGCAACTCTTTTCTGAATTAGATTAAAGGAAACATTTTCCCATTGAGAAAAACCAAACAAAGCAAGGATCCAATTTATCCTAAGAATCTCTGATAGCATTTGGAAAATTCTTCCCAAAAATCTTGCAGTTTTGGACAATCCCATAAATTCTGCATTTGTCACATAATGGATCAATGTCAGAATAAAAATGAGATAGTTTAACTTTAGACAAATGTATACCATATACCATTTTGAATTGCAATAAACAATGTTGAGCACAAAATTAGGTATTATTAATCAGGTCAAGTGTAGTATCCTAATCGTTTGCTAAAATTGATAAGTTCTGATCTGTTGCCCATTCATTCCTGATTGCATTTCCTGAACCAACTTTTAAATCCATCAGGTTATCATAGATGGTTGCCATTAATCCATCATGGTGAAAAGGCAAAGCAAGAATATTGGTTTGGGAAGACATGGAAAATGAGGAAGTTTGGACTGAGAAAAATGTCTGATTTGTAAATATCTAAAAAAAAGTATGTTAGGAAGATTAAATTTAACTGTTAATTGTTCAAACGAAGCAAACTTATCTTGATCCGACATGCTCTTCTTGCATTTTGGATGAGCTTAAGGACTGCCAGTATGTGTTCCTTTGTAGGGATGCCCACAGGATGCCATTGCAATGGCCACATGAGGGCCCTTTTAAAGTGCTGAAGAACAACGCCACAACGTTTGTTCTAGATACGTGCGGCAAACAAGAGACTGTTTATGTGGATTGCCTTAAGCCAGCGCATTTTGACCTGGGACAACCAGTACAAGTAGCATGCCCCCGGCACAGAGGGTGTCTGCTGGCCTGTTCTAGCCATATAAGCATGACTGCAGTGTCACCTCTGAACTCTGGTTCAGGGGGGTGGGGCATGTGGCGAACCACGCCACTCCATTGTCAAACCGGTGTCCGTAGTTGCAGGCCCCCGCAAGATCTGGAGTTCCTGTTGGCTGGGAGACGTGTTACTTCAGAGATCGGGTGATTGTGATAATGCACCAACTGTATTTATTTAAACTCCTGCAAAGGTTCCATTAAACAATTCTGTTGGTTCAGCTCACAGATGACTCGTGTTGTACTTTGTTCACTGCACAACAATCTACACCATATCTTTAATCTGTCTCATTATTGGATTATCTGTCAGTTTCGAAAATGAAAAGGGTAAAGAAGAACCTTAAACTGCCAACATAGCTAAGTTTTTAGAAAAACTCAATTCCATTTCTACCCAAGGAGGATGATCTTCTAAAATATCAAAGTGTAATAACAATAATAGATTTTGTATATTAATTGCCCAGTAATAATATCTAAAGTTTAGGAGAGACAAACCACCCCCCCCCCCCCCATTCCTTTTGGTTCTTTGAAGATAAGCCTTGTTTATATGAGGCTAGTTGCCTTGCCATATATATGAGGAAATAATTGAATCTATGAGTCAAAATAGAATTTAGGAATAAAAATTGGTAAAGATTGGAACATGTACACAAATTTAGGTAAAATGTTCATTCTAATTCCATTAATTCATCCAATCATTGTCATGCATAAAGATGTCAATCCTGTCAACTGTCCCTTTAAGAGAACAGATTTAACCACCTGCCTGAAGGATTTGAAGTGACTGTGAAACTAGCAGCATGCTTTGAAGACATCACATTCCTAAATGGATACATTTGAAGAGAAGCAAGAGAGTGTCTCTAAAACCCAGGTGCAGAGACCATGTGACTAACTGAATTCACAGTTTTTCTCGGGGACCATTGTAAGGAAGCAGCACAAGAGTCATCAGCTCTTTGACCCCCCCCCCCTTATGGTAATGAGAAACCAATTGGCCTCATTGTGTGGTTTTAGATAGAATTGTCAGATTGCCTCCTTTTGCTTACAAAGGAATGAGAGATTACTTCGACTGACCCACAAAAAGGGTTTTAAAGTTGCAGAAGAAATATTCTACTCAACTGACCTGCAAAAAGAGTTCTCTGGGAGAACTGGCCTGTAAAAGAGATTTTAATTGCTGAAGAAGGCACTTGTCTAAAAAGGACATATCTCTGAAGTACCTCAGCAAGTGTTTTCATGAGTTAATCAATCTTCTGTGACCTCTGGTCTCTTTCATTCGCTTCATTAAATGCTCCTTCCATCTAAATGCGTGTCTCAACATTTAAGGCCTATGTGTCTCCATCAGTTAAAGCCTACGTGTCTCACCATTTTAAAGCCTGCGTGCCTCAACCATTATATGCGTGCCTGCATATCGCATCGATCTCAAGCTCACGAGTCATCACTGAATTTCTGAACTTTAAACTTGGAACTGCCTTCTCAGAGTGGAGTCTTGAGCAGTGGTGGCTTGGTGTATTCCACACACATCAATATATCGAGCATAGTTAAAGTTTAAGTTAGAAAATAGTATATAAATTATATTATTTTAAATATAATACCATCTGGGCTAATCTTTGTCGCTGTTGTTGTGTACATAACAATACTAGTGATCCTCCTTACCACTAAAGGGAGCTGCAAACTAGTTTGTGAAACCTTTGGTCGGATTCAAGATGGATGCCTCAACATGGTCATGAATGAGTTTCATAGCAAATATAGCATTGTTGTTTTAAAAGAACACACGTCTTTTTATAGCAATGAAAGAAACATCACAATTACTAATTATCCACTCTTTATGGTCTTGTTAAACACTGGTTATGGGAAATAAGCCACAATTGAAATTTCAGGGCTTTGTTTGTTTGCTTGATTTTCCAGTCTTTTTTAAGTCACCTGTAGTATTGTTGGTACTACTATAAATAAAATCACAGACTGGGTTAGAGTGGTAGATTGCCAGTATATCACAATAAATAATAGGGTGGGACAGAGGCTTGGAGGTGATTGGTGGAACCATATGGGGCAGGGATGATGAGCAAATAGAACTGGCACAGAAAGGAAGGAAATGAAAGAGATAGACAAAGGTAGAAGTAAACAGGTAGTCAGATGAGCGGGTGTGGGAGAAGAGCACAGGGGGTGTGGTGAACCTGAAATTGGAAAATTCAATGTTCATAACAATGGTTTGACAGTACCCAAACAGAATATGAGACATTGATCTTCTAGGTTGTGCTTGGCTTCTCCTTAGTAATAGGGCAGGCAGGTCACTGCGGGATGGGAAGAAGTCAGTGATTAGTTAGGCAGGGATCTGTTCTGGGACCCTTGATCTTGATTTTTATAAGTAGCCTGGATGAAGTAGTGAAAGGATGGGTCAGTAAGTTTGCAGATGGCATGAAGATTGGAGGTGTTGTGGATAGGTTGTTGTAGGTTACAATAGAATATAGACAGGATGCAGAATTGGGCAGAGAAGTGACAGATAGAGTTCAATCTGGCTAAGTGGGAAGTGATGAATTTTGGAAGGTTGACTTTGGAGGTGGACTACATGGTTATTGGCAGGATTCTTAACAGTGTGGAAAATCAGTCTAACCTTGTTAGAGTAGTTAAAGATGGTTATGGTATGCTGGGCTTCATTAGATGTGGGATTGAGCTCAAGAGCCTGAGATAATGCTCCAGTTCTATAAAAATTTGATTGGTCCATACTTGGAATATTGTATTCAGTTCTGGCTGCCTCATTACCTGTGGAAGCTTTGGAGAGCATGCAGAGGAGATTTACCAGGATTTTGCCCAGATTGGGAAACTCATCTTATGAGACAAGGTTAATAGGGGTTGGGCTTTTCACTTTGGAACGAAAAAGTATGAGAGGTCTACAAGATTATGAGAGGCATAGATAAAGTGGACAGCCAGCAACTTTTTTTCCCCAGGGCAGGATTAGTAAATACTAGAGATTATCAGGAGCAAGTTTTTTAAACTACAGATTAGTAAATGCGTGGAATGCATTGCCAGGGGTAAATGATAAAGGGTGGTACAATAGGGACATTTAAAAGACTTTTAGCATCACATAGATGCAAAAAAAATGGAGGGTTATGCAAATGAGATTGTTGAGTCAGCACAACATCATGGACCAAGGGACTGTACAGCGCTGTCATGTTTTTATGTTCTATGAGAGCTAAAATGAAATACAACTGGAATCTTGGTGATGTAGCGGGCTAACAAGCACGGTATTGCGAACCGCCACCGTCAGTTCACAGACTTATCTGACACATCACGGGCTAGCAGTGCTGGGCGCCAAAGTACAGCGAGTGGATCAGATGAAGCCCCTGCCTAAAGACACGGGGCGCTAATGGCTAATAGCTTTGACCTGGTGGTCCTGTGGTCCAGCAGTTGTTCACTAACGAGCTCATTAATGGGCAGGGAATAAAAGGTCTGTGTACGTCTGCATAAACCTGTCTTGAGTTGACCACCTTTGTGTGTGTTTGCCTATATTTAGTAGCACCTATCATAGTAACTGCTACAAATTGGTGACTCTGAAGTTAAGATTCAATGAATTTGAATCATTATGGAAAAGGAGGACATTTCAATAGCAGCGACATCTGCTGCCCCCCAGCAGTTAATGCAGTTGGGCTTCATTTGCCTCCTTTCTGGACACATCAGCCTCGAATTTGGTTTCTTCAAGCTGAAACCCAGTTTCGACTTTGGGGTATAATGGTGGAAGACAAAATTTTGGCATGTTGTGAGTACATTGGACACGGCCACTGCATTGCGAGTAAGTGAATTTATTGCTCATCCTCTGGCAGAAGACCAGTACACCCGGTTCCGCCAGTTTCTTCTTGAGACATTGGAACTTACTAGGCATGACCGTAGCATGCGTCTTTTGAACATGGAAGGGCAAGGTGACAAGAATCCATCAGACCTGATGAATGAGAGTCTGGCATTGTCAGATGGTCATTCCCATTGTCTGCTTTTTGAAACCTTATTTCTGGTAAAGCTTCCAGCTCACGTTGCCATACCCTTTGGTAACATGGATTTCCACCGTCCCCATGACGTGGCTCGAGAGGTTGACAGGCTCTATCGTACTCTTACACAAGAGTCTGCCCGAATACATCCAGATTTTGCAGCAGAAACATCTCCTGCATCCTACCAGCCTCCTGTATCTGCAGTCCAATCCAAGAAAGAGGAACGTGCTGATGTACATCGAGCGTGGTGTTTTTACCATCGCCACTGGGGAAAAAATGCCCATAAGTCTGTCCAGCCATGTACCTACTACAAAAAGAAGTCGGGAAACGAGAGAGCCGGCTGCCAGTAGTAGCCTCGGCAGCTGGTGTACATACTTATTATATGTTCAGGATGATGCAGGTAAATGCAAATTCTTTGTAGACACAGGTGCTGAACTTAGTTTGCTCCCGCCAACCTATTTTGAAAGGATGCATAAAAAAATGCCACTTGACCCTGCGACCGGCGAATGGAACTGCCATTCTAAGTTTCGGCACTAGACGAGTCGCAATTAGAATAGGTGGAACCATGTTCCAATGGAATTGTGTCCTCGCTTCTGTCGCTGGGTGTGGATTTTTTACGTTCCCACAACTTATTGGTAGACGTAAAATGCAGAAAATTAGTTCATGCCACCACCTTTCAGACATATCCACTGGTGTGCATCAAGGGGAGAGTTTCACAGCTCTGAGTACATATGTTACACAAGGACGCGTGTACTGCTCGACCCAATGAATTTCCCCATATTCTTACCCCTAACTTCAATGCCTCAAGAACAGCCCATGGTGTGTCTCATTACATAGACACATCAGGCCCACCGGTCCATGCCAGGGCTCGTCGTCTGGCGCCTGATAAATTGCAGCAAGCAAAGGCAGAATTTAAAGCAATGGAAGAATTGGGTATCATCCGACACTCAATCATCCCTTGGGCCTCATCTTTGCATATGGTTCCCAAGAAGACGGGCGGATGGAGACCCTGCGGCAACTACTGTAGGCTTAATGATGTCACTACACCTGACAGATACCCAATTCCACACATAGAGGATTTCACCGCCCATCAGCATCATTGCTGCATATTTTCAAAGATTGATTTGGTTAAGGGATATCATTAGATACCGATTCATGAGAATGATATTCCCAAGAGAGCAATTGTTACGCCGTTTGGTCTTTTTGAATTCCTCAGAATGCCATTTGGCTTAAAGAATGCCGCACAAAGTTTTCAGTGCTTATGGATGATCTTGGCAGAGATTTAGACTTTGTGTATATTTACTTGGATGACATCCTTGTAGCAAGTCAAAATGAGCAAGATCACTGTCTGCATTTGCGCCACCTTTTCTAACGGCTTCAAGACAATTAACCTTGACAAGTGTCAATTTAGCAAGTCAACCATTGAATTCTTAGGGCATAAAATTACAGCAGACGGCATATCTCCGTTATCAGGCAAGGTAGACAACATTCATATATTCTCCAGACCTTTCACCGTCAAAGGGCTACAGAAGTTTTTGGGAATGATAAATTTTTATCACAGATTTATTTCCGGGATTGCTGACACCCTGCGACCCCTGTTTGACATTATCTCTGCTCCAAACAAAAACATTACCTGAACCACAGAGGCAGAGGCCACATTTATGTCCGCAAAAGAGGCATTAGCCAAAGCAGCAATGCTTGCACATCCAAATCCTGTAGCTGCTTTGATGCTTAGCACAGATGCCTTGGGAACAGCTGTGGGTGCAGTTCTGGAACAATACATCAATGGCCATTATCAGCCCCTTGCCTTCTTTAGTCGTCATCTAAGACTAGAGGAAACATACGTCATATTTCTGGAAAGGACAATCTGGTCGCAGATATGCTCTCTAGATCAAGTGTGTGCCATATTCAAGCTGGAGTCAACATTGCTGAACTGGCTGTGGCACAATCCATGGATCCGGATATATAGGTATACAGTACAGCTAATACTGGACTTGACATTCAACAGGTGGCACCACAACAAGGAAGTCCAGAACTCCTTTGTTATGTATTGTTGAGCTATCCTCAACCATTGGTCCCATTATCTTGGAGATGGCGTCTTTTTGATGACATTCACAATCTATCACACCCATCCATCAGGACTTCAGTGAAAATAATGTGGCATGGGCTGAAAAAAAGATGTCGTGCAATGGGCACAAATGTGTATATCCTGCCAATCTGGAAAATTCAACACCACACCAAAGCACCCCTGCAGCCTTTCCCAAAAATATGCAGAAGATTTGCGCATATGCACGTGGATCTGGTTGGACCATTACCAGTATCACAGGACATGAGGTATATTCTCACGGTAGTAGACTGCTTCACACGCTGGCCAGAGGCCATTCCATTACCAGTCAATGATACTGAGGCATGTGCTAGAGCATTCATCTTAAATTGGATTGCTAGATTTGGAGTGCCTACACACATAACTTCGGACCTTGGACCACAGTTCACTTCGGCGTTATGGGCTTCCTTGGCTCGTTTTTGTGGTACTCATTTGCACCACACTACTGCGTACCATTGGCAGTCCAACGGCCTGGTGGAACGTTTCCATTGACAACTTAAATCTTCACTGAAGGCCCGACTCACTGGCCCAAACTGGGTCGATGAAGTACCTTGGGCTCTACTATGAATACGAACAGCTCCAAAAGAAGATCTGTCTGCATTGTCTGCAGAATTGATGTATGGTACGGCCCTTATGGTTCCAAGAGATATGCATTTCACAAGCAATTCAGACATGGACGTCCTGCAACAACTCTGCAAGGGTATTGCTAACAGCAAAACATCCTCTACCAACTGGCATGGCAAACCCTAATCACTATTAAACACTGAATTTGTATTCGTATGAAGACAGGTTCCAGGGGCACCATTACTAAAACCATATGAAGGACCATTTCGTGTGATTAAGAGAAATGGAGTGGTATATACATTAGACATCGGAGGGCATCCACAGCTATTCAGTGTGGACAACTTAAACCCCCCTATACAGACCCTACTTCACCAGTTCAGTGCCCTCAACCCAGGTGACATGGACGTCTGCCTAAGTCAAGCGTATCTGGCATCTTAAGTTACAGTGACGATGATAGGGAGGGTGATGGAGTGGGCGTAAAGTGCGGTATTGTGAACCACCATCATCAGTTCACAGACTTACCTGATGCATCACAGGCTAGCAGTGCTGGGCTCCAAAGTACAATGAGTGGCTCAGATGAAGCCCCTGCCTAAAGGGAAGGTTCGACTTATGTTGTCCTGTGGACCAGCATCTGTTCACTAACAAGCTCATTAACAGGCAGGGAATAAAAGGTCTGTGTATGTCTGCAATAAACCAGTCTTGAGTTGACTACCTTTGTGTGTGTTTGCCTTTATTTAATAGCATCTACCATGGTAGCCGCTACAGTATGGCCATTGTGGACAGAGGGCAGGTGCTCTACAAAATGGTCACCTACTCGATGCTTATGTTTCTCCTGTGACAGAGTATATAGATATTTTTTTGGGAGATAAATTGGGAAAGGTTTGTTAGAGTAGGTTACATACAAACACTTTAAAACCGATCTTATTTGAAATACTGGAGCTCTGCTAATGCTAGACATATCAGCTCCACGGCTTTTGAAAGAGCTTTGGAGAATGCCTAAGAGACTTAAATAATGGATTGTTGTTTACCAAAAGGCCACAGATGAAAGACCTTGTTGGAGCCACCTTCTGACTGGAGGGTCATGTGGTTTGGCAAGCAGAGAGAGAGAGAGAGAGAGAGAGAGAGAGAGAGAGAGTCAAACAGGCTTTTTCTCTGTGAGAGAGGGAGAGAGAGACACACACAGAGATCAGTTCTACAGCGTTACAGGCAGCAGACAGCAGCTGAAACTGGAACAGGACAAGCTGGCAAGCTTGTGGAAAGTCCCATTTGGAAGACAGTCTAGTCAAAGCCCTTGTGGTTCATGCAAGAGGAGAGGGCTGGCTATCTAATGTTTCACTTAGGAACTCTGTGGTGACCTGAAAGAAAGAGGTTATCATTTGGAGAACCCTGAGGGGGCACGTTTCGTCAGCAAGACACTAAAGTGGCTGATGGAAGTACATCAGTTGTGGATGTCCTGGAACAACAAATGTGTCTCTGTAAACTGACAAGAACCTTCCAGAGCGGTAATCATTTACCTTTCAAGCACCAAAGCCTGATGAACTTTATAAATGTTAAATTCTGTGCAAAGTATTAGAATTGCCTGCAACCAGTGAACTTGGAGAAATGAGATTGGACTGTGAACCAAAGAACTTTTCTGAACTTACACACACGTTACACATTCATGCGCTTAGAATTAGAAGGGGGTTAAGTTAGGTTAAGTGGGTAAATAGAGTTAAGTTAAAGTGTGATTCTATTTTCATGTTTAAAGATAATTAAAAGCAACTTTTGTTTAAGTAACCATTTGTCTTGGTGAATATTTGTTGTTGCTCTGGACTCATAACACCAGGGAGAAGGCATCTGCCATGAAACTGTTGTGGTGGTAGGAGAATTTGAGTGGGTGGGAGAATAGAGTTAATGTGAGCCATGACCAACCTTTCCAAGCCCTTCATGACCATGGATGTTAGAGCCACCGGATGGCAGTCATTTAGACCCATCATTTCATTCATGTCCAGCATTGAAATGATAGAAGACTTCTTGAAGCAGTTGAGTACCTCAGAGAGAGACTTAAGATATTTTGGAAGACTCCCATCCGTTAATCTGTGTAGGGCAAGGAGATGTTCAGGGATTTTGTCTGGCCTAGTTGCTTCTTGTAGGACCACTGTCCAGAAGACAGGTCTGACATCTGTGATTGTGACCATAGATGTGGGTCTGCCTAAGGTTGAAGAGATAAGTCTCATGGTCTCACTAGCCTCCTGTCAGATTTAAAGTGAAGTCAAGTCACTCTTATTTATTGTTCATACCGTGCGTGCACGGTAAAGATGAAAAAGTGTTTAGGGCCACAGAGCATATTTACATAAATATGTTAGTATAGAAATTAAACATTAAAATATTAAAATATATACAGTAAAAGTCCACAGAATCCTATCCATAAATGTTGTGGGAGTTCAGGAGTCTGATGGCTTGGGGGATAAAGCTGTTGCCCTATCTGGACATACCAGATGGCAGAAAGAGTCCTTCACAATGTTTTAGATGTCCTTTATGGTAGGAAGAGATTCCCCCAATGATCTTTTTATGTTCACTTCACTATCTTCTGCAGGGTCTTGCTGTCCAAGGAGGTACAGCTTTCAAACCATGCGGTGATGCAGTTGCACAGGATGCTCTCGATACATCTTCGATAGAATGTAGTGAGAATGGAGGGTGGGAGATGAACTTCCTTCAGCCTTCGCAGGAAGTAGAGGCTCAGTTGATTTTCTGTGGCTATGGAGGTGGTGAGCATCAATGGTCAGCAGAGCATGGTCCCCCGGACCCTCTTGACAACCATTTCTTTTGTTGTTTTTAATATTCAGATGCAAATTGTTGGCTCTGCGCCAGTCCTTTAGTGACTGCACCTCATCTCTGTACGTTGACTTGTCATTCTTACTGATCAGGCCCACCACAGTCATGTTGTCAGCAAACTTGATGATATGATTTGAGTTGTGTTTATCTCCACAATCATGGGTCAGCAGAGGGAACAGCAGTGGACTCATCACGCAGCCCTGGCCCACTCCACCCCATGCTCAGTGTGATGGTCTTGGAAGTTCTGTTACCGATCCAGACTGCCTGAGGACTCCCCGACAGGAAGTTGAGAATCCAATTGCAGAGGGAGTCGTTTACACCTAACAGGCTCAACTTCCTTATCAGGTACTGTGGTATGATTGTTTTGAATGCCGAACTGAATTCAAGAAACAGCTTTTGAATATACGAGTCCTTGTTTTCCAGGTGGGGTGAGGGCTAGATGAAGGGCAGTGCCGAAGACATCATTCTTAGAGCGGTTGGGTCTGTATGTGACTTGCAGGGGATCTTGTAACAGGAGCAGCAGGAGCTTGATGTGCCCCATGACGAAGCACTTCATGATGATGGATGCGAATGTGACAGGATGGTTAGTGTTGAGACAGGACACAGACAACTTCTTTGGCACAGGACAATGGTAGTAGCTTTGAAGCACATTGGGACCATGGGTCTTCTCAGGGAGATGTTAAAGATGTTGGTGAGAACATCCACTAGCTGAGCTGCACATCCCCTGAGGTCTCTGATGGGAATGCTATCTAGTCCAGTAGCTTTCCACTGGTTGACCTTGCTTAGCTTTCTCTTCACGTTGGCCACTGCAAGACACAGCAAATGGCTATTTGGAGGAGAGGTGGTCTTCACTGCAACATCGGTTTTCACCTCAAAGTGCATGTAGAAGTTTTTCAGTGCGTCTGGGAAGAAGACATCATTGGTACAGGCAGATGGTGTAGTCTTGTGGTTGGTGATATCTTGGATACCCTTCCACGTGCATTGTGTATCCTTGCTGTCCATTAAGTGACTGTGAATGCACTGGGGATGTGCACGCTTTGCTTCCCTGAAGGCCTTTGACAGCTTGTCGTCCACTCTGAGGGAGTTTCTCGGTTCCTGAGCAGCACGCCCACCTCCGCTGTCATCCATGGCTTCTGATTGGAATGGGTTATGATGGTCTTGGGCTCAGTGACATTGTCAGAATACTTACTGATGTAGTTGGTCACTGATGCTGTATACTCCTCCAGATTGATGCAGTCACCACTGGTTGCTGCTTCCTTGAACATGTTCCAGTCAGTGCGCTCAAAGCGGTCTTGGAGTGGTTGAATGGTCTCTGCTGGACAGGTTTTAACCTGCTTCCAAACTGGTCTGGAGCATCTGACAAACAGTCTATATGCTGGGATTAGCATTACAGAGACGTGGTCTGAGTATCCAGGGTGGGGGCAGGGCTCTGCCCAATACACGTTGGAAATGTTCGTACACACAAGGTCCAACATGTTTGCCCATCTCATAGCAAAGTCCACATTTTGATGGAATTTAGGTAGCCATAACCTGAGGTTCACCTGATTGAAATCCCCAGTGATAATGATCAGTCCATCAGAGTACGTGGTCTGCAGTTTGTTTATAGCCTCATACATTTCCCAGATTGCCTCCTTAGCGTTAGCACTGGGGGGATGTGATGAATTCCTGCGGTAGATAAAATAGTCTACATCTGACAGTCACAAATTCCACCAGCGATGATCAGTGGGTGGAGACTCGTGCAGAGTCTTGTACTATTCCATGTTGATGTAAAACCACAGGCCACTGCCATGGACATTATAATCATATAACCATATAACAATTTACGGTGCGGAAACAGGCCATGTCGGCCCTTCGAGTCCACACCTGTTTACTTGAACAACTCCACTAGCTCAACCCTCTCACTCTCTTCCCATAACCCTCCAATCCCTTCACCTCCATGTACACATCCAATCTTCTCTTAAATGATAGAAGGGACCCTGCCACAACTCTCTTTTGGAAGATCATTCCATTCTTCCTTCACTTGCTGAGTGAAAAAGCATCCTCTAATATTTCTCCTAAAGTTTTGCCCCCTTACCCTTAACTCTTGTTCCCCTGCCATCAGGGGAAAGAGTCTGTCTATGTCTAGTCTATCTATTCCTTCCACAATTTTAAATACATCTATCAAGTCCACTCTCAGTCGTCTATATTCCAATGAATGAAGTCCCAGTCTCCTTAATCTCTCCCTGTAATCCAGATGCTGTAAGCCAGGCAACATCTTTGTAAATCTTCTCTGGACCCTCTCTACCTTATCTATATCCTTTCTATAATTTGGAGACCAGAACTGAGCACAGTACTCCAAACCAGGCCTCACCAATGCCTTAAACAGCCCCAGCATCACTTCCCAGCTCCTATACTCTATACTATGATTTACAAAGGCCAGCATTCTTAGCCACCCTGACTACATGGGAATTCACCTTCTGTGAACTCTGTACCATCACCCCCAGGTCCCTCTGCTCCTCTACATGCCTCAATGCCCTCCCTTTAACTGCAGATGTCCTACTCTGGTTATTTTTACCAGAATAGGAAGGGGTGAACCAGGTGGGGCCAGATCTTTTGTTAGGGTTTCAAAGACACCTTTCCAAAAATTATCCAGAACATGAGTCAAGGTGGCCATCTCAACTTTGCACCTATCACAAGTAGGGTTTACAATGGGAAAATTATGGGCCAATTTATCTTTAGGCATATGTGCCTGATGTACCACCTTGAACTGAATCAAGAAATGATGAGCACAAATTGATGAAGTATTTACTAGTCGAAAAATATGATCCCATTGATTGTCCAGAAGCAATTCTTGGAATTCCAATTCCCAAGCACCTTTAATTTTATCATTGGATATCAGTCTCAAATTAAGTAACGGATTATATATTGTAATTATTAACCCTTTTTTAAAAAGGATGCCTATCATATTAGATGGGTAGCAGAAGGATAATTTGGAAGTATGCAGGAAGTCCCTAATTTGCAAATACCTAAACAATTGTGCCTTGCTCAAATCATATTTGTCTGTTAACTGATTGAAAGACATTAACCAGTCTGTTGCAAATAGGACTGAAAAGGTTATCACTCCTTTAGTTTTCCATATTGAAAACCCCATATGCTTTAAAAAAAATTAGATGCATTTTACTAGATAAAACAAAATTATTAAACTCAAAAAATTTATGAAATTGGAACCAAATTCTCATTGTGAACTTAAGAATTGGGTTAAGATCTCATCTATTAATTTAGGATAACATAAAGGGTAGAGGATCTCCCAGCAATGAGGCCAATGTGTGCCCCCCAACTGAATTCCTCTCCAAATCTACCCATAAAGGACAGTCAAGTACATCTAAATAATAAATCCAAAAGTTAATATATTGGATATTAATAGCCCAATAATAAATTCTAAAATTAGGGAGAGCCATGGAGAAATGCCTTTCTTTTGTTTCAGCAATAAAGGTTTGCTCAATCTAGGATTTTTATTATTCCAAATGTAAGATGATATCTTAGAATCTACCTTGTTAAAAAATACTTTAGGGATGAAAGAAGGTACTGCTTGAAAAGTATATAAAAACTTTGGTAAAATTTTATCATCTTAATTGTGTTAATACAATCAACTAATGATAACACCATCTTGAAAGCATGTTTTGTATATTCTATTGAGGGAGATAATTATATTTATACAGATCCTTAAAATTTCTCATAATTTTAATATCCATATGTAAATTGGTTCTTAACAACTTTAAAGGGTATTTGATTGTATAAATACTCCTGATTATTAATAGGGAAAAGTTCATTCTTATAAAGATTTAATGTGTATCTTGAAAAACTACCAAATTCAGAAAGTAAGGACAGCATAAAAGGAATAGTTTTCTTGGGATCATAAATATAAACTAATAAATTGTCCACGTATAATGAAACTTTATGTATTGTATCACCCCTCTTGATACCTTGAATTACATTGGAGTCTCGAAAAGCAAGAGATAAAGGCTCCAGAGCCAAATTAAATATCAAAGGACTAAGAAGGCAGTCCTGCCGAGTGCCCCTAAACAGCCTAAATTAAAGAGACTTTCGATTATTAGTAATAACCACAGCCATTGGAGATTGATAAATCATTTTAATCCAAGATATAAATCCCGGACCAAAATTAAATTATTTTAAGATCTCAAATAAGTAGGGCCATTACACTCTATCAAATGGTTTTTTCAGAATCAAAGGATGAGTAGAAACATTTCTAAATAACTTTAAATAGTCTAGGCTACATTGTCAGGTAGCCACAACTACAAAAGCTAAAACTGTGTAACTTTAATACAATTTAATTATACTGTTTAACTATAGTTAAAACAAAACCAAATGATGTTATTTCTTGTGGTAGGTAGTGGGGACAGCACTTCACGGTTGGATATTGCAGATCTTGGGTGGTGGTGGGGGGGTGGGGGGGGATGTGCAGGAACTCACTAAGATTACTATGTTTGAATACCACTTGATTTTTGTTGAGGAAGGAGACATCTCTGCCATTTACATTTCCTGGGGATGTTGTGTGGACCCTCAGGTGAATTGAGAAGGCTTCTGGTTGGATAGTGAAGTCAGGAGTGGAAGGTGTGAGCCACAAAAGCAGAGCATATTAGTCGTCCTTCAGCTCCCTTGGAAAGGCTAGTCCTGATTTAAGTTCAGTCAGTATGTTTTCAATAGTGGACATCAGCCAGGAGCACAAAACACAAACAAGTTGGTAAAACGTGTACGGTTACCTGATGAAGGGCCGATGCCCTAAATGTTGGTTACACTTTACTTCACATGGATGCTGTGTGGCCTGCTGAGTTTCTCCAGCATGTTTGTGTATTGCACTTGACTCCAGCATCTGCAAACTTTCTTGTTTAACTCTATTTGGCAAGGGAATGCTGAGGATGGGACACTTGAGACCACATTGCAGCCCAGGATGTCTGCCCTATTTCCTGCTTTTAAATGGGCCCTGGAGATGGAGGATAGAGTATCTAGAGTGGATGCACCTGTGCGGGTCCGTAATTTGGGGTGGTGATGATGGGTGCTCCACTGAGATCAGGTGGGGTGGGAGAGGGATCAGCCATGTTGGTGGCTGGTCAAGGCCTACGGTCTGCAGGTACTCCAAAGGGGTAGGTCAGCAGTGGCGGAGAGTTGAGGACTTCAGTCTCCTAGTGATGCAGCGAGTCCAGGTTGGTTGCTGCCGATGGACGGTTGGGCTTTTTGTCCAAGGTTGCTCTGTGGGAATCTAGTGTGCTGGAAAGGTTTAGTTGGCATATCTATTAATAATCCCTTTAGTTAGATTGCATTACACAATCAGTAGCTTACCAGTAAAACATTTTCGAGGGGAAATAGAAAGGTGAAGGAGAGAAGAATCTTTCATTGTTTGTCTAATTTTCTTTACAGTGATTATGATACTTATAATAGTTTAAACAGTTTGCTGATATATTGAACTGTTGTTCAGGAAGCCTGCAGAAATACAGTTGAGTAATATAAAATAAACTAATTGAACGCCAAGCCTTTATCTCATAACAATAGATGATTGGTGGTAGGTAAACCACAATAGAGCATTTAGCAAGAACAACATCCATTTCAAAGATTTGGGTTGCCTCATACATTGAGATAGCATTGCAAATTCCTGAAGGATGTCTTAATAAGATTTATGTGTTGCATGGTTAACCTCAGGAGGTTACAAAATGGAAAAAACATTGACCAAACCATGAAGAAACCTGAGTTCTGAACAGTAGGAACTAATGAACTCAAATAAACAAACACGGTTCAGGGAATTTTGAAAAGAAAAAAAAGTCAAGCATGAAACAAGAAGGAAGTGTGTGCATAAACTGTAATTAATACAATTCAAGATGTAAACTATAGTAGGTGATGCTAAGAGATTATTTTTTTGTGAAATTAGGTCAAAATTTGATGGGAAATATGCCAGACTCACAATTTTTTTTTGTTGTCAGAATGATTGAAGGTCTATAATTTCTCAGGAGCTTTGTTTGATTGGCATTTCATCAATCACCCTCAGCCTTCATTTTTCCTGCCATGCTTCCACCTTGCACAACCTGCAGAACAGGTTGCTATTACTTACCAGGTCTACACCTACAGATCCTCCCAAAGCCAAAACCTCTGTACCACCTGGAAGAATAAACAGCAGCAGGTTTGCCTCAACTTCACATACCATTCTGTCCTGGAAATGTATGATGTTTCCTTCATTATCACAGGGTAAAAAGCCTGGAAGTACCTAAATATCAGCAATGCCAAAGCATCTTCATGCAGAGAACTGCAGCCATTCAAAATATAACTCACCACCACATTCACAAAGGCAGAAGTATAATACTAGTGATTTTTGTCAGGATGGCTCTATCCTATGAATGAAAACCTTACATTCCGTTGAATTTTTAAAATAATTTCCTCTGTGTTTGTCAACAAATTCAATGTGACATTCCCAGACTTCTGTTTCAATGTTCTTGAGGGATTATTCCCTTTGCAGTTCCCTACTCGTTCTATCTCCAGCAACACTTATTGGCCTTCTCACAGCATCACTTCCATGTAACCACAGGAGATGCATCACCTGCCCTTTTACTTCCTCTCTTTCCACCATCTGGGGTTTCAAGTGCTCTATCCAGTTTCAGCAAAAAAGAATCAATTGCAGATTTTAATATTTTGCATTTGATGCAGATGACACAGTCTTCTATTTATTGGAGAAACCAAATTCATATATGCAAACTAATTGAGTAGTAGTTGTGCTTCATTACTAAAGAGTTTGAGGCCAAGGAGAGGTCAGAATGACAGCATTGCAGAATCTTTCCATTCAGTCTGCAAGGGTCAGCCTAGGCCAGCAAATAACTGCCACTTTAATTCTCTATCCTATTCCTACTCTTACCTCTCTGCCTTGGGTCTCTCACACTGTTCCAATAAAAAACAATATAAGTTCAAGTATCACCACCTCATGTCTTGACAACCTGCCTCAACAATTTCAGATGACCAGATTTTCATAGTTCACTGGAACTGGATATTTCCAGCATTCTCTTTCAATTCATTTTCCAGTTACTAAAGACTGTATTTCATAGACTCAGGATTGATTTCTTTTTCTTTCTTCTCTGCAGCGGGGAGAGCAGGGAGCAGAGACTCAGCACTCCAGCAGGGTCCAACCGCCCAGTTCGACTGCAGTCAGCTCCGTACAGGCTTTGAATGGCTCATTAAAGGACCTAATGGTGGTTTAATTTAAAATCCCATGACCGCGGGATCTGGACCCAAGATGACGGTGCCTATGATCAGCAGTAGCCATGAGAGGTTACAGACTCCAAGGAAGTGAAGGACTGGTGCAGGGCACCAGAAAACAGGGAGACCACCCACCTCCCGCCTGAGAAGGAGAAACAGAAGAGACAACCCATAAGATGATGACCATGGTGGTGGACCAGTGAGAGGTTCTGCGGCTGAAGAACCCACACACGCAGCAGGGCGCTGGTGACTCGAGGTGAAGAACCCATGGAGGCTATTGGCTGCTGGAGACTGTGGTCAAAGGACTCGCACCAGGTTGCGGACCTGTTGGCGACTGGCTCAAAACTGACTGAAAGGGAACCAGGATTGGAACCGGGATGCGAGAGAGTGCTGAGGGTGTTGAAGGGTTCCTAATGGTATCGGAGGTTCAAATGTGGAGCTCGGGCTGCCGATAGTTTTGACTGCACGCTGTGTGGCGGCAGGGGCTGTGGGAGAACTGGAGGTGAATCCACGGACACTCGGTGACTGGGAGGAACTCTCTCTTGTTTCTCTTTCTCTGATTGTAAGAGGCGCCTCAGGCAACTTCTGCTGATGGCGAATCGGTCTACCTTACAGCAGACAAAAGTAATTTTGTGTAATATGACACTTTTTAATATATGACAATAAATTAAATCTTGAATCTGTCCTTTTCATCTTTCATTAACATTTTCCAGTCAATCATTTACAATGAACAGGCCTTCACTTCTCTCTTAGTTTGCTGTACCACAATTTGCACAACGGTCTTGGTCTGTGCCCTATTACAGATGTTCCATTTGTTTCCCCACCCCTCATCTCTGCAACTTAGAACAAGCTTCTTTCCTAACTTTACCTGCTTAGGATAAAAAAAATCGCAACTTCTAGCTCTAGTTCTCCCTTCAATGCCTGCTGCCTGATGTGTCAGAATTTCCAACATGTTCTATGATTATTTCAGATTTCCAACAGCTGCAGATATTTGCTTTTTGATTATTTTCTTTCTATTTGTCTTTGCCAAACATACTTGCCAAGTTCCAAGTTCAAATATATTTATTGTAATGGCCCCTGCACATATCATAGTTCAATATTGTGCAGGGAGGAGTTGTATCCAATTTTCATGCATCCCTGCAATCCTCAATCTTTGAATGCCCTTCCCACTTCCACCTACCACAAGGCCGAAGTTCAACAAACAAATGTATCTCGATCCAACAGCATTTCCCCACATGACCTGGAGGTGTTCAATCACCTTTGTATCTATGTGTATAAGCTTCATCGATGTAAATTCAACTCTGACAATAATTGAAAAACCAAATTGTGTTCAAAGGAAGTCATTAGTGAATAGTATGAGGAAGGCCAGACACAAATCTTAGATGTAAAACAAACTGGAGGAACTCAGCTTATCAGGCAGTATTTGTGGAGAGGACAGTCACTATTTAAAATCCTGCTTCTGGACTGAGAAAGGAAAGGGAAGACAGGCTGTATTAAAGAGGGGAGGGATAGGGGTCAGGAACCAAGCTAGGTGGAGAATGTCTGTTCCTTTACCCTTTCTCAACTGGCCAATGAGTATCAAATGGTTGGAGTCACACCTCACTTAAAGGGGCACAGCTGTAGTTGTTGCATCAGTCATTCCAGCCCTGGGACATCGTTCCAAGAATTTCACAGGGTGGTGTCCTCGCCCAACCACCTTCTGCATCTTCATCAATGATCTTCTTTTCAGAAGTCTGGTTCGAGATCATGGTGTTTGATGATAGTTTCACAAAATTCAATTATGTTCTCATCTCCTCATTCAATGAAGAGGCAATGACTGCGCACAGCAAGCTCTAAACCCATCATACTCAATGGGGCCTCCGTCACAGCACATCTAAGTAAAAGCCTGGTTTTCTTTTCACCTCACATTACATAAATATTTTTAAATGCTTTTTATGTAGTCAGTAGAAGTATGAAAGAAACAAAAGCTTGACTACTTCATAGAGAAGGGGAGCCCTTAAACTTTGAGCAGAGTCGGGGGGGGGGGCGGGTTGTTGTGGGCATACCCGATGTTACAAGATCAAACCTGCAACCACAAAGAAGGAAGATCATACAGGGGTAAAGATGAACAATTACTTTATTAACAAAAATTCACCTTCAAACTTTAATTCAAAATCCCCCCTTTTATAACAATGCCCATTGGTTACTATGCAAATTTCTATAACAGTGTAAAACTAATAAATTCCCCAGCCTAAATATAACATATGTAATCAAAGTCTAAGCTACATTTCCAACCAGCCCACACAAAACAAACACAAAACACACAAGACTCACAAAACTTCGATCTCAACTGAAGCAAAGATCATAAACAAAATTCAGTTTGATTGGTAAACTGAAGCCAAAAGATCTTTGAGAGAGAGAGTGAGAGAGAAAGAGAGAGAGCACAAAATTCAAAATTGGCTTCTTGTGTTGCTTTCAGAGAAAGGAACAAATGGCTTGGTCTGGATCCTGGCTGCCTTTGGAATGTTCATCCCTTTTTAAAATGCCCAACATTCTAAACTGTCTTCCAGACAATGACTCATGCTCTGGACCTTCTTCTACTCCACAGCACCCTCAGTGGTGGTTTATCGTCCAAGTCCAGAAATCTTTAGATCATTTTCTGCACATGCTCGTCTGTCTCCCACTCTCTCAGCAGTCCACCTTCACCTTGGCTCTCTAAGGCAAACTGTCACTTTTTAACATAAAACCACACAACACATAGGCCAATACACAACACAGAACTCTATAACACCGAGAATAGGTTGGGGATGGCTGATCTACACAATATTCATACCATAGAAGTGTGTGGCAGTAACTGTATAAAAGTATACATCAAATTCAATCAATTTAGAAGAGCAGTGAAGATTGTTGAACAATAAAATTAATTCTTGAATGCACACATCACTTTTAAAATGATTATGAGATTAAACCAGTGTATAAATGACCAATATTCACAAAATGAGAAAACCAGTCATTTTAATTATTGTAACTTTTATCTTATTAGAAGATTGCCATTGAGTTATTTTCACTTGAAAATATAAACTGATAAATAAATTGAAATTATCACAGAAAGTTTGGAGTTCCAATTTGAGTATTATTATTTTGTAACAATATTTAAAAATTACATCTCTCCTTTATCTGCTTCAATCTATTACCCACCAAATTCTGACTCTAAACTCCCCATTCCCGTTCCCATCTGGCTCCATATGCCAAATTCTTTTTTATCCTTTTTTATTTCCACCTATCATGCACTAGTCTATCTATAGACTCCCCTCCTCCTTCCTGCCTGGTTCCATCTGACCATCATCCACTACATCTCTCTGATTCATTTATCAGCTCCTGTCTCATCACTTTATACTGGTTATCTTTTTTCAGTCCTGATGCAGGGTCTCAACCCAATGTTTACTATCCATTTGCCTCCACAGATGCTACTTGAATCTGCTGAGTTTCTCCAGCAATTGGTTTTTGCTCCAGATCCCAGCATCTGAGGTCTCTTGAATCCATAATATTATCAAATACCGTAATAATAATATTTCTCAATTTCTAAAATCCAGTTCTCTTGCATAATGAGAACTATGCCACGTGCCTGCCAAACTACTTGTGCATGCCAGCTTTTTGTAACCCATGCACAGAACATTTAGATCTCAACTATCCAGTCCCATGTAGATCAGTAGATCTTTCCATTCATTTGCAACTTCTCTCTACTTAGAACAAACGTCTTCCTTTGAATTATTTCCACTAAAGTGCATGGCCTCACACTTTTTGATATTTGATGCCATGTGCCAGTCTTTCACTCACTCAAACTATCTATATTCTGTTGTGGAGACTAAATATCTTATCACAGAATGCTCTTCCACTTATTTTCATGTCATCAGCCAACTTGGATATCCCCTCTTGTCCCTCTTCCAAGTCATTAATGTGAATAGACATAAATAATTGAGGTCAAGAAATGATCTATGGGACACTTGGGCTTACATCCTTCCAGATTGAAAAAGACCCAATTACTCTGATACTCTGCCTTTTACATGATAACCAGTCTTCAGTCTATGCTGACATTCTGTACTTCCCCAAATGTCATTAGCTCTTATCTTCTACACCAGACATAATATGGCTCTTTATCAGCAATATCTGTTCAATTTGAAAGTAGCACAAATTTATCTATGAATGACAATCCGTAATTGGTTGATAGGAAGTGAGTTAATTTTACCTAACCACAAGAAGTAAACATGCCAAGAGTAATCTCATTCTGAAAACATGGCAGACATTCAGACACCCTTGGGGTTTATTTGGTTGGGTGCAGGTGTTGCACTATATGAGAAACAGATTAACATAACATCAAATTCTCCATTTTATGATTGTATCATTCTGAAGTGCCAGTTGATGAAGTAGACAAAGACGATGTGGTCAAACAATAATCATGGCTTTTATTAGCAGAAACTCATGGTACAATAATGAAAGACAATAGATGCATACACAGTTATACCCAAGGGGAGTGTCCTTAACAGTAGAGATAATGTGCAGCCAATGTTAGTACAGCAAGGCTCACCAGAGGGGAGACAGGCAGCTTGGCAGACATTCACCACAGTCTCCCCCCGGCGGAAGAAGAGTTAAAATCAAAAGGACAGCTGCAAGGAAAGACTGAAGCAAGGGATACATGGATACCATGTTTGGCCTCGAGATACTTTAACAGCCAAAATACGCCAGTATCTAGCAAGCAATCGAAATATAATGAGATGTTTTATGAATATGTCAGCCTATTAGGTTGTTTACGAATTCCGGTGCTTCGTCTCAAAACAGGTGGCTCCTTTGCAACCTTGGGAACTGGTACAGGTCCTGGGTCTGTAGTGTGGGAAGGACTGGCTTCTGGACCCGTTCCAGAATCACCAGCGTGAGGCAGTGGAGCCTCAGCATGGCCATTTGAAAGCTTACTAGGGGTCACAGGCTGGGGGGGGGGGGGTGAGTCCAACCTCTCAGGCTCACTCTGAGTAGGGGTGCGAGGAAGGGGCGAACCTGGTGAGGCCAGATCTCTTAGGGGTACAGTGTCAGTACTCCCGTCTGGGAATTTAACATGAGTGTAGTTGGGGTTAGTATGCAGTAGCTGAACTGGTTGGACTAGGGAGTCTGTTTTATGTGCCCGAGCATGGTGCTTCAGCAGCATGGTTCCAGGCTCAGATAAACAGGCTGGCCAGTCCATCACAGTTCCTGATTTCCTGGGAAAGGCAAACATACATTCATGAGGTGTTTGATTTGTTGCAGTACACAATAATGACCGAATAGAATGTAGTGCCTCAGGCAGCACCTCCTGCCACCGGGTAATAGGATAACCGTGTGTTTTTAAAGCAAGATTAACAGTCTTCCAGTTTGTAGCATTAGCCCTTTCAACCTGCCCATTGCCCTGCGGGTTGTAGCTCGTGGTACGGCTGGTGGCCATCCCCTTTCGTAGCAGGGCTCACTGCAGTTCAGCGCTCATGAATGCTGAGCCTCTATTGGTTTGAATGTAATTGGGAAAACCAAAAATGCTGAAAATTCTGTCAAGTGACTTAATGACAGATGCTGACAAGATGTCAGGGCAGGGTATCACCTAGGGAAACCTGGAATATTCATTAATTGCTGTAAGAAAATATACATTTTTGTTGTTGGAAGTTAACGGTCCTTTAAAATCTAAGCTAATCCTCTCAAAAGGTCAGGTTGCCTTGATGAGAGTGGAGTCTGGAGCTTTGAAGTATTGCGGTTTGCATTCTGCGCAAACAGGACAGCTTTTAGTCAGTTTCCTGACTTTTTCCAGAGAGTGAGGAAGGATGTTAGCCCTTATGTAGTGGAAGAATCCCGTGACTCCTGGGTGCCACAGTCTGCTATGGATCTCTTTTAGCCCCTCCAGCTGAGCACCAGCAGCAGATGGTGACAATGCGTCAGAGGGATCATTTAACCTGCCTGGTCTGTACTGGATCTCATAATTATAAGTTGAGAGTTCTATTCGCCAGCGTGCCATCTTATCATTCTTGATTTTACTTTTGTGTTTAGTACTGAACAGATTTCTTATCAGTGACAAGAGTTATTTTTCTGCCGGCTAGAAAGTGTCTCCAGTAGCGAACAGCTTCAATAACAGTCTGGGCTTCTCTTTCAATAGCAGGATGTTTAAGTTCAGGTCTGTGTAAGAGCAGGAGAAGAATGCCACAGGTCTGCCCTTTTGATTAAGGGTTCCTGCCAAGGCACAATCTGAGGCATCAGTTTCCACTTGGAATGGGACATCCTCGCCAATGGACGAGAGTGCAGCTTTGGCAATATCAGCTTTAATCTCTCAAAAGCCTTCAAGGCCATTGGAGAGATAGTATTTAGTGTCAAACAGAGGTCATGCCTTCATTTGCAGTAGTAGGAAAAGAATCCCATATACCTTTTAAGGGCTTTTGTTGAGTTTGGGGGTGGTAACTTCTCAAGGGGGGCCATTCTTTCCGGGTCGGACAATATAGCCCAGAATGGGTAGCTCTGTCGCATTGAACACACATTTGCCCTCATTAAGTGTAAAGTTGAGTTCTTTAGCTGTTGTTAAAAATTTCTTTAAGTTGTTGTCGTGCTCAGCCTGTGTTTTCCCACAGATAGTGACATTATCCAGATAGGGAAACGTACCCTGTAACTCATACGTCCTAACAATCTTATCCTTTTCCCTCTGAAACACTGACACACTATTAGTGACTCCAAAAGGTACCCTTTTAAACTGGTATAACCCCCCATCAGCCTCAAAGAGTGTATTGGGTCATTCGTTTTTTTAATGGGGATTTGGTGATAAGCTGCTTTGAGGTATCTGATTAATCATTTCATTGATGCGTGGCAAGGGGTAGGCATTCAGGTTAGTGTAATGGTTGATTGACTGGCTGTAGTCAATAGCCAGTCGTTTCTTAGTGTGATTTTTCACAACTACCACCTGGGCTCACCATGGACTCTTACTGGGTTCAATTACTCCCTCTTTAAGCAATCTCTGGGTCTCAGCTTTGATAAACTCACGATCCTCTTTGCTGTAAGAACGGCTCTTAGAGGCAATTGGCTGACACTCAGGGGATAAATCACTGAAAAGTGATGGAGCTTTGATCTTTAATGTGGACAGACCACAGTAACTAGTGTGGGGGATGGTAAGTGTGGGTAGTGGTCCACCGAAATTTAACACTACACTGTTCATCTGAGATTGAATATTTAACCCCAGTACCACAGGGGCGCAGAGCTCCGGCATAATAAAGAGCCACACATCAGCCAGGCAATGTCCCTGCAAATTTAAAGTAACTTTACACTTGTCCCGTACAGTTTTTGTAAGTTCACTACAAGCCATCGATATCTTTCGGTTCGCTGGATATCTCGGCAAATTTAAGGCTCTGGCAACTCTCTCGTGGATGTAGTTGTCAGCACTCCCCCAGTTTTTTAGATAATCAAGAGTCTCACCATTCACCTCCCCCTTCATAGTTGACCGTTCCAGTCTGTAACATCCCCCAAGCTTTGGAGTCAATTGAGCTATCACAGGGAATCTGACCTCGTCGTCGCTTGAAGTCGATTCAGCCTATTCGTCTGAAGATTCCCCCTTATCACAGTTCTCTTCCATTCCTGCAGCTCCAGGACGCATTTTATTGGTGCTTCTCTTCTTCTTATCAGTGGGAGTACTTTTTGCCTTACACACTTCAGCAAAGTGACCGAGTTTCCCACAATAGCTGCAGGTAGCAAATCGAGCCAGGCACTTCTGTCTGGGGTGCCAGCTCTTATCACAGAAGTAGCATTTTTCAGGAGTTCACTTTTATCTTTCCTTTGGGGTTCCAGCACTTCTGGATGTTTCCTTTTCGGTTTCTTGCACTTCACTGGACCGCATGGCACTTTTCAGTGTTTTGGCTAGAGTGACTGCCCAGTCGTAGGTTAGGGACTCCGTCTCCAGCAGCCTCTGTCGGATGTAACTGGAGTCAATCCCGTTGACTAAAGCATCTAGCTTCAAGGCATTGCGGTGTTGCACATTGACAGCCCTGACATCACATTCGTTTGCCAGTGAGTCGAGAGCCAGTGCATAGGCAGCATCACTTTCCCTGGGTTTCTGTCGTCTAGTCAGCAACTGGTGTGGAGCAAGCACCACATTCCGTGGCCCTGCATAGTAAGCAGTCAGACGTTCCCGGGCTATACCCAGAGTGGTAGCTCCTTGCGTTACGGCGAAAGGGACCTCACGCATCAGAGAGTTCAGGTGGCCCCACTGTATCGCCTCATCGACCATTTTGTTTTGAGCCATGTAGTAATCGAAACAAGCAATCCAGTGGTTGAAAATTTCTCTGTCCCTCGGGGCAAACTGGTCGATTATCAGCCGCTCTGGCTTGAGTGCTGCATTTATTTCTGCTAATAAAATTGAAGTGCCAGTTGATGAAGTAGACAAAGACGATGTGGTCAAACAATAATTATTAGCAGGAACTCATGGTACAATAATGAAAGACAATAGATGCATATACAGTTATATCCAAGGGAAGTGTCCTTAACAGTAGAGATAATGCACAGCCAATGTTAGTACAGCAAGGCTCGCCAGAGGGGAGACAGGCAGCTTGGCAGACATTCACCACACATTCATTGTACATATCCAAGTTTTATTAGTCCTTTCAAAATGTATCACTTCAGGGTGAAGGTGCATCTGTCATTGCTGTTCCCATCTTACCAAATTGTTAATATTGTTCTGCAGCTGAAGAATTCCCCCCCCCACCCCAAACCTCCAACAACATCACCTGCAAACTTATTAATAATACCTCAGGTACTCCCATCTGGATCATTAATTATGCACAAGTAGCAAGGGGCCCAATGCTGATCCTTGCACAGGCTTCCAATGGGAAAAACAAACGCCACATTATCACCCTAACTCCTACTACGAAGCTCATTTTAAATCCGATTCACCAAATTGCTCTTGATCCCACTGGCTCTTACCTTTTTGACCATGTAAAAGGCCTTAATGAAGGTATTAATAAGGACAATATTAAATCCAAAAGCCTGATCACCTCTTCCAAAAATTCAGTCAAATTGGTCAGATACGATCAGATCTTAACAAAGTCGTGTTATAACCATATAACTGTTTACAGCACGGATTAATCCATGCTTCTCCAAGTGCACCTTGTCTCAGAATTTTTCAAATAATTTTTCTGCCACTCATGGTAGGTTCACTGGTCTATAATCACCAGGTTTGATCCTGTTTTCTTTCTGTAATAAAGGTACCACCTTTACTGTCCTGCAGTTATCTGGCCCCTCTTCTGTGATCAGTGAAGACTTGAAATTGTCTGTCAGAACCTCAGCGATCTGTTTACTTGCCTCCCATACCATCTTGGGATTCATCTCTGTAGGTCCATCTTTAAAAATCTAATACCTCTTCCTTTTAATGGAAATTGCTCTACCACCCCCTGAATTTATTCATTGAAAACCTTACCTAGTTCTCCACACTCAGATTGTACTTTGGAAATGGACTTTATTTTTTTTCCTTGATTACCCTCTTACCCTCAACAAACTTAAAATTGCTTTGAGATTTTCCTTAATTTTGCCCACCATTATATGACCCCTCTTTTACTCCATTATTACTTTTTAAGTAGCTCCTTTTCTTTCAATTCTCCTGTTCTCCATACCTGCCATTTTCTTCCCCTTTCTCCATTTCTACAACCCTCTATGTCCATTACCATTCAGTGTTCTATGGAATAATTTGGGAGTGACCAAAATTCCTGTATGCAAAATAAGTAATATCATTAAATAAATAAATGACTGTTTTATTACACAATGACAATAAATTGAATCATGAAGGATGGAATTTGCTGAAGAAGCTAGTGAGTAGGGATTAATTATGGGTGGAGTCAGTGTGAGGACAAGTCCTGGAACCAATAACCTCCAACTTACTGCGACTTCCAAAACATTTTTTAAAAAAGATACAGCGCGGTAACTGGCCCTTCCGGACCACAAGTACACACCGCCCAAATACACCCATATGACCAATTAATCTACCAACCTCTTGCATCTTTGGAAGATGGGAGGAAACCAAAGCAGAAAAGACCCGTGCAGACACAGGAAGAACATGCAAACTCCTTGTAGTCAGTGTCAGATTCAAACCTGGGTCGACAGTCCTGTAATAGTGTTGTGCTAATGTCCAATATCTGGCTTCACAGATATTGAGATCCAAAGATTCACTGTTGGTGGGCAGGGAAAAATAAAATCTCAATTTTTTTTTTGAGTTCAAGTTTATTATCATCTGACTGTACATATAAAACAAGACCATACAGGGTTTCTCTGGACCCCCTTTTATGCTCACATTGTAAAGGATAATTCAACAGCACCAGTGCGAATCCCTGCAGAAGTTGGCAACCTTGTGATATCTGTTTCAGAGGCCAACATCAGAACATCTTTCAAGAGGTGAAGCCTTGCAAGGCATCAGGCCTTGATGGTATACCTGGCAGGGTACTGAAAATCTGTACAACTAAATATAGTGTTCAAGGACATTTTCAATCTCTCCCTGCTGCAGTTGGAGATTCCCACCAACTTCAATAGGGCATAATTCATCCTGGTGCCCAAGAAGGGTAGAGTGAGCGGCCTCAATGACTATTGACCAGTAGGACTCACTGTAATGAAATGCTTTGAGAGGCTGGTCATGGCCAAAATTAACACGTACCTAAGCAAAGACCTGGACCCACTGCAATTTGCCTATAGCTTATTTCTATAGTAGATGTAATCTTATTGGCTCTCCACTTAGCCGTGGATCACCTGGACAACACCAATACCTAGATCAGGCTGTTTTCATCTATTTTCAATTACAGCTCAGCTTTCAATACCATCATCCCCTCAGTACTGGTCAGAAAGATTCAAAACCTGGGCCTCTGTACCTCGATCTGCAACTGGATATTTGACTTACACATTGGAAGACAACAATCAGTACAAATTGGAAAAAACGGCTCCTCCTCACTGGCAATCAACACAGGTGCACCTCAAGAAGATGTGCTTAGCCCACTGTTCTACCCTCTATTCACCCATGACTGTGTGGCTGAGCACAATTCAAATGCCATCTATAAATTTGCTGATGACACCATAGATGGCAATGACGAAGTGTACAGGAGTGGAATAGATCAGCTAGATGAGTGGTGTCACAACAACAACCTTCCACTCAACGTGAGCAAAACTAAGGAACTGATTGTGGTCTTCAGGAAGGGGAAATCAGTCCTCATCGAGGTGTCAGCTGTGGATAGGATAAGAAAATTCAAATTCCTAGGTGCCAACACCTCTGAAGACCTATACTGGGACCATAATTTCTATGCAATCATGAAGAGGGCAAGCCAGGCAACAGAGGGTTGCAAACTCGATGAGTGGAAGCATGGGCAATAGTTTTCACTCCATGAAGAACATCTTTTAGAGGTGCTGTCTCAAGAAAGCAGCTTCTATCATCAAGGACCATCACCACCCAGGCCATACAATTGTCTCACTGCTACCATCAGGAAGGAAGTACAGGAGCCTGAAGAAACATGTACAATGTCGCAAAAAAAGCTTTTTCCCCCTTTGCCATCAGATTCTGAATGGACAATGAATCAACTACCTCACCTTTTCTCTTTTTTTTTAAACATCAGTAATTTTTTTTCTTTATTTATGGAATTGCAATTTATATTATTTTTGCACTTTGTTCTGCACAATATTGATGCTGCAAAACACGGCACATGTTCATGGCAATAAACCTGATTCTGATCATTATAACAGAAACCTCTATTGATAAACAAAAATGAAGCACAATTTTATTTTCCTTACTCTTATTTAATGTATGATTTAACTTT